>NW_022436958.1:16738400-17115754 GCF_009761245.1 Sapajus apella
TTGGTTCTGTTTATGTGGTGAATTACGTTTATAGACTTGCGTATGTTGAACCAGCCTTGCATCCCCGGGATGAAGCCTACTTGATCATGGTGGATAAGCTTTTTGATGTGCTGTTGCAATCGGCTTGTCAGTATTTTATTGAAGATTTTTGCATCTATGTTCATCATGGATATTGGCCTGAAGTTTTCTTTTCTTGTTGAGTCTCTGCCGGGTTTTGGAATCAGGATGATGTTGGTCTCATAAAATGATTTGGGAAGAATTCCCTCTTTTTGTATTGTTTGGAATAGTTTCAGAAGAAATGGTACCAGCTCCTCTTTGTATGTCTGGTAGAATTCAGCTGTGAACCCATCTGGACCTGGGCTTTTTTTGGGTGGTAAGCTCTTAATTGCTGCCTCAACTTCAGACCTTGTTATGGGTCTGTTCAGGGTTTTGGCTTCTTCCTGGTTTAGGCTTGGCAGGAGGCAAGTGTCCAGGAATTTATCCATCTCTTCCAGGTTTATTAGTTTGTGTGCATAGAGTTGTTTGTAATAATCTCTGATGATGGTTTGAATTTCTGTGGAATCTGTGGTGATATCCCCTTGATCGTTTTTTATTGCATCTATTTGGTTATTCTCTTTCTTTTTTATTAATCTGGCTAGTGGTCTGTCTATTTTGTTGATCTTTTCAAAAAACCAGCTCCTGGATTTATTGATTTTTTGAAGGGTTTTTTGTGTCTCTATCTCCTTCAGTTCTGCTCTGATCTTAGCTATTTCTTGTCTTCTGCTACACTTTGAGTTTTTTTGATCTTGCTCCTCTAGTTCTTTCAGTTTTGACGATAGGGTGTCAATTTTTGATCTCTCCTTGTTTCTCATGTGGGCACTTATTGCTATATATTTTCCTCTAGAGACTGCTTTAAATGTGTCCCAGAGATTCTGGTATGTTGTGTCTTCATTCTCGTTGGTTTCGAAGAACATCTTTATTTCTGCCTTCATTTCATTGTTTATCCAGACAACATTCAAGAGCAAGTTGTTCAGTTTCCATGAAGCTGTGCGGTTCTGAGTTAGTTTTTGAATTCTGAGTTCTAACTTGATTGCACTGTGGTCTGAGAGACTGTTTGTTACGATTTCCATTCTTTTGCATTTGCTGAGGAGTGATTTACTCCCAATTATGTGGTCAATTTTAGAGTAGGTGTGATGTGGTGCTGAGAAGAATGTATATTCTGTGGATTTGGGGTGGAGAGTTCTGTAAATGTCTATTAGGTTTGCTTGGTCCAGGTCTGAGTTCAAGTCCTGGATATCCTTGTTAATTTTCTGTCTGGTTGATCTGTCTAATGTTGACAATGGGGTGTTAAAGTCTCCCACTATTATTGTGTGGGAGTCTAAGTCTCTTTGTAAGTCGTTAAGAACTTGCCTTATGTATCTGGGTGCTCCTGTATTGGGTGCATATATATTTAGGATTGTTAGCTCTTCTTGTTGCATTGATCCTTTTACCATTATGTAATGTCCCTCTTTGTCTCTTATGATCTTTGTTGCTTTAAAGTCTAATTTATCAGAGATGAGAATTGCAACTCCTGCTTTTTTTTGCTCTCCATTTGCTTGGTAAATCTTCCTCCATCCCTTTTTTTTGAGCCTTTGTGTATCCTTGCATGTGAGATGGGTTTCCTGGATACAGCACACTGATGGGTTTTGGCTTTTTATCCAATTTGCCATTCTGTGTCTTTTGATTGGGGCATTTAGTCCATTTACATTTAGGGTTAATATTGTTATGTGTGAATTTGATACTGCCATTTTGGTGCTAGCTGGCTGTTTAGCCCTTTAGTTGAGCTGGTACTTGTTGTTCCTTTATATGTGTAGAGTCTCTTTCAGGAGCTCTTGTAGAGCTGGCCTGGTGGTGACGAAATCTCTGAGTACTTGCATGTTCCCAAAGGATTTTATTTTTCCTTCACTTATGAAGCTTAGTTTGGCTGGATAGGAGATTCTGGGTTGAAAGTTCTTTTCTTTAAGGATGTTGAATATTGGCCCCCATTCTCTTCTGGCTTGTAGGGTTTCTGCTGAGAGATCTGCTGTGAGTCTGATGGGCTTCCCTTTATGGGTAACCCGACCTTTCTCTCTGGCTGCCCTTAGTATTTTCTCCTTCATTTCGACCCTGGTGAATCTGACGATTACGTGCCTTGGGGTTGCTCTTCTTGACGAATATCTTTGTGGTGTTCTCTGTATTTCCTGGACTTGAATGTTTGCCTGCCTTGCTAGGTTGGGGAAGTTTTCCTGGATAATATCCTGAAGAGTATTTTCCAGCTTGGATTCATTCTCTTCATCGCATTCAGGTACGCCTATCAAACATAGATTAGGTCTTTTCACATAGTCCCACATTTCTTGGAGACTTTGTTCATTCCTTTTTACCCTTTTTTCTCCAGTCTTGCCTTCCCGTTTTATTTCATTGAGTTGATCTTCGACCTCTGATATCCTTTCTTCTGCTTGGTCAATTCGGCTGTTGATACTTGTGCATGCTTCACGAAGTTCTCGTGTTGCATTTTTCAGCTCCATCAGTTCACTTATATTCCTTTCTATTTTGTCCATTCTTGTTAGCATTTCGTCAAATCTTTTTTCAAGGTTCTTAGTTTCTTTGCATTTGGTTAGAACATGTTCTTTAAGTTCACAGAAGTTTCTTACTACCCACCTTCTGAATTCTGATTCTGTCATTTCATCACACTCGTTCTCCATCCAACCTTGTTCCCTTGCTGGTGAGGAGTTGTGATCCCTTTTAGGAGGAGAGGTGTTCTGGTTTCGGGTGTTTTCATCCTTTTTGCGCCGGTTTCTTCCCATCCTTAAGGATTTATCCACCTGTCGACTTTGTAGTTGCTGGCTTTCAGATTGGGTCTCAAATCTTTCAGATTGACGTTCTGTTTGTTGATGATGTGGTTATTTCTGTTTCTTGGTTTTCCTTCTGACAGTCTGGCCCCTCTGCTGTAGGTCTGCTGAGGTTCACTCCAGGCCCTGCTTGCCTGGGGTTCACCTGCAGCAGCTGTTGAACAGCAAGGGTTGTTACCAGTTTTCTTCTTCTGCTATCTTTGTCCCAGACGGATACCCGCCTAGTGTCAATCTGATCTCTCTTTTATGAGGTGTCTTTTTGGATATATAGGGATCAGGGAGCTGCTTGAGGAGATGGTCTTTTCTTTATAGGAGCTCAAATGGTGAGTTGTGAGCTCTGTTGTTGTTCATTCAGAGCTGCTGGGCAGGTACTTTTAGGTCTGCTGCAGCTGAACTCATAAACTGCTTTTTGTTCCCAGGTGCTCTGTCCCAGGGATTTAGGGCTTTATTTATGAGTTTCCGTTATGCTGCCGCGTTCTTTTTTTTTTTTCCTTCAGACCTGCGCAGCCCAGCAAGGAGGCCGCCTAGTCACTGTCGGCCTATGGCAGCTTTGCTGAGCTGCTGTGGGCTGCGCCCCGCTGCCCAGTGAACTTTCCTGCAGTCCTGATTATATGGGTGTAGTTAGAACTTCTTTGGCGATGGTGGCCCGCCTCTGTTGGGGCGGAGTCTCTGCTGTGACGGGTTGCCTTGGCAACGGCGGGCTGCCTCAGCAATGGCGGGTTGCCTTGGCAACGGCGGGCTGCCTCGGTAATGGCGGACGCCCCTCCCCGACAGAGCTGGACCGTCCCGGGTTCAGCTGCGCTTGCTGTGAAACTCTCAATCCAGAGTTTCTGGTTGCTGTTCTTTTGTGGGGGTGGGGCCAGCCGAGCCTGATCGCCTGGCTCCCAGCCTCAGAGCCTTTTTTAAGTTGGTGTTCCAGTCGCCTGTTGAAGAGGCGCCGGGGTCTGTTTGTTTTCCCCTGTGGCTTAAACAGCGGCACTGAGGTTTGTGGCGCTTTTTTTTTTTTTTTTTTTTTGCCCTGGAATCTACTGTCCTGGTTCTCTGCTCAGTCCCCTTTTTGAACCAGCGTATGGGCGACTTCCCGTGGCTCCAATCGCCAGCCAAAAGGGCCCCCGGACCGGTGTATTTTGTACGGAGAACCGCGGCTCCGGGGCGCCGACAAAGCAGCCGCGCGGGGCAAAGCAGCGGCGCTGGCCGGCACAGCAGTGCTGGCCGCAACAGCCGCGCTGGCGACCGTGGAGCTCCTCTGCCCGGGAATTTCCTAGTCTGTGGGCAATAAAAACTCGGCGTCCACTCACCCTCTGCGCTTTCACTGGGAGCTGCAATCCTGAGCTGCTCCTAAACGGCCATCTTGGATCTCCCCCCCCATATAATTATTTTTAACGATGTAAGACGAATTCATGAATTTGCTACCCTAAAATCAGGTCTAAAGACAGGTCCTTGAAAATGGCCTTTATTTCACCATATAACCTTTCCTTCCTATTCCATTTTCTAGCTTCTTCCAACAAATGCTAATTGGTGGCTTTGATCCTATGTTTATCACTCCCTATCTGTTCCTTCTATGTAGTTTTTTATTGTATTTATAGGCATGCCTAACCCTAAAAATCATGTAATTTATTATAGTTGTTTTAGCTTTATGAAAAAAAATACATGATATGTAATCTTCTTACTTTTTATCTTAATTACTAGACTTTATCTAGGGGATATTATATATTGTTGTTCATTGCTTTGTTTTTGAATTGCTGTGTAATGTTCCATTGGATTAATAGCCTAAAGTATATAATTTGAAGTAAAAAGCAAACTCTTGTCTTCATGTGATTTCACTAGCAAGTCATGGAAACCAAGTACATTAGGAAAAGCAAATGCTGGGTTTTGTGTGACTTAAATATAAAAAGTTGATACTGAAAAGTAGTCCTGCTGGTCTTTCTGATATAGTTGATGAGCTTACACTCTCGACTCATAGATCAGGCAGTGAGTGAAGGAAGGGTATACATCTCACTAAACATTTACATTTGCTAATGGGGTTTTTGTCTTTATACAATTTAACTTTTTATTTAATTGAAAACTAATCCAAGTGTGGAAAGAGAGTCAACACGGAAGGAAGATTAGATGGATCAGTTAATAAGATGCCTCCCTTTTTAAAGTTGTCTCTATGAATCAATGTCATCCTTAAAAGAAAAGTCATTTTCAGTGAATTTTGATGGCACATCATTTTCTGTTGGTTAGATGGGTACAAGGAATTGATAAACTGCAAAGCATTGGAAGTTACTAATAATCACAATTAATAGTAGTTACTATTCATTACAATTATTAGTAATTACAAAAACAATAAAAGAACTGAAAGATAGTCATTCTCAGAGCAGTTCCAAAGCCTTCCCACTTTGTCTGAAGGCACTTCTGTGGTAGGGCTGCCTTGCCCAGTCCCAGCCAGTGAATTCGTGTTCTGAGAGAAAACTATCACAGGTACTGAGCAAATACTGAAAAATGAAAATAACAGAAGCTAATGTTTATTGAGTACCTATTGAGAACCTGGACCTGCTAAATGAATTATATGCATCATTTCATTTTATCCAAATAAAAAGGCAGGTACTATCACTGTCTCCATTTTTACAGATGAGGAAATCAAAATCAAGAGAGTGTAAGCCCCCTGTTGAAAGTCATGCAGTTAATAAATGGTAAAGCTGGAACGTAAACCTACGTCTATCTTTCTCTGGAGCCTGACTTCTTAATCTCATAATTCTTAACAAACTTTGGCCAAACACAACCTCTGTATTTTTGATGCATTTGATACTTATTTTTTGTAGTAATGTCAACTTCAAATTGTCTTTTTCAAATACTGGAAAGGCAGGGAGTAGAGCTTATACAGACAGGACCACAAAACGCAAAGCTGTCGAATTAGAACCTTATTTCTATATTCAGTCATTCATTCATTCACAAAGTTATTTGTTCAGCATTTAATGATGTGCCAGAAACTGTGCAACTCCAAAAGAAGAAAGATTTGTTCCTTTCAGGTGCTCTTAAGGATCAAAGTTGAGCTATATCTTTTCTTACTCTTAGGATACCGTTCCTCATTTTACTGTGTCTTTACTTTTTATTTATTTTGGGTTAATGGAGAGACACTGAAGAGTTTTATGAAGGAAAATAAAACAATCAATGTTATATTTTTACTAGGGATTGCTTCTCTAGCAGCTGTCTGGAGGATGGGTAAAAGAATCACAAACTCAAGGCAAGGGACCGTTAGAGAGCTACTGAAATTGAAGGGGTCCAGTAAAAGATCCAGTGAAAGATGATGAGGGCTCACATTAAGATGGAGCAATGAGGACAGAGCTCAGAGATAGTCTTATGTGATGGTAGAAAGAAGGGGGGCAAGGATGACTCTCAGGCTCCTGACTTGGATAAATAAACAATAGTGACAACTAGTCAATTACTGAGATAGGGAATATATAGCAAAATATATTATATATAGAGAAAGAAGTTAATGAGCAATTTAGATTTAAGAATGAATTACTGAGTAGTGGTTAAATACCAAATTCTTTAACTGGATTCAGCCTAAAGTTTATCTTGTCATCTGAATTCTTTCCTTGATATATTATATATACATAAATAAAATATAATTTCTAGCATTTATTATTGACTTTTTAACATACCAGCCTATTTTGTTTCAAATGTACCTATATTTGTTCCTTAATCCCCTGTTTTGATAAATAAGGGATTTTCCTTCTTTTATCAGCTTGGGGATATTAAAATACTTATTTTAAAAACCTTTCACGTTGCTTTATTGTTTGCATTTCCTTAGGAATCAACTCTCCTTTCTGTGGAGTTTGTGGACTTTCATTTAATGGGTTAGCTGTCTTTGTAAGTCTTTAAATTTTGACTTGCAGGCTCATTTTAAGTGAGAGGTTTTTGTCTCTCTCCTGATACAATCCTTGGTGATTTGGCAGTTGCTTTGCTTTTGATTCTCAAAGTTCTCAGTTCAGAACGATGTCTTATATTGGCTTGGGGATATTGCACATCCAGTGTTGGAAGCATTTGTTCTTTCTTCTTACCCAAGGCCAACAGTCTTTTATTTTAGCCTCTGTTCACAGAGACAGAGAGATTTGTTCCAGCTCGTATTTTCAACATTGAACCTGAATGTAGGCTCCTACATGCATGGGGTGATTTTGTCCTTACTCTCTTGCAGCAGCTGACTTTCCAGTGACCAACACTTGTTTTGTTTTGTTTTGTTTTTTTTTTTTTATCTTGGAGCATAGGATTCTTAGATCTACACCCACTTTTTATTATTACAAAATCTTTTCCGTATCTGAACCACAAATATATTTACATTTTTTATATTTCAGCTTATATGTGTCTTATAAAGACATTTAGAAATTTTAAGCTATTATTGTGAAGTGTTCAGGGTGAAGGAGAGATGGGGATTTCCGAGTGAATCCACTTGATTTACTTGATTTTTATTTCCTTTTGTTTTTCAGGATAGAATAGGAGATACGAGCATAATCATAGGCACACAGATACTGTGGCCAATGAAAGGCGAGTGTGTAAGAGTATAGACACAGTTGCCTCCCAGATGTGAAGATAAGGTCATGTTGTAGAAGAAAAGAATGGAAGCTCTTTGTGTGTGTATTTGTTCTCGAACCAGTTTTCTAAAAAATTCCTTGATGAATATGGTCTTGGTAAGAAGAGCCATTTTGAGCAGTGGTGACCAAACAAATCTTGTGCTTATTTAACACTTTTGTTTTTCCACTTCTCAAAGGGCGGTTGTTTTCGGGAAATGGAGGCAACAGAACAGTGATGAGAATGTTGCTGATGTAGTTGTTGGGGGTTGGTAGGACTGGAGAGAAAACAGAAAAAACGATTGTTCATGGTTATAAATTCACAGTTTTCTTATCTGCAGTGAATTTATTTCTTCCATTGACATGATTTTCTCCCAATAGAAAAATTACTTTGATACTTTTATTTCCTTTATCAAAAACTTACTTCCTTTGAACGTTTAAAAAGAAAAAAAAACTTTCTCTGCACTCCATTTTGTGCCATTGCGATGTCCTAATCTAAATGCAATCTTTTTGTGTACTGCCATTAATCTTTAGAAAGGCACCCTTTTCCCCTTGATTATAACATAATACTTTTTCTATGTAGCCAAAAACAATGGTATTCTTTTTGAGAATATTAAATTGCATTTGTAGGCCTATTTTTTCTGCCCCTTGGTCATAGGAATCTGTCTTTCTTTAATGTCAGACTTCAGGGGGCCACATTTATCTTTTATTTTTTTAAACTATATCTTTGAATGCAACACACATATAGAAAAGTACGCAAGTCCTAAGCTTGGTAATTTTTCATGGAGTGAATACACGGTGTAACTGTAACCCAAATGAAGAAGGAGTAAATTACCAGCTCCTCAGGGACCCTTCTCCTGTTGTCTCCCAGTCACTCATTATCATGACTTCTATCATGACTTCTATCTTGTTCTGTAAGCTTTATTGATTCTTAACTTTATATAAATGAAATTATACAATATGAACACCCTTTTGGCTGGCTTCCTTCACTCAACAGTATGTTTGTAAACTCTCCTGTGTTGTTGTTGTGGCACTAATTTATTCATTTCCATTGCTGTTTAATATTCCATTGCATGAATATAACATGATTAATCCATCTTATGAATATTTGTGTTTCCAATTTTTGTCTATTGTGAAGAGTGCTGCTATAAACATTCATGGATATTCATATAAGACATTTTTTTTGAGATGGAGTTTCACTCTGTTGCCCAGGCTGGAGTGCAGTGGCGTGATCTCAGCTCACTGCATCCTCTGCCTCCCGGGTTCAAGCAATTCTCCTGCCTCAGCTTCCTGAGTAGCTGGGATTACAGGCGTGTGCCCCCATGCGCAGCTAATTTTTTTGTATTTTTAGTAGAGACAGGGTTTCACTACGTTGGTCAGGCTGATCTCAAATGCCTGACTTCAGGTGATCTGCCTGCCTCAGCCTCCCAAAGTGCTGGGATTGCAGATGTGAGCCACGACACCTGGCCCCACATAAGGCATTCTTGTATGTCTTTTGTTGAATATCCATGCACATATAACTAAAGGTGGAATTGCTAAGACATAAGGAATGCATATGTTCAATTTTTGTATCACTGAATGGTTTTCCAAAATTGTTGTATTTACCTCCTCGTCATCAGCATATGTGAGTTCTGGTTGCTTCTCATTATTGCCAACACTTATCATTTACTGTTAGTTATTCTGGTATATAACAAAATGACACTGTGGTTTTTACTTACATTTTCCTGAAATCTACTTTCAGTTACACTTCCCTAGACTAATTTACATTCCCATGAAGGCGAATGAAGTTGAGAAAATTTCCATGTGTTTACTAGCCATTTACAGAACCTCTTTTGTCAGAGTTAATTGTTCTAATAGGTTGTTCTAGTAGGTTGTTATTGATTTGTAGAAATTCTTTAAAATTCTGGATTTGAGTTGTTGGATAGATACACAATTGCAAATTTCTCAGCACATTCTGTTGCTTGATTTTTTACTCTCATAATGGTATCTTTGGATGTAGAGAATTTTACTATTTTTTAGTGTAGTCTAATTTATCTATCTTTTAATTTATGATTAGTGCTTTTTATGTCTTATTTAAAAAATCTTTGTTTATCACAGGGTCACAAGGATTTTTAAAAATTTGTTTTCTAGTTTTATTCTTGATGTTTTACATTTAGATCTATTGTCTATCCAGAATGGATAATTGTGTATGAAGTGAGATGGAGTCAGTAATCATTGAATTACTATATAGATATCTAATACAGCACCATTATTTAAGAAAACACTTCTGGCTGGGAGTGGTGGCTCATGCCTGTTATCCCAGCACTTTGGGAGGCTGAGGCGGGTGGATCACAAGGTCAAGAGATTGAGACCAGCCTGGCCAGCGTGGTGAAACCCCATCTCTACTAAAAATACAAAAATTAGCTGGGTGTGGCGGTACACACCTGTAATCCCAGCTACTCGGGAGGCTGAGGCAGGAGAATTGCTTGAACCCAGGAGGCGGAGGTTGCAGTGAGCCGAGATCGTGCCACTGCACTCCAACCTGGTGACAAAGTGAGACACTGTCTCCTAAAAAAAAAAAAAAAAAAAAAAAAAAAAGGAAAAAAGAAAACACTTCTTTCTATACCACAATGCCTCCTTATAAAAAATGGCCCTACTTGGGCACAGTGGCTCCCACATGTAATCCTAGCTACTCAGAAGACCAAGGCAGGAGGATCGCTTGAGGCCAGGTGTTCAGGGTCAGCCTGGGTAGCATAGTGAGATCACGTTTCTACAAAAAGTAAAAATATTAGCCAAGTGTGGCAGTGTGTACATGTAGTCATAGCTACTCAGGAGACTGAGATGGGAGGATCCAGGAATTCAGGACCGCAGTGACTTATGAGCTGTGGGCAACAGGGTGAGACCCCATCTCAAAAAAAAAAAAAAAAAAACAGTGGCTCTATATGTGTGGGACTTTTTTTGTACTCTCTTCTATTCTGTTGGCCTATCTATATTCTAAATACTGTGTCTTAATTCCTGCAAGTTTCTATCTGTAGTCTTAATGATAGTGTTAATTCTCCAGCTCTGTTTTTCTTCAATATTCTTGAAGAAAAGACTTTAGTTGTTCGTTTCCGTTTCTATATAAATTTAAAAAATCATTTTGTTTCTTGCTTCTTCCTTATTCTGGAATTTTGAGTGACACAGCATTAAATAGATTAAAAATCTATGTATCAATTTTGAAAGAACCAACAGTTTAACAGCATTGAGTCTTCAAATCTATGAACATGGTCTTTTTCTTTATGTAGATGTTCTTTAATTCTCATAATGTTTTTGTGTTTAGGACTTGCATATGTATTACTGAATTATTCCTATGCTTTAGGTGCTTTACAAAATGGTATTTTTAAAAAATTTGTTTTTCATAGCTTATTGTTAGCATATAGAGGTAGATTTATTTTTACATATTCACCTTATATAATTCATTGCTAAATTCCCTTATTAATTCTGATAAATATCTGAACATTCTGTTGGATTTTTTTATGCCTGCAGTTATATCATCTATATCATTTATTCAAATGAAAAAATTTTCTTTTTCAATATTTGTAACATTAAAATTATAAATATGTGTGTATATATGTGCATATATACATACATATATATTCTAATTTTTTTCAATTGCAAGATTTATAATGTTTAATGAAAATGATAATAGCATCTATTCTTATTTCTAATCTCTGGGGTAGGCATGGGAAGGAAATCTTCCAAATTTCAGCATTAAGTATTATATTCCAATAGATTCTTATAAATATCTTTTATTTGATTAGATAAGTTTCTGTCTATTCCTAGTTTGCCAAAAGCTTTTCAAAAAATCATAAGTGGATGTGGAATTTTATCAAATACTTTTACCTGTATGTATTTATGTGAATATATGATTTTTCTCCTTTACTTTGTTGAAGTGGTAGATTATACTGATTGATTTGGGATTGTTAAACTAACCTTGTATTCTTTGAATAAATCTCATTTGGTCATGATTTTTTTTCTTTTATATACTACTGAATTGTATTTCCTAATAGTTTGTTTAGAATTTTTGTTTTGCTTATGTTCATGAGAGAAATTGGCCTACACATTTTCTTCTTAAATTGCATTTGTCAGGTTTTGGTAATGCTGGCTTTATAAAATGAATTGGAAAGTGTTCTTTGTTTCCTATTATCTGTAGAATTTATGTAGAATTCATATGATATCTTTTTAAGTGTTTGGAGGAATTCACTGGTAAATCCATCTAGGTCTGGAGATTATTTGTGTGGTAAGCTTTTGATTACAGATTCCATTTCTTTTCTAGTATAGTAATATTCTAATTTTTAATTTTTTTGTGTTACTTTTGTTAAGTTGTGGTTGTCTAGCAATTTATTAATTTTATGTGCATTTTCAAATTTACTGGCAAACATTTATAGTATTTCCTAATTTTTCTTTTTAATGTCCATAGTGTCTATAGTGATATCCTTCTTTGTATGCCTGATATTGGTCATTTGTGTCTTCTTTTTTTTTGGCTTTTCTTGTTAGGGGTTATAATTTTATTAGTTTTCTTAAAAATTAAATATTAATTTGTTAATTGTCTCTACTGCGCATATTTTTTACTTCATCTGTTTCTCTTCTTATCTTTATAACTTTTCCCATCTACTTTTCTCTGAGGTAATTTGCTGTTGTTTTTCTAATTTCTCGAGATAGACATTCAGATCATTACTTTTCAGTCTATATTTTTATTTAAAACATTCATTTTTAGGATAAAATGCCTCCTGTAATTATAATTTTAGCTGAATTCCACAAGATTGATTATATTTTAGTTAAAATTAAATGTAAAACATTTTCTAATTCCCACTGTAGTTATTTCTTTGACTTGTAAGTTGTTTCATTTCCAAGTACTTGGGATTTAAAAATTATTTTTTTTGTTACAAATTTCTAGGTTAATTTACCTCAATGATTCCAGTTTTTTGATGTTAGTTGAGATTTGCTTTATTTCCCACTAACGGGGTATAAGTGTTCCCTTTTCTCCACATTCTCTCCAGCATTTGCTATTGCCTGTCTTTTGGATGTAAGCCCCATTTCAACTGGGGTGAGATTATATGTCATTGTAGTTTTGAATTACATTTGTTTGGTAACCATTGATGTTGAGCACATTTTCATATGCCTATTTGCCATTTGCATATCTTCTTTTGAGAAATCTTTATTCACATCTTTTGCCCAGTTTTGACTGGATTATTAGATTTTTTTTCCCCATAGAATTGTTTGAACTTTTTATATATTTTGGTTATTAATCCTTTGTCAGATGGGTAATTTGCAAACATTTTCTCCCATTCTGTGGGTTGTCACTTGACTTTTTTGATTGTATCCTCTTTTGTGAAGAAGGTTTTTAACTTAATGTGATTTCATTTGTGCACTTTTGCTTTGGTTGCCTGTGGTTGTGGGGTATTGCTGAAGAAATTTTTGCCCAGATCTATGCCCTATAGATTTTCCATAATGTTTTATTCTAGTAGTTTCATACTTATAGGTCTTAGATTTAGATCTAATCCATTTTGATTTGATTTTTAGTATATGAGTCTAGTTTTATTCTTCTGCATATGAATATTCAGTTTTCCCAGCATCATTTATAGAAAAGATAATCTGTTCTTCAGTATATGTTCTTGGCATCTTTGTCAAAAATGAGTTCACTAAAGGTGTGTGGATTTGTTTCCAGATTCTCTATTTTGTTCCATTTGTCTATGTATTTTTATGCCAGTGCCATGCTGTTTTGGTGACCATAGCCCTCTAGTATAATTTGGAGTTTGGTAATATAATTCCTCCAGATTTTTCTTTTTTTCTAGGATAGCTTTGGCTATTCTGTTTTTTTTTTTTTTTGTGATTTCTTATACATTGTAGAATTTTTTTTTCTGTTTCCATGAAGAATGTCATTGGCATTTTGATAGGGATTGCATTGAATCTGTAGATTGCTTTGGGTAATATGAGCAGTTTAACAATATTGATTCTTATAATCCACGGATGTGGAATATTTTCCTGTTTCTTTGGTGTCCTTTTTAATTTCTTTCATCAATGTTTTATAGTTTTCATTGTGGAGATCTTTTACTACTTTGGTTAATTCCTAGGTATATAATTTTTGTGTGTGGCTACTGTAAATGGGATTACTTTTTAAATGTCTTTTTCCTGTTGTTCACTGTTGGCATATAGGAATGCTACTGATTTTTTGTTTGTTAATTTTGTATCCTGCAACTTTACCAAATTTATTAATTCTAGTAGTTTTCTTGGGCAGTCTTTAGGTTTTCCAAATATAAGATCATATCATTTGCAAACAAGGATAATTTGATTTTTTTCCTTTCCAATTTGGTTGCCTTTTATTTCTTACTCTTACCGGATTGCTCTAGCTAAGACTTCCAGTGCTATGTGGAATAACCATGGTTATTCCATCTGATATGGTTTGGCTGTGTCCCCACCCAAATCTCATCTTGAATTGTAGCTCCCATAATTCCCATCTGTCATGGAGGGACCTGGTGGGAGGTAATTGAATCATGGGAGTGGGTTTTCCCTTGCTGTTCTCATGATAGTGTATAAGTCTCACAAAATATGATGGTTTTATAAAGGCTTTCAGTTTTTCCCCATTCAGTATGATACTAGCTGTGGATCTGTCATATATAGCTTTTATTATGTTTCTTCTTTGACTTTTAATTGGATATGAAAAGTACATGGTATTTAATCCATGCATACTCACTGTAGTAACATTGTAATATGTTTAAACCTATCATTTTACTATTTGTTTTTCACTTGTTTTGCCTGTTCTATGTTCCCTTTTCTCTCTTGTGCATGCTCTCTCTTTTTTTTTTTTTTTTTTCTGAGATGGGATCTCACTCTATCAGCCAGGTTGGAGTGCAGTGGCATGATGTCAGCTCCTGCAACCTCTACCTCCCAGGTTCAAGTGATCCTCCCACCTCAGCCTCCCAAGCAGCTGGAACCACAGTGAGTGCCACCATTCCTGGCTAAATCCTTTAGGGGTGGGGTTTTGCCATGTAGCCCAGGCTGGTCTGGAACTCCTGGCCATGGTTATCCACCCACCTTGGTTTTTCAAAGTTCTGGGATTACAGGTGTGAACCACAAGTGCCAGTTTCTTTTTTGCCTTCTTTTTGATTAATGAAATACTTTTAAAGTGATTCAGTTTTCTCCATCTCTTAGATAATTTACTGTACATTCTTTTGCTATTCTTTCATTGGTTATCTTGTGATTACAATATACGTAGTGCTTCCTTATCGGTGGTTTCATTTTCCACAATTTCAATTACCTGTGGCGAACTCCGGTCTGAAAGTATTAAGTGTAAATTTCCAGAAATAAACAATTCGTAAGTTTTAAATTGTGCATCATTCTGAGTTGCATGAAGAAATGTCATGTGGACCTATTCTGTCATTCCTGGGACATAAATCCTCCCTTTGTCCAGGATATCCACTCTGTCTTCGTCTCTGCCTGTTAGTCACGTAGAAGCCATCTCAGTTATCAGATCGACTGTGGTGGTATTACAGTGCTTGAGTATAGGGCAATCATATTTTACTTAATAATGGCCTCAAAGCACAAGAGTAGTGATGTTGGCAATTTGGATATACCAAAGAGAAGCCATAAAATGCTTCCTTGAAGTGAAAGGGTGAAACTTCTTGCTTAAGGGAAGAAAAAAAACCATATGCTGAGGTTCTAAGACCTGTGGTTAGAATCCTCTATTTATGAAATTGTGATGAAGAAAAGAGAAATTCATGCTAGTTTTGCTGTTCTACTTCAAACTGCAAAAATTATGGCTACAGTGAATGATAAGTGCTTAGCTAAGATGGAAAAGGTGTTAAGGTTATGGGTGCAAGACAAGAATTGCAGTCAGGTTCAGTACTACATGAAGTTTCAGGGATCCACTGGGAGTCTGGGAATATGTCCCCTTCAGATTGAGGGGGCATTGTAATGCTAGAACACTTTAACTCTTTACTTAGTTCTATTTTTTATATTATTGGTGCATTTATTTTATTTCTAAATATATTTTAAACTAAAAAGATGTCATTCTCATTGTTTTCTATGGTCAGTTTTTATTTACATATACCCATTGTTTAACTTTCCTTTGTTCTTCAATACTTTCTACATTTCTAAGAGTTCATTTGGAAGTAGTTTCCTTTTGTCTAAAGAACTCCCTTTTTAGTGTTTTTTTTTGTAGTGTGGACCTGCTAAGGACAAAATTTCTCAGTTTTTGTTTGTCTGGAAAGGTCTCAACTTGATAGGAAGAATCAATATCATTAAAAGATTTAATGCTATTCCTATCAAACTACCAACAACATTCTTCACAGAACTAGAAAAAACTATTTTAAAATTTAGATGTAACCAAAAAAAGCGCCCAAATAGCCAAGGCAATCCTAACAAAAAGAATAAAGCTGGAGAAATCACATTGCCTGACTACAAACTGTACTACAGGGCTGTTCTATGCTCCCTTTTCTCTCTCTCTCTCTGTTTTTTTTTTTTTTTTTTCAGACTAACAGAAAAGTTGCAATAATAATATAAGAAGTTTCTGTAAATTCTTTATTAAGATTTTCTAAATATTAACATTTTACCAATTTTTATATACATTCCTTCTCTCTAATGCATAAATACATTTATTTTTCTTTTGAATTGTTTTAAATTGTAATTATAATTCTCTTAAACCTTTACTTCATTGCTGTTTCCTAAAATTTAGGTATTGTATCTTTGTCTTGGATCAGCATTTTCTGTGGATGTATAATTCTAGGGTGGATAAAAAGAACTCTTTCAGCAGTTATTCTATTGTTTTCTAGCTTGTATCACTTCTGTGAAGAACTTAGCGTTTGACAGCTCCTTTGAAGCTTATGTAATTATCTCCTTTAGGTGATTTTTAATATTCTTTTCTTTATCATTATTCTTTTTCAGGAGTTTTGGTCATAATATGCTCAGATGTGCTTTTTGTTGTTTAGTATCTTTTGGCTTCTCAGAACTTTATAAACCCATAGATTAATTTCTTTATACAAGTCTTAAAACATTTTCAACCATACTTCTTTAAGTGTTGCTTTGGGCTCCCACCCCAGCATCAGCTTTGCTTTCTTGATGTCTGGTTTTCTTTTCTGTGGGTCATCCTGGGCTTCAGAGAGAAACTGAATTTCATTTCCGCTACCAATAAGGTTTTTAATTAACTGAGCAAATGCTAGGATTGTGTGAAACTCAAAATAAATAAATAAATGTTGCTTTGGTTTGATTCTCTTGTCCCCTTTGCCCCAGATCACCAATTTTATGAATGTATAACTTTTCCCTTATGTCTGTGTCTCGTAAACTCTTTTTGTATTTTCTATCATTTTTCTTCCTATGCTTGGGTTTGAGTATTTTATAATAACTTATTTTCTTATTCACTATTCCTCTACCTGCGTTCATTTGGTGTTGAAATAACAATTGCCTTCCTAATGTCAATTATTGTGCTTTTCAGTCCTACAGTTTAAATTTGATTGCTTTTATAGACTTTAATCCTTAGGCAAAATTCTCCAACTTGTCATCTATTTTCTTAAACATCATGTATATATAATTTGTACATATGATAGTTGGGTCATCTATGAATGTGTTTCTCTCTCTGCCTTTCTCCTGGTTCTGTTTCTTTGTATGCCTAGAAGTTCTTTTTAATTGAATGCTGACATTGTATATGAAGAATTGTAGAGGCTCAGTAGGATGTTGTCTTCCTCCAGAGAGGGTCCACCCTATATTCTGTCAGGTACCTAGGGGAGGGGCAGGCTCCTTAATCTAGGTAGGATCAAGGTGACTCTAGGCTATGTTTGTGACTTTTAGAGTCTAGATCTCAGGTTTTCCCCCATCTCAGAAAACAGCACTCAAAAGAGCCCTCATGAGAACCTACGGTAGTTAACAGGGCCTTCAAGACTTGGCAGGTCCTGAAATCTAATTTTAGCAATCCAGTCATTAGCCTGAATCTAATCATTAGCACTATGCAGCAGTGGAGAACCTCTACTGAGATTTCCTACAGCTTTTTGCTCAGCTTCTTATCCTTGTGCAGTTTAAGAATTGGGCAATGCCATAAGAGGAAAACTTACAAGATTGGGCTTACTTCCCTGTGCTTTTCTCTGCCAGTGGTCTTGGCAAACCTAGACCTTCTGTCTGCCTTAGCAGGCCCAAAGTACAATATTTTCCTTCTTTTTTCCTATGAGAAAGCTCAGCTGGCTTCTTTGATTCTCAGAATTTGCATTCTGCAAAAACTTTGTAGCCTCTACCTTCAACCTCTCCCTTCTTGCTTAAGACTCAGCAAATGCCCTAAGGGGAAAAGCGGTTTGCAGAATATTGAACTCACCTCAAAGAATTTCCCTTCTCTCGGAGATTTTGGCCCCTCCATTCTTGAATGTCCCCAAAACTCTTCAGACAAAGACTGTTTTATACAGCTTTTGTAGTTATTTTTAGGGAGAGTGCTGGTCTATTAAAACTATTCTATTGTTACAAGCAGGATTTCCATATTCATTTTTGATATACTAATTCTTTTAAAAACAAATTTTTAAAAACTAAGTGTATGGAAGTCTTAATAATTCACTTAATTGAAGGCTATTTGAAAAAATTATTTACTGACTCTTTAATTTTTTTTCATGATTGACCCCTGCCCCTTCTTACAGTGTATGCATTCTAATAAACACTTGGAATCTCCATCAGCTAAAATAGACAAAGTTGTTTGTAGAAGGAGACTTTCTCTTGGGCATTTGCTTGATTGAAGTTTTCATGTTGAATGTCATTCTCTGCCTATAAATGGGACACTCAAGAATAACACCTTCTCCCTGAGCAAGTGCCGTGGATGAAGCAGACTGTCAGGAACATTAATGATAACTGACAGCTCTAGAGAAAGGAAGCAGGTCTGTAAATGCACTGGTACCCTTGTAGAGTAAATTCAGTCGGCAGGTACTTGCAGAAGGTGTTATCTTAGCCTTATAGTGAAAGGTAGGCTTGGCCACCGAGTAAAGGGTTTACATTTTAAAAATTGCTATAATTTTTCTTCTCTTTGTCATCTCAAGTAGGTAACATGTAAGTAGCTTAAAAATGATTCTGCCTGTCTGAAGCCAAGGTAATAGATATATTGACCTTTCAAGGTCTCTTTCAATTCAGTTTCCATGTTATTATTAAACCAAAAGTTAATATGGTCTTATGTAGAATTAGACAATAGTGTATACTTTTCAGATACATAAAATTAAATGCTTTTCTTGAAAATTTTCATTTCTCTGGTCATGTCTTTACCTAGAATGGGCTCTGTTCTGCTCTTTGCCGTTTACTTTGAGAGATACCTTGAATTCACCATCTTGAGGAAGCCATCCCTGGATTTCACATCTAGTCTTATAATGCCTTTACCATATTTACTAATACTTATCATGTGCCAAGTACTGAATGATCACATTTAATAATAGAAATACACAAAGAGGTCACCATTTTTAAAGTGCAGAGTATAAGTTCAGAGAAGCTAAGAAATTTGCTCAGTCACACAGTTAGTGAGTAATGTTCCCTTTTAGAAAAACTCTGTTACACTTGCAATTGGTAATATATATATTGAGATTAAATTCTGTTTGTTTTTGCTCCTCTGTGATTTTTAAATATAGCCTTATAAAACCCATTCTTCCTTCCTGTGCTTATAGAAGACTCTATGGAAGTAAGGGCTTGTGGATGCCTCTTCAATTAACTATTTGAAACATAAAACAATCATCATTGTGCTAGAAGGATTATCAAGAGCTCCGCTTTGTTTCACATCCTGATAACCAGAGAGACCAAGATCTGTTGACACATAGATAACCCTAGAGACATAGAATTTTAAAACATGATTCAGCCCTGAACACTGCAGGGTGGAGTGTCAGATTAAAATTAAGTAGACTCTGACAATCACAAAGAATACTTCTGGAGACCTATGCAATCAGTATGGTTTCATTCCAGTGAGATTGCATCTGAGGGTGATGTCATGTCAACCAACTCCTGCTTTTGTAACGGACATGAGCGTGTTTCTTTATCCAACATGAGTCACCATCTGAGACTGATGTAGTTACAGATTGCCTCTGTAACGAACACCATGTCCCTGCTCCCCAATCCTCCTTTATTAAAATTCTGTGTGATATCAGCAGTTTGCTTAATTCTGTGAGACTTAGTCCAACCAGTAATGCTCTCCATTCCTTAGGAGAACAATACATTAACCTTTGCAGCCTCTATTTTTGTTTCAGAGTTTGAATGGTGGTGTCACCTCTTGATAGATAACAGTATATGTCAGCACACATTTTTTTAGTGAAAGTAAGAAATTTGTTCAACTTCTGAAATTAATTATTTGTTGATAAATTTACATATCAAAGTGTGAGTTTATTGTATAACTGAACCTTTCTTATCAAAAACAGGTTTCACTGGATTGTCACATTAATAAACATTGAGAAATATATAGCTTTATTCTCTCTGTAACAGCATGGAATGTATTTCATTGATGTATAACCTCCATTTTATATAGCTTAAACGCGACATCAGCCGTTTGAAGTAGAATATTAACAAATCTGACATGCTTGAAGTGTGAAGAGTTAGGGACTTAAAAACAAAACTTACTAGGAAATCCCTAGGAGTAAGCTAAGAGTTGACGAGAGATAGATAGTGAATAGCAAAGAGGCCTGTTTGATGTTCTCCAATGTGAGACTTCACTGGGCCATTTCTATACCTTTCTCTAGACATCCTGATAAGCCTCGCAAGAGAAAGTGGATTGGAAGGGTGTGACTATAAGGGAAATTACTTTGGAGATGAGTTCTCCAATAGGCTACAGAGTGAAGCTTTTAATGGTGGCAATGGAGTTGACAGGGAAGTGGCTTGATACCAGCCCAGGACTGAGTTGGGATTATCTTGCCAGTAGAGAAGGGATCATGATAGACTAGAAGAAATGCAAAAGACTTGGTGATTAAAAGTCTTTATACAAATTGGGCGCAGTGGCTCATGCCTATAATCTCAGCACTTTGGGAGGTCGAGGCAGGTGGATCACTTAAGGTCAGGAGCTTGAGACCATCCTGGCCAACATGGTGAAACACCGTCTCTACTAAAAATACAAAACTTAGCCCGGTGTGGTGGTACGTACCTGTAATCCCAGCTACTCTGGAGGCTGAGGCATGAGAATCACTTGAACCCAGCAAGCCGAGGTTGCAGTGAGCCAAGATTACATCACTACACTCCAGCCTGGGAGATGAAGTGAGGCTCTGTCTCCAAAAAAAGAAAAAGGTTAAAAAAGTTTTTATAAGAGTAAAGTGCAGATGTGATTGGAGATTAGAAGAAAGACAAATGGCCAGATTGTGATCAGGGAGGTGAGAATGCTATGGTAAGGATCTCAGATACGTTACATTCAAGTCAAAAATATTTTTTGAACCTCAGTGGTGTATTATGTGATGGTCATTTTGCCAGATGCTGTAGGTGGTACAAAAATGAGTAAGATGTAGCTTCTGTTCTCATGGAATTTGCAGTCCATGGGCCTTTAGGGGCTTTATGAAGAGGATGTTCAAAAGCGTTTGTGAATGGTTTGGGAAGCAGGCCATCAAAGCTAAGAGGAAATATATTTTGTGAAATCCATAAACCAGATGGGCATTAAGATAAATGCTAAAGGCTGAGGAAAGACAGGGAATGGGAGCTAAAGGGAAATGGAAATGCCATAGAGCACCAAAATGTAGAAGACAGTTATGACTTGCTTCCTTCCTTTTGTTATTATACTTTAAGTTCTGGGATATATATGCAGATTGTGCAGAATTGTTACATAGGTACACATATGCCATGGTGGTTTCCTGCATCATCTACATTAGGTACTTCTCTTAATGTTAGCCCTCCCCAATCCCCTGACCCACTGCTATCCCTCTCCTAGACCCCCCACCCCCAAACAGGCCCTGGTGTGTGATGCTCCCCTCCCTGTGTCGATGTGTTCTCATGGTTCAACACCCACTTTTTAGTGAGAATATGTGGTGTTTGGTTTTCTGTTCTTGTGTCAGTTTTCTGAGCCTGATGGTTTCCAGCTTCATCCATGTCCCTGCAAAGGATGTGAACTCATCCTTTTTATGGCTGCATAGTATTCCATGGTTTATATGTACCACATTTTCTTTATCCAGTCTATGATTGATGGACATTTGGGTTGGTTCCAAGTCTTTGCTATTGTAAACAGTGCCACAGTGAACATATGTGTGCATATGTCTTTACAATGGAACAATTTATAATCCTTTGGGTATATACCCAGTAATGAGATTGCTGGTTCAAATGACATTTCTATTTCTAAATCCTTGAGGAATTGCCACACTGTCTTCCACAATGGTTGAACTAATTTACATTCCCACCAACAGTGTAAAAGTGTTCCTATTTCTCCACATCCTCTCCAGCACCTGTTATCTCCAGATTTTTTAATGATCACCATTCTAACTGGAGTGAGATGCTGTCTCAATGTGGTTTTGATTTGCATTTCTCTAATGACCAGTGATGATGAGCTTTTGTTTCATTTGTTTGTTGGCTGTATAAATGTCTTCTTTTGAAAAGTGGCTGTTCATATCCTTCACTCACTTTTTGATGGGTTTGTTTTTTTTTTTCTTATAAATTTGTTTAAGTTCTTTGTAGATTGTGGTTATTAGCCCTTTGTTGGATGGGTAGATTGTAACATTTTTTCTCATGCTGTTGGTTGCTTGTTCACTCTAATGATAGTTTCTTTTGCTGTGCAGATGCTCTTAAGTTTAATCAGATCCCATTTGCTTATTTTGGCTTTTGTTGTCATTGCTTTTGGTGTTTTAGTCATGAAGTCCTTGCCTATGCCTATGTCCTGAATGGTATTGCCTAGGTTTTCTTCTAGGGTGTTTATGGTGTTAGGTCTCATGTTTAAATATTTAATTCACATGGAGTTAATTTTTGCATAAGCTGTAAGGAAGGGGTCCAGTTTCAGCTTTCTGCATATGGCTAGCTAGTTTTCCCAACACCATTTATTAAATAGGGAATTTTTTCCCCATTGCTTGTTTTTGTCAGGTTTGTCACAGATCAGATGGTTGTAGATGTGTGGCGCTAATTCCAAGGCCTCTGTTGTGTTACATTGGTCTCTATCTCTGTATTGGTATGAGTGCCATGCTGTTTTGATTACTGTAGCCTTGTAGTATAGTTTAAAGTCAGGTAGCTTGATGCCTCCAGCTTTTTTTTTTTTTGCTTGGGTTGTCTTTGTTATGTGGGCTGTTTTTTGGTTTCACATGAAGTTCAAGGTGGTTTTTTCCAGTTCTGTGAAGAGGATCAATGGTAGCTTGATGGGGATGGCATTAAATCTATAAATTACTTTGGGCAATATGACCATTTTCATGATATTGATTCTTCCTAACCATCAGCATGGAATGTTTTTCCATCTGTTTGTGTTCTCCACTATTTCCTTGAGCCATGGTTTGTAATTCTCCTTGAAGAGGCCCTTCACATCTCTTGTTAATTGTATTCCTAGGTATCTTATTTTCTTTGTAGCAATTGTGAATAGGAGTTTGCTCATGATTTGGCTGTCTGTCTGTCTGTTATTGGTGTATAATAATGCTTGCAATTTTTGCGTATTTATTTTGTATCCTGAGACTTTGCTGAAGTTGATTGTCAGCTTAAGGAAATTTTGAGCTGAGATGATGGGGTCTTCTAAATATACAATCATGTCATCTGCAAACAGAGACAATTTGACTTCCTCTTTTCCTAATTGAATATGCTTTATTTCACTTCTTTCTGAGACAGGAAGTGGGGAACCACATGGAAATCCACAGCAGATGATAGAAAATTTTTAGAAAAACCAGATGCATCCTTGATACAGTTTGGATACTTGTTCCTTGCAAATCTTGTGTTGAAATGTGATCCCAGTGTTGGAGGTGGGTCCTGATGGGAGGTATTTCGGTCATGGAGGAGGATCCTTTATGAATAGCTTGGTGCTCTCTTTGCATTAATGGGTGAGTTCTTGCTCTATAAATTAAGGCGACAGCTGGTTGTTTAAAAAAGCATGATACACCTTTCCTCCCTCACTCCCTCTCTCGCCATATGATAACCTGCTCCCCCTTTGCCTTCTGCTGTGATTGGAAGCTTCCTGAGGCCCTCACCAGAAGCAGATGCCAGCGCTACACTCCTTGTACAGGCTGCAGAACCCAAAATTAAAGATAAATCAATAAAGTCAAGACCAAAATCCTGACCTTGGACTGAACTTGGGGGTAAAAGTAAAATTAAGATTTCTTGTTGTGCCTAATCCTCTTAAGCCAAACTGTTACAGTTTGTAAACAGAATTACCAGTAATTTATCCACAGTATTCTTATGACTCTAATTTATGCTGCAAACCTCAGGTGCACTACTTGGCTTGGTTTTAACAAAAAAGCCTTTTTTATTCCAATGTGCATAGTTAGGTTTTATGTGATTATTATAGGGAAGCCTGTTAGCAGTAAGGAAGTGCAGAAAGCATGTGTTCTCAGATGGGCTGTCTTTCTGAATGCTGTTTCCTGGAACGTAGAAGTTATCAAAGGAAACAATGGCTGCTGCTGAAGAGTCTGAGGAGTTTGAGGGCTTTTCAGAGCGAGGGCTTTTCAGAGCACATACTGACGGGCATGGGGTGAATAGTTCTCAGTGGACTTAATCTTGGTTTGCCACCAGCTCAGAGCCTGGATAGCTCACAATAGGAGATGACAGATGTATTAAAGCATAAGGCAAGTATGTAACTTGGCTTTGTGCAGAGGCACAAAGTGCTGATTAACTCGAATATTGCTATGTCCTTCCTTTTACCTTAACATCGGCTTTTTTCACTAGTTACCCCAAGGTAACCAGCCTCATGAGGTTTCAATCCTCAGTGAATTTTTTTTAAGGGACATATTTATGTAATTCCTTTGTACTTAACTTGAGTCACATGCAGTGGCATCTGTTAGATGCATTTGTGGTGGGGCCGAGTGGGAGACAGTGTATCCACAGTTTTCTCATTTAATTATAAGGGAAAAAGCAGATCATCCTTGTATCTTATGTTTTGGTATCAGGGCATTTCTAGCATCCAGCACTGTGAGTGGTGCAGTTAGGCTCATATGGATATGTGGCAGGAGGAAGATGCCCTAGGCAGATGAAAACAAGATTACAGTCAGAGTCAAACAAGTGGCACATCATTTTTGGAAACACTGAAATATTAAACAGAAATTTCACTTGGGCAGGAGATTGGCTATGCGTGTTCTTTTATGATGTTGGTGGTTTATGTAGCAAGAAAGTGGCATTAAGATTTTTTTTTAAATGTCCTTCTAGGAATAGGGTGAGGTATCACACATTTACTTTTCAAACTACTAAGGTTTATAAAATGGATAAATCTTGGAATTAGGGTCTTTCAGTAAAGTAATAGCTTTTATTAAATACTGACATACTTTAAATACTTTCATTAAATACTGAAGTGCAGTGATTCCCAACCTTTTTGGCTGGTCGGGGACGGTTTCAGGATGAAACTGTTCCACCTCAAATCATCAGGCATTAGATTCTCATAAAGGGTGTACAATCTGGATCCCTCGCATGCACAATTCACAATAGGGTTTGTGCGCCTGTGTGAATCTAATGCCACAGCTGATTTGACAGGGGGCAGATGGAGCTCAGGCAGTAATGCTCACCCGCCTGCTGCTCACCTCTTGCTGTGTGGCGTGGTTTCTAACAGGCCATAGGTACCAGCCCATGACCTGGGGCTTAGGGAACCCTGCTATAGTGTATGCCCTCTTGACTGTTCTGGTGAGTTTCCAGAATTAGGCTTGTGAAGCTTGTGTGCATCTGTCTTCTTGTACCACAATGAGTTCTTTCTTTTTTTTAAAAAAAATTCATGACATTTTATCTTTTAGTCAAAGAGAAACTGGGATGCAGAGTAATTTTTCTATCTCTAAATGACAAATCAGACATAAAATTAGTAATTAAGAAATTATGTTCAGATGCAATAATATTTATTCTTCCTTTTAAACAATTTTCTGTCTCATACAAATTCATTTGTTAATTAGTCTAATAGTCTACAGTTAAAAAGTCTATAGTCTAATGTACCCGTTGTGGCAGGCAGTCTTTTAAGTCAGACATGAAGAAATTAGGGGGAAAAGAAGAGAGTGGAAGGGAACACACATTTATTGAGCACTGTGTTAATCAGGACTCTGGGTTGCACATGCCAGAATCCAAGTGAAAATACACACACACACACACACACACACACACACACACACACACACCCCTTTGTATACATACACAGTATATACATTTGTCCCTCAGTATCCATGGGGATTGGTTCTAGGACCCCACACAGCTACTGAAATTCATGGGTGCTTGAGTCCCTCATGTAAAATGGTGTAGTGTTTTCATATAACCTATACAAATATTCCTTTGAATTTTAAATAGTCTCTCGGTTACTTGTAATGCCTAATATAATGCATATGCTATGTAAATAGTCATTATATTGTATTGGTTAGGGAATAATGACAGGAAAAAATATCTGTACGTGTTCAGTACAGATGGAAACATTGTTTTTTTGTTCAAATCTTTTCGACCCACAGTTGGTGGAACCCATGGATGGAAAACCCCTGGATATAGAGTACTCACTATATGTATAAATTAGTTTATCAAGACTTAATCAAGAAATTAAAGCAGAAAAACTGGCATCAAGCATAATGTATATAGATGTATAACTAATATCATGAAGGATCTGAGTCATTTGCTCTGTCTTTTGATTCTGCTTTTCTCTGAGCCAGCTTCATTCATAGGTAGGGTCTTCCAATGTAGAGGTGAGGCTGGCCACCAGCATCTGTAGACATACATTATTCCTACAGCTAGCAACTCTTTTGTTGTAGCTCAGCCAAGGTCTTGACAATGACCTTAATTGGACTGACTTGGATTACATGGTCATTCCTGACCCAATTCCTGTGGCCAGGCCTGAATTGTATGCCCATACTTAGGGGTATCAGGACCAAGGACAGCAGCATTGCTTTTCCAAAGAGATTCTTATTCTAGCCAAACATAAACCCATATCCACTAAAGTTCTTATACATATCATGCCTGTAACAGTAGCTTGCAACTTTCTAGAAACTGTATGTGGAACATAAAACAACTTAGTTTTTCAGTCCTACATATAGATTGAATCATGGGTCTAATGTTTTAAAACTACAGTGTAATGATTTCAGCAAATCTTTACAAGACTGATGCTTTATTTAGCTATTAATTTAGAAGTCTAATATTTGTCAAAAGATTTAAATCTCCAAAAATTAGATGAGGAAACAAAGAAGAAGGTGCAGGCAAATGTATCACTTTTTTTTCTAGGCTCCCCCAACCCCCATCCACTTGAAGTGCTGCTTCAAATAGGTATTTGTGTGACCATCTATGAAATCAGCAACCTTTCAGATTGGCGATAGACATGACAAAGTGGCATAAATGACTTATCTGCCAACTATTGATTGGTAGATGTTTACTTATTTGCATAATTTAGTTATATAAATATATTCAAAGTTATGATTTGACATTCTGCAATTCCAGTCTATGGGTTCTATATGGGAATTCTGCTCTTATTCATCACCAATTCTAGTACATATGACTATAAATTGAATTATGTTTGCTCTTTTCTCTTCTGGGCTTTGTTTATACTTCTAATGTTATAGTTATTCTATAATAATTTTAATTTAGTGAAGATTCTTTTGGAGACAAAGTAACAGTCTAAATGTATGAACTGTTGTTATTGTTTGTTTATGAGTTTGTTCAACTACTAAACTTGAGCTTCAGGAAAGAAGATCCTGGGGCTATCTCATGTTTTTTAACCCCATGCTCATTAGAACAGTTGGCACATGGTAGGAAATGAACACATGCTGGCCGAATCACTGATATCAAAGCCCTTAGAGAATTTGCTACTAAAAGAAGCTTTGGCAGAAAGTTTCAGTGAGTCTTTGAATAATCATTCTCTAAGTAATCTGTTTTTATAAGTTTGAGTAGTTATTAACTGGATTCCTTTACAGGAAGCTTTATACCTCATCACACAGCTAAAATTCTGTTGGAGCCTTTTTATTAATTGTTTATGTGCAAAGTTGGATGAACTCTAAAAAATATTCAGAAATTATCTGTGTATATATGAAGATGAGTTAAGAAAACCCCAAATTTATGAAATTTCATTAAGAGTGGACAAGATCAGATATTATAGTAAAAATTGCATGTGTAAGCTGCTCATTTGGAGTCACCCCTTATCTACTAAAATAAAAAAGAAGAGAAAAGAAAAAAGTATCCTACTCTCCCGATGGAAAAATTCAGTCTCTGAGAGCAATAAATAGACTGCAGGACATAAGCTTTCTCAAAAAACAGACATAATTTGGTGAAATTTAAAACAAGGGTCAGATGTGTTACTTTGGTAGAGTAGGAAACTGATATGCTCAAGATTTTAGATGTCTTTACAACAAAATCCTTGCCCTGCCAATAGAAGCATTATATAGGATAGATAGGAGCTAACTTTCAATTTCCAAACTAAGATGGCTTAAACAATTTCCTGTGCACAAAAGATATACAATTATGCTCAAATAGCCACAACTACCTTTTTTTTTTTGTTTTGAGATGGAGTCTCTCTTTTGTTGCCCAGGCTAGAGGGCCATGGCACCATCTCAGCTCAATACAATCTCTGCCTTCCAGGGTTCAAGCAATTCTCCTGCCTCAGCCTCCTGAATAGGTGGGATTACAGGCGCCCACCACCATGCCTAGCTAATTTTTTGTATTTTTAGTAGAGACAGGGTTTCGCCATGTTGGGCGGGCTGGTCTTGAACTGCTGAGTTTAAGCGATCAACCTGCCTTGTTCTCCCAAAGTGCTGGGATTATAGGCATGAGCTACCATGCCCAGCCTACCTCTTGAATTAATGTGGACATTTAGAAATAAGGTTCCATGCCATTTTATGTACTAATGCTGTGATTCTTAAAACTCAGATTTACTGTATTCATGTAGCTCATTGGAGGTTGAAAGGTTGACATGGTGAGTCAGTTCTGATGGCCTCCAAGAAGCATATACAATCTAAAAAAGCATAGGGAGGATCTCACTTATATGTGGATCACAGCTGTCTCAGACTCAGTCCTCACACAGGCTACGTCTGCACAGGCTGTCATAAAGTATAGTAATAATTGTGCTTTATATAATATTTAATAAGGAAATGGCAAACATGCATCATAACACTAAGTGGGAGATGAAATAATAGTTAAAAAATTAAGAATACATTTTTAGTTGAATCCAGTTCTAAAGTGATGTTTTCATTGTTATCAACAAGCAGATTCCCCCCAGATTTTGTCAGCCCCATGCTGTGTTTTGCTCAGTCTTGTCTGAGCTTTATGGAAACTTCTTTGTCTTTATCTTGGACAGTAAACAGAGGTGGTTATGGCTTCATGCTAGGGCTTTTTAAATGAGTGGAAAGTCTACTTTTTTCCCTTTGTTTATCTGGATTGCAATCAGAAAGTAGTCTACTCATTTACTTCTACATGATGATAGATTATCGTTTGTTTCATTGACCAGCATGGAGTATATCTGCATCTTCATATCAAAGGTATTAGTTTCCTTAGACAGTGTGACTTCTGTGAAGGAACCAGACTGAAGCATTTAGCAGCTTTGCACCCTCAGATTTTTTTAAATATGCCTTGGGACTTGTACTTTGACGATATTATCTTCGATCAGTAATCCTTCAGAAATATTGTTATATTTTTTATAATAAAAAAGGCAAAATAAATTGCCATGCTTTATGATCCAGAGCCAATAAAACCCTTTGAAATTAAAGGCATTTCCTCTTGATTTGCCATTTTCCTAGCAAAGCTTGAAGAAAGGTACCAATTATTTCTGACAGGCAGCAAGGGAATTTTGAGCAGCATTCTATTAACATGTTTTTGGTCATTTGTCAGCTTATCTGTATGGTCTGCTAATGCTCAGCACTAATTAACAAAACTCTATAGAAGGTGAAAAAAGGAATCACCTAAACTCAATCAAACTAGCATGACACTGAAAGAAGCTGAGAAAGACCTTGCTCTCCCAGAGACAAATTTCTGCAAGAATGTCCCAGATATTGGAATTGTATGCAGAATTACAAACATGTTTGGAGTCTTTCCTTGATCCTTATGTGTTCTGGCCTGTTAAAGTAAGCTATAGATTGAAAAGTAGAATAAATCTGAGATAAAGTTAATGAATGAATTTAATATGTTTATTTTTGTGTCTAAGCTATGATGCTCACTACATTCAGTATTTAATTATCTCATCACATATGGTTTTTTTTAACCTGTGTATTAGTCCATTCTCATGCTACTGTGAAGAAATACCTGACACTGGGTAATTTATTAAAAAAAAAGAGGTTTAATTGACTCACAGTTCCAGAAAGCTGGGGAGTCCTCAGGAAACTTATAATCATGGTGAAAGGCATCTCTGCATAGGGTGGCAAGAGAGAAGTGCAGAGTGAAGGGGGGAAATGCCCCTTATAAAACCATCAGATCTTGGGAGAAATTACTATCATGAGACTAGCATGGGGGAACCACCTCCATGATCTAATATCCACCCTATTCTAACATGGGGATTGCAATTCAGATTACAATTCAAGATGAGATTTGGGTGGGGACATAGAGTTAGACCATATAAACTTGCTTTCCCATAATTTTTTCTTTCATTAAGTTTTACCAACTTCTTTTTTTTTTTTTTTTTGAGACGGAGTTTCACTCTTGTTACCCAGGCTGGAGTGCAATGGCGTGATCTCGGCTCACCGCAACCTCCACCTCCTGGGTTCAGGCAATTCTCCTGCCTCAACCTCCTCAATAGCTGGGATTACAGGCATGCGCCACCATGCCCAGCTAATGTTTTGTATTTTTAGTAGAGATGGGGTTTCACCATGTTGACCAGGATGGTCTCGATCTCTTGACCTCGTGATCCACCCACCTTGGCCTCCCAAAGTGCTGGGATTACAGGCTTGAGCCACCGCACCTGACCCCAACTTCCTTAGTACCTGTTAAAGTTACATGTCTGGGAGCTGATAAATGTTGTACATTTTGTTGTAAGTTTTGACAGAGCAACCTTGACATGAAGAATGCTTGCATACTCTCCATTACCACCCTAAAACATAGTTGGCAGTGTGTGTGTGTGCTGGGAGGGGGGCACATATACATACAAGTGTGAGAGGGAGCATTATTTACTTTCAAGTAGTGTATAAATAGCCAAATAAAATTTATTAATGTACAATCTCCTTGGGTTAAGCACTTGGCTAAGATATATCATACTGAAAGGGAATTTTTGTCGCTATTGTTACAAGTAGCAGAATTCCAGGAGGTTATAAAGAGGCTGTCTCCCCAACCTGAGTTACCTCATTCTGACTGCAATTCTAGAGTCCTTTTCTTAGTTGGGGTTTGTTTTTTATCAAAGCTAACTCTGCTGCTGTGTTTAATTGGCTCCGTTCTTGTTCATAGCAGTGGTTCATTTTTAGCGCTGTGGTGTAGCATCTGATATTTACAAAGGCTAATTTAAAGGAGTAATAAATGATATAGATTGAACTTTGGTGACACTCTGCTTTCACATCTATTAAGGGATAAAATATTGATATGTTAGAAGAAATCAATTTAGAAAGCCACTGGACTTTTGGTATTTACCCGTTCCATGCGTGGCTCATAGGTAGTCAGGCAGGCTCACTAGATAGAAGAACATGTACAGCTCTGCGGCCTTAGCCCCAGTGATAAGTGAAGGATTCATTTCCCCTGTCTATACAGAAGACATGCATGGAAATCTGCAGGACCAGAGGTAAATGTTTGATGGTCATGGATTTGGGACATGTATCAGATCTATATCAAAGTCATGGCTAACACATGCATCCTCTGAGTCTAGGTGAATCTAATTTTTGGTGGTATGAGAAAGGTTTTTTTTTTTAAGATTAAGAGAACTGGGGACCAGATGCAATGGCTCATGCCTGTAATCCCAGGGCTTTGGGAACCCAAGGTGAGCCGATCACTTGTGGTCAGGAGTTCAAGACCAGCCTGGCCAACATGGTGAAACCCCAACTCCACTAAAAATACGGGGGAAAAAAAAAGAATGAGCTGGAATGTTTCTAGCCAGTAGCTTCTATGTAATTTCTTCATATTTTTGCCTGTTTCCTGACTTGAATCACCATATTTTGTTTGATGCCTACTTATGAACTTTTTTGTAGAATAGAATAGCTTGTTATAAATTTTGATTTGGAGGGTAGTATGTGAAATGCATTGCAAAGCCTTTTACTGTGCTTCCTGTAATAACGTTATTGAGGACATTGTCTTCTCTCCATAGTCTCCAGGCATACTTGGGCTTCTGAGAAGTTGTTATAATTTCTTTTTATGCTTACCATGAGTAATGTAACAAATTGTACTTTCCTTTTTGAACTGACCTCTATAAAACTGAATTTGTAGCCTATATATAAGGAAAGGAAATTTCAGGGATGTGTTTCATGAGTATAGTAGCTCAATCCAGTTTTATTTTTTTTTCCTACTTACATTTAATCTATTGCCCTGAAACTCCACCTGCTTGTTTTAATAATGTTAATTGGAGTATGTCTCTGAAAACCTTCTTAAATCATTTTTGGAAAAAGTTGATTATAAAAAAAGCCACTTTTAAAAGCTACATTATTCCTTAATACTCATGAGTAAGTGTCCCTTGTTTTCTAAAGTTCTATTTGTTTAGAAGATAACAGAGAGAAACTCCAGTAACAGGGTCAACTTTGTGAATGGGTGAGGAGGAGAAAGATGTAGCAATGCATGGAAACTCCTAATATCTCTTCCCTTTGCTGTCTTGTAAAAGTCCCAGGAAAGGCAATTGCATTCATTCCTGTGGAAGGATAGACATTCTGAGAGTGTGGAGAAGGAGAGAGAGAGAACACTGGAAAAGGAAGAAGAGTAGTAATTAAAAAGGGACATCAGAAAGCAGAATGTGAAGGATGTCAAGGACCAAGACTCTTAGTATCCTTTTTTCTGCTCTTAGAACACATCCAAATACTTCTTTGACCCCTGCCCCTGGCACAACTGGTGAGTGATTAAAGTGTGATGAGTTAATAACCCAAATATTTTCTATTTTCTTCATTATTCATGATTGCTGAAATCAAATAGGCAAAACAGCAAGAAAACTTCTTCAAACTCCAGTTTTGTTGCTTAATGATATCTATCATCTTCTTTATTCTAAATTTCAAAAAGATATTGAAGTTTTACATTGATTTCTAAATTAAAATATATTTTCATTTTTTGGAATAATTCACAATAGCTTTGGAAGCTGTTTTTGTACTTTCATTGTTTTTGTCCTTTGTAATATTTGCCATAGCTGGAGTAGGGAAGACATAAAAGGCATGCCTTTCCTCACATTGATTGTTTTAGCCTGTAATTCTTTCATTTTTGATTTTCACAATCACTTCTAGGTATTGTGTTTCAGGCTTATGTCCCAATGGGACATGTATGAAAGCCATCAGAAATATATTCCACACATTCTGAAATTGTGTTTTCATAAAAACATAACTATAAAAATAAAATTTGTGAAGATGAACACCACCCATGTTGACATGTAACATTAAGATCAGTGTATTGCCTGGTTAAATAAAATAACTATAAGAACTTGGAAGGGAAGAATTATTTTAAGTTTTTAAATCAATATTTAATATAACTGCAATAGGATGTCCTCCTTATCTAGCAAGTACTTAAAACGAAGCCTCCACCATGCTTCTGTCTTTATGTAACTACTAAAACAGCTTGGCAGGTTCTCCTTGGCTCTACCTATGTTAGGGCATGGATGTCAGAACTTACCATGAAACTAGTTACTGCAGGCTCACAAAGTTGTGATAACCCATTATCTGAAATTTCTCTCAGTTGCTCTCATTATTGCTCAAGGAATGTTCTTCTGTGTTCAAAACCTTGAGTTTCTCTCCTTTGCACTGGCAAAAAATTCCTGCCATTTCAAGCAGATTTTAAGCCGAGCTCATGCTTGGAGGAAAACACAACCAGCCACTGTGCATGATGATGACGGCAGCATCACCAGCAGTGAGAGCATGGACTCTGGGCCTGCTGTCTGTGTTCAAATACTATCCCACAGTATTTGCCTCTCTGAGGTGTTTTGCATGCCTCATTTTCCTTATCTGTAGATGGGAATATACTGCCACCAACCTCAAAAGATTTTTATGTGGAAGAAGTGAGTTTTAACACATTTAAACTGCTAAGACAGTGCCTGAATCTCTTAGTTGTTATACATGTATTTTTCATATGAATCAGCAAAAGATGTTTAGGTGCTGTTCATCCATTCTCTCTTCTTAAAATTTTGAAGCTGTTTTTTTTATCTGACATCCCTACTACAGCCTTTCAAAAGATGAACAGAGAGCTGTTATTCAAAAAACCTCTCAATCTCAAATGAACTATTTTATTATTTTTTCGCTTTCAGTAGTGAGACCTTGGAAAGAATACTTTGACTATAATCAAACATTTATTCCAGGATCCTAATCTCTCCTACTTTAGAGCACTATTGGCAGACTATGGCCTGTGGGTCCCATGTAGCCACCACCCCCCCCTTTTTTTTTTTGAGATGGAGTCTTACTCTGTCACCCAGGCTGGAATGCAATGGTCTGATCTCGGCTTACTGCAACCTCTGCCTCCTGGGTTCAAGCAATTCTGCCTCAGCTTCCCAAGTAGCTGAGATTACAGGCATGTGCCATCATGCCTGGCTAATTTTTGTATTTTTACTAGAGATGATATTTCACCATGTTTGCCAGGCAGGTCTTGAACCCCTGACCTCAGGTGATCTGCCCACCTAGGCCTCCCAAAGTGCTAGGATTACAGGCATGAGCCACTGTTCCAGCCCACCACCCATTTTTATAAATAAAACTTCTATTAGAACATAGCCATGTTCATTCATTTACATATTATCTGTTGCTGAGTTGAGTCAGTGGGACAGAGACAATATGCTCTACAAAGCCTAAAATATCGACTCTCTTTCCAACAGAAAAAAAGTTTGTTGATATGTGGTTAGGAGTATCAGTACAGTATTAGAGTCTTTCCCAAACTAAATCTTTTAGTATATTTCTTGACTTTTGCCACATCTGCTTACTGCCCATTTCATATTTTCTTTAAATAGAGTCTTCATTTTTTTTTTTTTGGTTAAGAGTATTTTATAAAAGAAGCTTTAAATTATCTTAAAAGAAAAATTAGTAACACATGACAGTAATAGAAAATATTTAAGAAAGCAAATACACTTGAAACAAATCAAATTGTTATTAGATTTTAGTGGCATACTACTCCCTGTAGTCTGAGACCTGCTTTCTTAGGTAATAAAGGAGATTTTCGGTTGTTGCATAGATGATAAAGGGATTTGTGGCACCAAACTGAAACTTTAATCATGCTGTAATCAGAGTACTAAATGAGAATTGAAAAAGAAGTATAATGTTCTCATTATATGTGATTCATGTCCTTTAATGACACCTACATGTACACCCTACAGTAACTTTGAATATCACCCCTCATCTTGTATATCTGCAGCGATACACTTGCTACGCTTTCAGAAACACTGGAAAAACAAAGACAATGATAATGCCAGCTAATGACAGCTTATATATATTTAGACATTGCCAGGTGATCGTCTGGGAGCTCTGCATGTGCAAACTTAGTTCTCACAACGACCTCTGAAATAGGTTCTACTCTGTTCCCTTTGTACAGACGTGACAGTTAGACAGAAGCTGGTAATTTGCTCAAAGTCCACAGCTAATAATCAGCAGCACTGGCAATGAGGCAGCGATGAGGGTGAGCAGTACAGGATTAGCCACCAATTGTGTGTAGAAAACTTGAGTTCAATTGTGACCTTTCACCTTTTTCCTCCGTATTGTAGATATTTTCATGGGAAATTGGAGAAGTTTTGTTGAAAAGTGCTAGCTTATTAAGGAACTACTTTATTATTTTATCTTTCTGAAATTGTAGTTTCTCTTTTCTTCTTTGAGGGTGTTGAGAATGGTTATCAATGAATAAAAAATTGGTCAGGGATGGTGGCTCATTCTTGTAATACCGGCACTCTGGGAGGCTGAAGAGGTTGGATTGCTTAGGTGCAGGAGTTTGAGACCAGCCTGGCCAACATGGCAAAGCCCCATATCTACTAAAAATACAAAAAATTAGCTGGACATAGTGGCATGTGCCTGTAATTTCAGCTACTCGGGAGGCTGAGGGGGAAGAATCACCTGAGCCCAGGAGGTTGAGGCTGCAGTGAGCTGAGATCACACCACTATATTCCAGCCTGGACAACCAGAGTAAAACCCTATTTCAAAAAAAAAAAAAAAAAGGAAAAAATGATAACTAGATGCCTTTATTTTCTGTTAAATTAGTGAAGCTTTTAAAAAACTGCAAAATGTTGAATTTTGTAAAGATACAATAAAATTCTTGAGATTGTATATTATATTTATAAGTGGTAGCCATGTGATTTGATAGGACTTCTCTTGTTAAATAATTTTAAAATGTGTTTTAAAGACCATAAAAACCAGGAAATTAGGAGTTTATTTCCTGAAACTCCCAATTCAACTCTGGGGACTCCATTGTGAGGAATGATGTTAAAAATGAAGATATTTTGGAAACAAACAGAAATCAATACAAGCATTGAAACTGAATAGACTCCAGAATGTGAGTCTGTTGCCTGGTTCAAGTAAAACAACAGTTTGAAGGCATAGCATCTGAACCAAAGGGTAGAGGAATTGGTGCTTTTTCTTACAGGGAGTTAATTATGCGGCTCAGTGAACATTCCCACTTTGGCTTAGGCTTTTGAGTTTTCAGTGGTAGCACACCTGGTAAGAACTATGGCAATGTATGTCAGAAAGAGCCAGGCTACATTTGATTGCTAGCTCTGCCTCTGAATGATTTTAGAAGCCTCAGTTTCTAATCATTAAGTAGAGATAAAAATGCCTTTCTTTTTAGGAGTATTAAAATGAAATAATGTAGGCCGGGTCTGGTGGCTCATGTCTGTAATCCCAGCACTTTGGGAGGCCGAGGGGGGCAGATCACTTGAAGTCAGGAGTTTGAGACCAGCCTGGCCAACATGGTGAAAACCTGTCTCTACTAAAAATACAAAAATTATCCAGGTGTGGTGGCACACACCTGTAATCCCAGCTACTATGGAGGCTGAGACACAAGAATCGCTTGAACCTGGAGGTGAATGTTGCAGTGAGGCGAGATTGCACCACGGCACTCCAAGCCTGGGTGCTCTCAAAAAAAAAAAAAAAGAAAAAAGAGAGAGAGAGAGACAATGTGTGTAAAGGATCTCAGGAACATGGTTCTTCCTAGAAATGTTAGCTATTATTCATCTCTTGTTTGACTTTTTTTGACATCTAACGGAGTAAGGAAGATCAAAGTATTGGGCTGATTAACACAGGTGGGAGTTTTTGTCTTGCCTTTGGTGTGACAGTTCTGTTTGTGATTTGGAAAAAGTATTTTTGACTTTTTGTCACCAAACATTAAATTTGATTTACATTTCAAGTACAGTGACAAATAATCTTCAGTCATATGCAAACAACAAATAACTCAATTTGAGGTTCTGTTTGGTTCTCAGACAGGACCGTAACAAATTGAAACCAGGTTCTGACATTTACTGGCCCTGAGACTTTGAGTAAGTTAAACTTTCTATGTTTCAGTTTCCTTATCCTTATAATAAGAATATATTACTCAGAGAGCTAGGAAAATTTAGGTATTAATTTTATAGATTTGTGACATTGTCTGAAACATATAAGCACTCTATATGTATTGATTGTTGCATACAATGCTTTCACGTATCTGAAAAATATGAATGAGGCAATAATTTTAACACTTCTTGAAGCTGTTGGTAAATGTTTCATCATTATGCCACCAATTTTCCATATTTGCGTTCTTAAATGATGAGAGGGGCTAGGTTAGACTGCTGTCTTTAGTTCTTGGTCTTCAAGAGGTACATAATACGTTATCTTGTTGTCAAGGTAACAGGATTCAAGATGGTTTTATAAAATGAGAATGGGTTCATTTAAAAAAATGCCAGGAAGTGCTTTAGAAAAGGAAGTGTCTTAATAACAGGCTTTATTGAAGCAAAAGTGTCTAAATCTCATTGAAGGCAGAGAATCGATTGCAGTTTCTTTGCCTTATTGAAAGCAGCCTGTATTTTCAAACAAGAGCTTGGCATTTAATATCCCCACAATAATGGGGCAGAACTTTTGAGAGTGTGAAATGTGAGGAGCTGGTAAAGATTTTTTTCCCTGGAAAAAGACATAAAATAGTAGTAGATTTCAGTGACTCATGATGGCAGGGGGAATGATTTGTGAAGGGATTTGACAGAATGAGTCTGAGCAGTATGAGGAATGTATCCATATAGCCATTTCCACCTAGCTTCTCTATGTGAATTCTGGAATCAACTACTCATGTGCTAAGCCAAAAATTAATGATAATAAAACAAATTCCAGGAAATCTAATTTGGGAACACATAACCTCATTTACACGTCACCTAATTTAAACTGGTCAGAAGAAGGATCTATGCTCTTTTGGCTTTGTACCAGGTATCCATTAGTTATAAGGAAACATATATGTATTCTCTTTTTATGATCCCAAGAAAAGAGGAGTATATGAGAATAGAGGTAAGGTATATGAGCTTTTTACAGCTTTATTGTTGTATTTTTAATCTTCATTTAAGACATATACTTTTTAGTTAATCTGATAACAATACACTAAAAATGAAAAACATTGGGTTATCCTAATTGTGAGTGGAACAGTTAAGAGTATTGATTGAAAGAAATAAAAATTAAAATTAAGAAATTTTAATTTGATTTTTTTTTTGAGACCAAGTCTTACTCTCTTATCCAGGCTGGAGTGCAGTGGCACAGTCTTGGCTCACTGCAACCTCTGCCTCCTGAGCTCAAGAGATTCTCCTGTCTCAGCCTCCTGAGTAGCTGGGACTATAGGTGTGTGCCACCATGCCCAGCTAATGTTTTTCCTTTCTTTTTTTTTTTTTTTTTGTATTTTTAGTAGAGATGAGATTTCATCATGTTGGCCAGGCTGGTCTCGAACTTCTGACCTCAGGTGATCCACCTGCCTCGGCCTCCCAAAGTTCTGGATTGCAGGCGTGAGCTACTGTGCCTGGCCTAGTTTTTAATTAATTAAACACTAAAAAGAAGTCAGCTTTGCTAGAGACCAGCACTGGACTTCATACTGATGACAGATGCTACCACAAATGATTCTAGCTGTTCCCCTTTTTTGTATTACTTGTTCCAGAAGTGGGAGGCAACCAATCAGAGGCTGAAGTGAAGTTACAAAGTTACACCCTATGCAGATGAAGACTTGACCTGTGACTTGTCTGATTGGTTGTGGGAGAGGACCAATCAGAGGTACTTTACATTTTTCATCTGCAATGCAGTGAAAAGGGGATTGTTGCAAAGAGTGTAGCCTGTGATATTTTGTTAGTTGGGTGTGGAGAAGTGGGGTTTTCCTTTTGATTCAGTTCTAGGAAGTCAGCATGAATCAGCCCTAGGTTCTTTGCCTCCAGACCCTATTCTCCTACCTCATTTCCCCCTGAGAGATGTGATCCTCTTAAATCTTTATGGGAGGTAGAGGGACTGATGGTTTTTCTTCTATAACCTCTTCATGCTCACTTGAGGTGCAGTCCCTCCCTGGTGGGGATCACAGAACTCTTTCCCTGCTCTGTGTAGTGGAGACAGGGTAGCTTCTTGTTGGTTAGGGGTGGTGTCTTCACCTGGAACTGGCTGGAAATCTTGTCACATGATCATGTGAAGCTTGATGGTCTCTAGGAGAGGGAAAATAAATTTGGTTAAAAGATTTAACAAACATGGTCCAAAGACCAAGGCAAGTATAATTATTAATAATTGGCTGGCCAGAAGAAGGAGCCCTGAACCCCAGCTTAGCATTTTTGATCAGGAGCCCATGACTCAGAGAGCTGTTGTTGTATCTTTGAGTCCTAATTGGCTAGTTTTTGGGCGACATCTCTACTAACCCTAACTGATTGATCTAAAAACAGCATTCTTACTCTAAAAAAAGACATAAGCCCCCCTTCTCAGCAGCTAGAAGATCTAGCTCATTTCTACTTTGCAAAGCAACTGCTGCTAAGGAGTCTATTTGATTTTGTATGGTGACAATACTTTGTGCAGTGTCATCCAAGCTTTCCATAAAATCCTTGGACAAACATTGGCAATAGGATAGGGAAATTGCACATCTGCTAACTCCAGTTTCTACTTCCACTGTTATTCCTAGCCCTACCAAATGGGATATGAGTTGGATGGCACATTTGTGTCTGGTGGTTGCGGTTAAAGGCATAATGAGGGATTGGTTGTTGGGAGCTATATTAATTTTGGAGGCTGAGAAGACAAATGTACAGGTTCCACTTTAATTAGCTGGTAAACATAAGTAGGAACTGATCCTGCACAGGAAAAAAACTCCTTGTTTTTCAAGACAAAGATTATTTCTTGTGGTGAACATATGGGCTAGCTTGGTGTTTTCACTTTCCCAAGCGGTTAAGGTCCCTGCTAAGGCAGCCCTGGTTAAAGGATAGAAAGGACCTTGGGAATATCCTAAGTTGCCCCACCAGTTCTGTCTTCCCAGTGGAAGTAGTTACACTTAGAGTTCACCAACAATCACCCAGAGATACTTTCATACTGGGGAGCCAAAAGGCAACTGATGTCTCAGAATTAGTGTAGTCTTCCTAGAGCAGACTGTGAACACAGCTAGTGGGATTACCTTGACAGTACTTAGACTTTATATCCTTTAAAGTGCCCTTATTTAGGAATGGTTTCCATAAAAACCATACGGGTTTTCTCAATGATGCAGTTTGGGTAACTGCATAGCTTACATGATCATGTGAAGGGTTAATCTCTAGGGTGCAGTTACATTGATGACTTTTCAAGTTTCCCAGGGCCTGACTGAAAATGTGCCTTCTCTTAATACAAAGTGGTGCCTGAAATTTTAGCTCTGTGTACATTGCTATTGGTTTCTGTAGGGATGCATTTCCAGAAAGGTTTCTCTGATCAGACTGGAGAAGGTCCTCATCCTGTCATTGTAGCCCTTGTAATTTGCTTAATTTTGAAGTCATATAAGTCATCTAGGTCTATTAACTTGAAGGAAGTTCCTCCCTTGTAGTTAGGGTGATAGGTTATTTTTTCAAGGGCCAAGATTGGGCTGGGTTTGGGATGATGGTGTATTTGTATGGTGATGAAGATAAAGTGAGTAGTCCTTTTCTAGAGCTAAGCTGGTGGTATTTAATAGTCTTTGTGTTAAATGTAAAGTTCTTAATAAATAACAAGAATCCATTAATTGCCAAAGGGGTAAAGTGAAGCTCTATTGTAAAATAAGGCTGATTCCCAGTATGCATGGTTCCAATATACACAGGCTGTGGGGTTGTGGGTGACCATGATAGAGAAAAAAAAAAAAAAAAACAGAAAAACTTTACATGTTATTTTGTTCTATAGAATGGGAACTTCAGGGAGTGGATACCAATGCTGTCAGGAATTCTTGTTATAAAAGTGAATTAAAACATTTTGCTTAATTATTACAAAGGAAGTGATTCCATCCACTTGGAAGAAGGCAATTGAATTGCAAAAATATAAAACTCCAAAAATGGCGACTATTATCCAGCCTATTGTAACTATGCAACAGAGACCCCAAGGAAAGTTGGTAGGCATTTACTTATCTTTTTGGTTGTCTCTTAAACAGGCACCTCAGGTCTTTCCCATGTTCACAGGTGTAGTGGCTGATGGGAGCTTCCGGTTCCAGGTCCAAGGCTTCAGGTATCACCATTTTTACCCTGGAAAGATGTATCCAATGATCTAATCTTAGTACTATCATCGCAGAAGGTGTGGCCAGTACCACTGAAAATGGTCCCTTTCATTACAACCCTTCCGTGGGCTGTAATTGTTGAGCAGGTGATCCCTCCTTCCACGTTTTAATGAGTACCTTATCCCCTGTCCTGATTTGGGATTGCTGTTTAGCTCCCAGTATAGGGATCCTTCGTGTTTCAAACTTTTGTAAAGCTTGCTGAAATTGTCCCAGGTTAACTAGGTATTTTACTAAACTGGCATAATCAATAATTATGTCCTTTGTTAAAAATGGCCTTCCATATAACATGTCATGCAGGCTCATATTAATTTTTACTCTAGGGTAGTTATGTATCTTTAAGAGGGCTATGGGGGGCAAGTTGACCCAAGTTGCTGATATTTCCTTACATAGCTTAGCTAATGCCCGTTTTAATTTGATTAGCCCATTCTACTTTCCCAGAAGATGGAAGCCTACATGCTGAATGTAAGTGGTATTTGATCCCTAAAGCCTTAGAAACCACTTGAGTTATTTGGGAGATAAAGGGCAGGCCATTATCACTTTGGAGGCCATGAGGTAACCCAAACCAGGAGGTTATTTAAGAGGATCTTCACAACTTCATTGGACTTTTCCGGTAGGGTAGGCTTCGATCCAACCAGCAAAGACATCTATTAATACTAACAAAAACTTATGTCTCCTACAGGATGGCATATGGGTAAAGTCCAATTGCTAGTCTTCTCCTGGGCAAGTTCCTCTCCTCTGTTCTGGTTCTATTAAAGGAGACATTTTGTTTCTTGAGTTGTTAATTGCACACAGTGAGCAGGCTTGACAGACTTGCTTCGCCACTGAAGCTAAGTTAGGCCCAAAGAAGAGCCTGTTAATAGCCATGCCCAGGGAGGTACCTCCCCCCATGGAAAGAGTCATGGAGGGCTTTTATAATTCTCCACTGGGCTGTTTGAGGGAGAGATACTTTTGATCCCATATGCTACCAAGATCCTTGTTTTTGCCCCTCTTGCTCCTTTGTTAACTGGTTTTTCCTGTGGTGTATACTCAGTTTCTACTGGGGAATCATAGAAAAGAATCATTGCTAGGAGATCTGAGGGCTGCGGCTTTGGCCTTTCTATTAACCTTTCTGTTACCTAGTTTTACGGGGTTAAGTCCCCTTGATTCCCCCTACAGTAGATAATAGCTGCGGCCTTTGGCAGACGTATTTCTTCCAATAGTTGAAGAATTTCAGGCTCATGCTTTATGGGGGAATGTTTTGGCAGGTGTATTGCTTCCAGTAGCTGAAGAAGTTCAGGACCATGCTTTATGGGGAAAGTAGTACACTTTCCTTCCAGATTTTAGCATGAGCACGAATTACAAGAAATGCATATTTAGAATCTGTGTAGATGTTAAGCTTTTTCCATTGTCCCAACATTAATGCTTGGGTAAAAGCAATGATTTCAGCTTTTTGTGCTGATGTGCCAGCAGACAGTGGCTGGCTTTCAATAATGATGTTGTGACTAACTGCTGCATATCTGGCTCAGTGCTCCCCATTTGACACAAAACTACTTCTGGCTGGGCATGGTGGCTCATGCCTGTAATCCCAGCACTTTGGGAGGCCAAGGTGGGTGGATCATGAGGTCAGAAGTTCGAGATCAGTCTGGCCAACATAGTGAAACCCCGTCTCTACTAAAAATACAAGAAAAAAAAAAAAAGGCGGGTGTGGTGGTGTGCACCTATAATCCCAACTACTTGGGAGGCAGGAGAACCATGTGAACACAGGAGGCGGAGGTTGTGGTTGGCTGAGATTGCACCATTGCACTTCAGCCCAGGCAACAGTGCAAGACTCCATCTCAAACAAAACAAAACAAAACAAAACAAAACAAAACAAAACAAAACAAAACAAAACAAAACAAACAAAACAAAACAACACAACTTCCATCTGTGAACCAGTCACCTCTGGAATCTGCGAGAGGCTGATTTTTTACATCAGGCTGGCTAATATATATGTGTGCAATAACCGGCTTTCAGGAATGATCAGTTATTGGGCCTGTGGGTAGCAATGAAGCTGGATTCAAGGTTTTAAGGGTTACATCTGGATTTTCTAAGAGCATGGCTTGGTATTTGGTTAACCTTTTCTCCATCATCCAGATGTATCCTTTTATTTCTAAGACTGACTTCACCTGTTATGGGGTTTCAACTTCCAGTGGTTGAGCCAGGATGATGTAAGTGGCTTCCCTCACTAAAATAGCAGTGGCTGCTAATACCTGCAGGCAGCTTGGCCATCCTGAGGCTACTCTGTCTGACTTCTTTTTTGGGATTCTTGGAATAGCTTCCTAGCTTTTATTTACATTGTTTTATTTTAGTTATGGAGAAGGAGGCCTGAACTCAGACTGGATCCCTGGCTCCTGCCACTTCCTTAAAGGGTAGCAGAGTTGAATAGGGTGTTCCCCTCTGAGTGTGAGGGGGACTTAGCAGGGTCCCCACTTTTGCTGTTGGGCTTGAGCCTCAGGAGCACTTAGCAAGAGATTATGTGGGAGTGGTTGATATTCCCCCTGAGAGACAGGTGGCCATTGTGCAAGGGGGTCATCTACAATATCTAGTTCTGCCTTAGGACTTTTCTTTTTTGGGGCAAGTTATGGGAGTTTAGCATATTGTTGAGTTTTGGTATAAGTTCATAAAGGCCTGTACATATGGGATTTCTGACCATTTATGCTTCCTTATGCAAAATTGGTCTACTTGCAGAATGGTGTCATAATTAAGGCTACCACTGACTGCCCATTGTTCTTGGCTTTCCAGCTGGTAACATGGCCAGACAGTATTACAATAAAAAATCAGGTGTTTTCTCCTTAGATTGTCAGGGTCAAATTGATTCCAATGGTTGAGGATGCAGCCAAGCAGAGAATCAGGTTGAAAAGATGGAAAGTTGCCTATAGTGGTCCAGAGAAGTGAAGAGGACTTTGAAAAGTGGAGGGCTTATTAGGTAACTCAAATTTTACCTGGGCATCTCCCAGAAAAACTCTGAGCCCTGACTGAGGTCCCTTTTTAGGGCCCTGTCTTAGTCTTTCAGACATCTCTGACCTTAGATGGGTACAAGCACTACTTTGGAATGGTTCCCTCCACCCCTGATGACCCATTTTGAGCTTTCCTTCTTGTTACTGGATGAAGGCCTCAACTTTTAGCATCCTTATAATTTGATAAGGCCAAGCTTTCCCTTCTGACTTTAGCCAACATGTTCACACACAGAATCCCTTTTACAATTAATTTTCATTACCATACAACTTATTTAAACCTTTGGAGTTTTACTATCTCATTAAAACATTCTTTAATTATCTAATTGTAGGCAAGAAATCTACATTAAATTGTATGTTTCTTGCATAAATTTGCTTTTGCAAATCTTTGTCTTGACTTACACAGATCATCTCTGAGAGAGAGAGAGAGAGAGAGAGAGAGAGAAAGAGAGGTTCCCCTGTATGGAACAGAGAGGAAAGGGGGAAAAGAGAAAAATAAACTTCTGGTTGGCTCACCAAAATATGTTACCAGTGGAGAGTCCTGACTACAAATTGTCCAAATGAATTGGACAAAATATACAAATAAGGCAATGAAAGAATGAAGCAATGAAAGCACAGATTTATTGAAACAAGCATGCACTCCACAGAGTAGAAGTGGGCTTGAGCAATTAGCTCAAGAGCCCTGGTTACAGAATTTTCTGGGGTTTAAATATTCTCTGGAGGTTTCCTATTGGTCATTTGGTTACACCCTATGTAAATGAAGGATCGGCTTGTGACCAGTCTGATTGGTTGCTGGAGGGAACTAATCAGAGGTACTTTCCATTTTTCATTTGTGAGGCAGTGGAAAAGGAATTGGTTGCAAAGGGAGCAGCCTCTAATCCTTTTGTTTCTTGGGCATAGAGAGGTGTTTTTTTTGTTTTGTTTTGTTTTGTTTTGTTTTGTTTTTTATTCAGTTCTAGGAAGTCAGCACAATCGGCCTTAGGTTCCCTGACTCCAGACCCTATTCTTCTGCCTCACAGAGGTAAGGAGCAGAACTATCTGCTCCCACTTTGATGCTATCATAGGTGTGTGGGAACTTGCTTTCTATAAAGTCTCAGGCAATGGGGGCTCCTTCTAGTTAGGAAGAAAGTTTATATACTGGATAGATTAAAAAACAAAACAAAACCCAAATACCCTAAAGTGTAATAAAAAACAATTGGAAACAATAAAGGAATAGAATCGATAAGTTTTATATATGTGTCATGTATATGTGGGCTCTGCTTGTACGAGAGCTCCCGGACTTGCACTGTAATATCTGTTAAAAGTGAGCACCCCCTGGATGCCCTAGAAGGGCATGTCCATCCAACTGAAGGTGATTAAAAACCTTTTGGCAGTCAGAGTATGTCTCTTTCTTTACCCAAGGGGAGAAAAGGGGAAGGAAGTAGCTTTTCTTCCTGAACATTAGATTCCCCTGAAGACAGTGGCTTCTCTCTCTAGTCTGGTTCTTGCACTGACAAAGTTGTGGCAGTGGAGCTGATCCTGCTAACTGGTCCTCTCAAGGAGCTCCACAGGGAGATGTCTTGTACCAATGGCTGCTGGTTATTAGAATTTAAGATGTAAGAAGTGCACCCTGAATTTCTAGGTTCTAGAAAGAATTCTAAGGGCAAAAGAAAAATACAAGGTAACACATTTAGACTACATCAGAAATAGTGGCTTTCAATAGCAATGTATCATGGAACAGCATCACATATCTGAGAGGAGAAAGTGCGACTAAATGATTTTTTAATTCTACAAAAGATAAAGGTTATAGTCAGAGATTTAAAAATATGCAAAAGGAAATATAGCACAAATTAACCCTTGAAAATAATACCTAATGAAAATCAGGCAGTCAAAAAGTGAATTATGATATAGATCTCAGAAGTAAAGGAGCTGTTATTAGCAGACTGGCAGTTTATATGTTTATATTAGAATTCGGGCTCAGCCATTATGGAAATTGTGATTACTGGGAAAAATCCAAGTGTTATAAATGTAGGCAATATAAAAATAATAAGCTAGAGAGTCAAATAATTGGGGGAGATGGAGAAAGCTATGTGAAGTAGAAGGAAATGTAAGTACGCTTTTTTAAAAGCAAGGAATCAGATAACATATTATAAAGTAGATACTTTAAGAAATATAATTTAAATATATAGTTTAAACTTTTCTTAAATAAAAGAGGTCATAAACAACTGTGCAAAAAATAGAAAAAAAACAAGTGCTAAAATCAGAAAATATAAATGTCAGAAATAAGAACAAATAATATCTGTTTTAAAAAATGAAGATTAACTGAAATAAATTACTTGTAACAAGAGAAAGATTCTTAAATTAGTTTCCGTGAGAACAGAGATTTTTTAATTTATTTTGCTCATGGCAATGCCTAGAACAGAGTCAAACTGGCTTGAAAATGAAAGGACCATTTAGCTAATGTAACCAAACAGTTCAGTGGAACAGTGGGAACCATGGGGTATTTGGCCTTATTTTTCTGTGAAGGTTCCTGGTTTGCATCCTACTTTGTGTAGCTTATTCTCAGACTTGCTTCCTTGTGGTCACCAGAGGACTGCCCATAAGAGCTGTGGGATGTGACTCTTCATTTAATGCCATCACTTTTCTCCCTACTCACTCCCAACAAATCCTAAACCAAACCCACTGGAAAACCAGATAGGATTGTCAGCTGATTAAATTAGATTAGAATTCTCAAAGGGTGAATTGTTGATCTCCAGGAGTTCCCAAGACTCTTTCAAGAGGTTCACAAATGCAAAACTATTTTTATAGTAATACTAAGATGTTATTTTCTGTTTTTCCCATGTTGACATTTGCCATGTTGGTACAAAAGCTGATGGGATAAGGCTGTTGGTATCTCAGTGTGATTCAAGGCAATGACACCAAACTGCACCAGGGATCATGGCATTCACTATCAGTTACTTGCAGCCAAAAAATGCCGTTTTCTTCTAAGAATGTCCCTGATAAAGCAGTATAAACAATTAATTTTATTAAATCTTGACCCTTGAATCATGTCTTTGTAATATTTTGTGTAATGAAATGAGAAGTAAGCATGCAGCATGAATTCAGTATCTGGGAGTATTGTGGTCATCTCAAAGAAAGCAGTTTGAGGTAGTGTGAGATGTGACTGAACTATCTGTTTTTTTTTTTTTATGTAAAAGCATTTTATTTCTGAGAGCCACAGACTGACAAATGATTATTATTCAGGCTTGGGTACTTGACAGACATTTTCTTTAAAACAAATGAAGTGAATCTGTCACTTCAAGGAAACTACTGACAATATTTTTCGCCAAAGATGAAATTCAAGCTTTCAGGCAAAAATTCAAATTTTGGAAAACTTATGTCTGCCACCTTAAGTTCAACAGCTCCCCAATATTGGAAGGCTTTGCAGTTATATTGATACAAATATTAGCAAATATAATTTTTTTGATATTATGTAATGAAATGTGTTAGAATTTAGAAGAGTTAACATTTTGAGAGACAACATTTTTGAAATGATCAATGTGTGATGCTACAAAAAATATTTTTGGTAAAAGATCCATTTGAACTACAAAATAGGCCAATAAAAAAAATTTAACAATATCTAAAGGGTATAAAATATTCATGGATATGGTTTCAGATTCTGTATTCCAAATAACATTTAAGATACCAGCTGTTGTTGTAATGTATCAAAAAAAGTTTCTAAAATTATCTGAAAATTATTAAAATACTCTTCCCTTTTCTATCTACATATCTGTATGTGGCTTAATTTTCTCTATATAATTTAATAACAATATGTCATAATAAATGAAATAAAAAGCAGATATGAGAATCTATCTTGTATTAAGCCAGATACTAAAGATATTTGCAAAAATATAAAAAAAGCTTCTCATGACATTTATTTTAGTTTGATAATTACAGATTTTTAAATAAAAAGATGCTAGTTGTAATATATAATTGTTTTAATATTATTTAAAAATGAATAAATGTTTAAAACTTTAAAATTTATTTTGTAATATAGAAAACACTGATAGATATAACCCACATAAACAAAGTATTTTTGGAGTTCTTGATAATTTTTAATAGTATAAAGGGGACTTGATGCCGTAAATTCTGAGAACACTGGTTTACATTAAGCAGATATTATCCATGAGACTGGTTTGTGACTCAATTCCACCTAAATTTTGTAGCATCTATATATAGCTTCTATATAATTGGAGGAAGACTGAATGATGTTAGGGAAGCAACTGCAACATTCAGTTTAATGATAAATGGTAAATTCCACAACAAATATATACTTATCACAAAGCTTTGTGTACCAAATAACATACTGTATAGTAATAAGTATTTACTATATTTGAATTGGCAATTCAACATTAGTAAAAAATTTTGTCTCATCTTTCTGCCCATGACATATCAAGTAGATGAAAAGTTAAGTCATGGTGTAAAAATCGGACTAATAAAATTTATATATATATATTCACATAGTTATATATTAGACTTTGTACCACAAATACAAGTTTTTATAAAATCAATCATTATATCTGGCCTAAAAAAGGTTTTTTTTCTTTTTCACTTTTATTTATTTTATTGCATTTTAGGTTTTGGGGTACATATGAAGAACATGCAAGATTGTTGCATAGGTACACAAGTGGCAGTGTGATTTGCCGCCTTCCTCCCCATCACCTACATCTGGCATCTCTCCCCTTGCTATCTCTCCCCAGCTTCCTACCCCCTACTGTCCCTCCCCTATATCCCCCCAACTGACCCCAGTGTGTAGTGCTCCCCTCCCTGTGTCCATGTGTTCTCATTGTTCAACACCCGCCTATGAGTGAGAACATGCGGTGTTTGATCTTCTGCTCTTCTGTCAGTTTGCTGAGAATGATGCTTTCCAGGTTCATCCATGTCCCTACAAAGGACCCAAAGTCATCGTTTTTGGTGGCTGCATAATATTCCATGGTGTATATGTGCCACATTTTCCCTATGCAGTCTATCGTAGATGGGCATTTGGGTTGGTTCCAGGTATTTGCTATTGTAAACAGTGCTGCAATGAACATTTGTGTGCACGTGTCCTTATAGTAGAATGATTTGTAATCCTTTGGATATATACCCAGTAATGGGATTGCTGGGTCAAATGGAATTTCTATTTCTAGGTCCTTGAGGAATCGCCACACTGTCTTCCACAATGGTTGAACTAATTTACACTCCCACCAACAGTGCAAAAATGTTCCTATTTCTCCACATCCTCTCCAGCATCTGTTGTCTCCAGATTTTTTAATGATCGCCATTCTAACTGGCGTGAGATGGTATGTCAATGTAGTTTTGATTTGCATTTCTCTGATGACCAGTGATGATGAGCATTTTTTCATATGTTTGTTGGCCTCATGTATGTCTTCTTTACTTGTAAAGTGTCTGTTCATATCCTTCGCCCACTTTTGAATGGGCTTGTTAGTTTTTTTCTTGTAAATCTGTTTTAGTTCTTTGCAAATTCTGGATATCAGCCCTTTGTCAGATGGGTAAACTGCAAAAATTTTTTCCCATTCTGTTGGTTTCCAATTCGCTCTAATGACTGTTTCTTTTGCTGTGCAGAAGCTGTGGAGTTTGATTAGGTCCCATTTGTCTATTTTGGCTTTTGTTGTCAATGCTTTTGGTGTTTTGGTCATGAAGTCCTTGTCTACACCTATGTCCTGAATGGTTTTGCCTAGATTTTCTTCTAGGATTTTTATGGTGTTAGGTCTTATGTTTAAGTCTTTAATCCATCTGGAGTTAATTTTAGTGTAAGGTGTCAGGAAGGGGTCCAGTTTCTGCTTTCTACACATGGCTAGCCAGCTTTCCCAACACCATTTATTGGAACAGGGAATCCTTTCCTCATTGCTAGTTTTTGTCTGGTTTGTCAAAGATCAGATGGTTGTAGATATGTTGTGTTGCCTCCGAGACCTCTGTTCTGTTCCCTTGGTCTATATCTCTGTTTTGGTAACAGTACTATGCTGTTTTGATTACCGTAGCCTTGTAGTATAGTTTGAAGTCCAGTAGTGTGATGCCTCCCACTTTGTTCTTTTTGTTTAGAATTGACTGGGCTATGCAGGCTCTCTTTTGGTTCCATATGAAGTTAAAGGTGGTTTTTTCCAGTTCTGTGAAGAAGGTCATTGGTAGCTTGATGGGGATAGCATTGAATCTGTAAATTACTTTGGGCAGTATGGCCATTTTCACGATATTGATTCTTCTTAACCATGAACATGGAATGTTTCTCCATCTGTTGGTGTCCTCTCTTATTTCGTTAGGCAGTGGCTTGTAGTTCTCCTTGAAGAGGTCCTTTACGTTCCTTGTTAGTTGTATTCCTAGGTATTTTATTCTCTTTGTGGCAATTGTGAATGGAAGTTTGTTCTTGATTTGGCTGTCTTTAAGTCTGTTATTGGTGTATAGGAATACATGTGATTTTTGCACATTGATTTTGTATCCTGATACATTGCTGAACTTGCTTATCAGTTTTAGGAGATTTGGGGCTGAGACGATGGGGTCTTCTAGATATACAATCATGTCGTCTGCAAATAGAGACAATTTGACTTCCTCCTTTCCTATTTGAATACCCTTTATTTCTTTCTCTTGCCTTATTGCTCTGGCTAGCGCTTCTAGTACCGTATTGAATAGGAGTGGTGAGAGAGGGTATCTTTGTCTGGTGCCACATTTTAAGGGGAATGCTTCCAGTTTTTGCCCATTCAGTATGATATTGGCTGTTGGTTTGTCGTAAATAGCTTTTATTATTTTGAGATACGTTCCATCAATACCTAGCTTATTGAGGGTTTTTAGCATAAAGAGCTACTGAATTTTGTCAAAGGCCTTCTCTGCATCAATTGAGATAATCATGTGGTTTTTGTCTTTGGTTCTGTTTATATGGTGAATTGTGTTTATAGACTTGCGTATGTTGAACCAGCCTTGCATCCCTGGGATGAAGCCTACTTGATCATGGTGGATAAGCTTTTTGATGTGCTGTTGCAATCGGCTTGTCAGTATTTTATTGAAGATTTTTGCATCTATGTTCATCATGAATATTGGCCTGAAGTTTTCTTTTCTTGTTGAGTCTCTGCCGGGTTTTGGAATCAGGATGATGCTGGTCTCATAAAATGATTTGGAAAGAATTCCCTCTTTTTGTATTGTTTGGAATAGTTTCAGAAGGAATGGTACCAGCTCCTCTTTGTTTGTCTCGTAGAAATCGGCTGTGAACCCATCTGGACCTGGGCTTATTTTTGGTTGTAATCTCTTAATTGCCGCCTCAACTTCAGACCTTGTTATGGGTCTGTTCAGGGTTTCGGCTTCTTCCTGGTTTAGGCTTGGGAGGAGGCAAGTATCCAGGAATTTATCCATTTCTTCCAGGTTTGCTAGTTTATGTGCATAGAGTTGTTTGTAATAATCTCTGATGATGGTTTGAATTTCTGTGGAATCTGTGGTGATATCTCCTTTATAATTTTTTATTGAATCAATTTGATTATTTTCTCTTTTCTTTTTTATTAATCTGGCTAGTGGTCTGTCTGTTTTGTTGATCTTTTCAAAAAACCAGCTCCTGGATTTATTGATTTTTTGAAGGGCTTTTTGTGTCTCTATCTCCTTCAGTTCTGCTCTGACCTTACCTATTTCTTGTCTTCTGCTAGACTTTGAGTTTTTTTTATCTTGGTCTTCTAGCTCTTTCAGTTTTGACGATAAGGTGTCAATTTTTGATCTCTCCTTGCTTCTCATGTGGGCACTTATTGCTATATATTTTCCTCTAGAGACTGCTTTAAATGTGTCCCAGAGATTGTGGTAAGTTGTGTCTTCATTCCCGTTGATTTCGAAGAACATCTTTATTTCTGTCTTCATTTCATTGTTTATCCAGTCAACATTTAAGAGCAAGTTGTTCAGTTTCCATGAAGCTGTGCGGTTCAGGGTTAGTTTTTGAATTCTGAGTTCTAACTTGATTGCACTGTGGTCTGAGAGACTGTTTGTTATGATTTCCGTTCTTTTGTATTTGCTGAGGAGTGATTTACTCCCAATTATGTGGTCAATTTTAGAGTAGGTGTGATGTGGTGCTGAGAAGAATGTATATTCTGTGGAGTTGGGGTGGAGAGTTCTGTAAATGTCTATTAGGTTTGCTTGGTCCAGGTCTGAGTTCAAGTCCTGGATATCCTTGTTAATTTTCTGTCTGGTTGATCTGTCTAATATTGACAATGGGGTGTTAAAGTCTCCCACTATTATTGTGTGGGAGTCTACGTCTCTTTGTAAGTCATTAAGAACTTGCCTTATGTATCTGGGTGCTCCTGTATTGGACGCGTATATATTTAGGATTGTTAGCTCTTCTTGTTGCATTGATCCTTTTACCATTATGTAATATCCTCCTTTGTCTCTTTTGATCTTTGTTGCTTCAAAGTCTAATTTATCAGAGATGAGAATTGCAAGTCCTGCTTTTTTTTGCTCTCCATTTGCTTGGTAAATCTTCCTCCATCCCTTTATTTTGAGCCTTTGTGTATCCTTGCCTGTGAGATGGGTTTCCTGGATACAGCACCCCAATGGGTTTTGGATTTTATCCAATTTGCCAGTCAGTGTCTTTTGATGGGGGCATTTAGTCCATTTACATTTAGGGTTACTATTGTTATGTGTGAATTTGATACTGCCATTTTGGTGCTAGCTGGCTGTTTTGCCCATTAGTTGATGCAGATTCTTCATTGTGTTGATTCTGTTTACCATTTGGCATGTTTTTGGAGTGGCTGGTACCAGTTGTTCCTTTTTACGTGTAGAGCCTCTCTTAGGAGCTCTTGTAAAGCTGGCCTGGTGGTGACGAAATCTCTGAGTACTTGCATGTTCACAAAGGATTTTATTTTTCCTTCACTTATGAAGCTTAGTTTGGCTGGATAGGAGATTCTGGGTTGAAAGTTCTTTTCTTTAAGGATGTTGAATATTGGCCCCCACTCTCTTCTGGCTTGTAGGGTTTCTGCAGAGATATCCGCTGTGAGTCTGATGGGCTTCCCTTTGTGGGTAACCCAACCTTTCTCTCTGGCTGTCCTTAGTATTTTCTCCTTCATTTCAACCCTGGTGAATCTGATGATTAAGTGTCTTGGGGTTGCTGTTCCTGACGAATATCTTTGTGATGTTCTCTGTATTTCCTGGACTTGAATGTTTGCCTGCCTTGCTAGGTTGGGGAAGTTTTCCTGGATAATATCCTGTAGAGTATTTTCCAGCTTGGATTCATTCTCTTCGTCGCATTCAGGTACGCCTATCAAACGTAGATTAGGTCTTTTCACATAGTCCCACATTTCTTGGAGACTTTGTTCATTCCTTTTTACCCTTTTTTCTCCAGTCTTGCCTTCCCGTTTTATTTCATTGAGTTGAAATTCGACCTCTGATATCCTTTCTTCTGCTTGGTCAACTCGGCTGTTGATACTTGTACATGCTTCGCGAAGTTCTCGTGTTGTGTTTTTCAGCTCCATCAATTCATTTATATTCCTTTCTATTTTGTCCATTCTCGTTAGCATTTCGTCAAATCTTTTTTCAAGGTTCTTAGTTTCTTTGCATAGGTTTAGAACATGTTCTTTTAGTTCACAGAAATTTCTTACTACCCACCTTCTGAAGTCTGATTCTGTCATTTCATCACACTCGTTCTCCATCCAACCTTGTTCCCTTGCTGGTGAGGAGTTGTGATCCATTTTAGGAGGAGAGGTGTTCTGGTTTCGGGTGTTTTCATCCTTTTTGCGCTGGTTTCTTCCCATCTTTATGGATTTATCCACCTGTCGTCTTTGTAGTTGCTGGCTTTCAGATTGGGCCTCTGAGTGGACGTTCTATTTGTTGATGATGAGGTTATTTCTGTTTCTTGGTTTTCCTTCTGACAGTCTGGCCCCTCTGCTATAGGTCTGCTGAGGTCCACTCCAGGCCCTGCTTGCCTGGGGATCACCTGCAGCAGCTGCTGAACAGTAAGGGTTGTTACCAGTTTTCTTCTTCTGCTATCTTTGTCCCAGAAGGATACCCGCCAAGTGTTAATCTGATCTCTCCTTTATGAGGTGACTCTTTGGATATACAGGGGTCAGAGAGCTGCTTGGGGAGACGGTTTCTTCTTTATAGTAGCTCAAATGCTGAGCTGTGAGCTCCATTGTTCATTCAGAGCTGCTGGGCAGGTACGTTTAGGTCTGCTGCAGCAGAACTCATATACTGCTTTTTGTTCCCAGGTGCTCTGTCCCAGGGATTTAGGGCTTTATGAGTTTCTGTTATGCTGCTGCCTTCTTTTTTTTTCCTTCAGAGCTGTCCTGCCCAGCAAGGAGGCAGCCTAGTCACTATCTTCCTGTTGAGGCTTTGCTGAGCTACTGTGGGCTCCGCCCAGCTGCGGAGTGAACTTCCCTGCAGTCCTGTTTATATGGGTGTAGTTAGAACTGTCTGGCAATGGTGGCCCGCCTCTGTTAAGGCGGAGCCTCTCTGCAGTGGCGGGTTGCCTTAGCAACGGCGGGCTGCCTCAGCATTGACTGACTACCTCCGTAGTGGTGGGCTGCCTCGGTAATGGTGGACGCCCCTCCCCACAGAGCTGGACCGTCCCGGGTTCAGCTGCATTTGCTGTGAAACTCTTAATCCAGAGAGTTTCTGATTGCTGTTCTTTTGTGGGGGTGGGACCAGCCGAGCCTTATCGCCTAGCTCCCTGCCTCAGATCCCTTTTTTTTTTTTTTTTTTTAAAGTTAGTGTTCCAGCCGCCTGTTGAAGGGGCGCCGGGGTCTGTGTTTTTTCCCCTGCGGCCACTCACTGCGCTGGCTTAAACAGCGGCACTGAGATTTGTGGCCCTTTTTTTGCCCTGGAATCTACTGCCCTGGTTCCCTGCTCAGTCCCCTTTTTAATCAGACGGATGGGTGACTTTCCGTGGCTCCAATCGCCAGCCAAAAGGACACCCGGACAGTGTATTTTGTACGAAGAACCTCTGCTCCGGGGCGCCGACAAAGCAGCCGCGCTGGGCAACGCAGCGGCGCAGGCCGGCACAGCCTCACTGGCCGAAACAGCCGTGCTGGCGACCCGTGGAGCTCCTCCGCCTGGGAATTTCCTAGTCTGTGGGCAATAAGAATGCGGCGTCCACTCACCCTCTGCACTTTCACTGGGAGCTGCAATCCTGAGCTGTTCCTAAACGGCCATCTTGGATCCCTAAAAAAGTTTTTAATTTATTAAACATTGGAAAGACTAGAGACTACATTTACTGACTGCAGTGCACTCAAGCTAGTAATTAACAGCAAAGCCCAAAACTTTTATGCCCAATAACCTAAAAATTGAAACGGACATCTCAGGGCCACCGTGTTTTGCAGTTCTGTGGGCACCATTCACTTTGGGCCCAAGTTTTGTTCCATGGAGTGACGTTCAGATAGAGTACAATTTAAAAAATGGCATCTACTTGGGTGATGCGAGATCTTTGACTTCATTGTTAAGTAACTCTTATGAAAGATGAAATATAAAATAAAATTTCAGAATGTCTAGAAATCAAATTTTACCCCTTCATAAGGTGGTATTAAGAGAAATACTTACAGTTGAAACTATTACAGTATTAAACAAAAATAAATATATTAAAAATTTAAGATTTCCTAACCTAAGAAGTCAGGAAAAATTAGCAAAATACATCTAAGAAGACCAAATAAAGGAATTAAACGTAATAGTACAAATTAATAAATTAGAAAACAGAAAGCAAGCTATAACTGATAAATAAATCACGTTATTTATTTGGGAAAACAGCTAGCTAGCCTAAGCAGGCAAAAGGAATAGGAAACGACAAGTACTCGAGATTAAAAATAAAATGGGGGAAAAATCATAGGCAAAGAGAAAAATAATTCTCTTTTTTTTTTTTGAGGTGGAGTTTTGCTCTTTTCATCCAGGCTGGAGTGCAATGGCGTGATCTTGGCTCACTGAAACCTCTGCCTCCTGGGTTCAAGTGATTCTCTTGCCCTAGCCTTCTGAGTAGCTGGTATTATAGGCACCCACCACCACGCTCAGCTGATTTTTGTATTTTTAGTAGAGATAGGGTTTTACCATGTTGGCTAGGCTGGTCTAGAACTCCTGACCTCAGATGATCTGCCTGCCTTAGCCTCCCAAAGCGCTGGGATTACAGACGTGAACCACCATACCTGGCTGAAAATGGAAAAGTGTATGTGTAGACCAGTAACAGAAAAATAAATGTAGATGGCCAATAAATAAATAGACAAATAAAAAATAAAAAGGTGTTCAATTGCTGAACTCATGAAAATCAACAAATATTAGATGCTATATTATTCATTTACCAGAATAGCAAATATTCAAAATTTGGATGAGGACAAATAAATTGTGTTTGATATAATCTTAGTGGGAATGAAAATTTGTTCAACTATTTTGGACTATTATTAATATTTGTTAAAATTAAAAATGTATATGACAGATCATTAAATGGGACATTTTTCTGGTCTGGGTTAATGTCCTAAAATTAATAACAATAGGTAATAATTTTTCTTTATTCCAAAGAGAGGTTTTAAGGTAACCTATGAAAAAATCGCAAAAGTGGATGCAAACTGATTCTGAAATCCTTACTGTATCATCTAGATGGCAAAAATTATCAGGAAAAGAGACTGAAACTAAGATGGATTCCCTCCCTTTCCCTTACTACAAGCCCCAAAAAAAAGGAACGTCAAAAGAATTGCCTAAATCTCAGGTTGTCAGGTAGGAGGATATAAATACTACAAGAATAGTCCTTGTTTTTCATCTCCACTGGAGAATATTGAAACAAGATCAGGCCTGAGATGGGAGACAGAAGTTTTAAATTGGAAGAGAGTATGACCAGCCCAGATTTTTTAATATCAGAAAATAAGGATAACTAGAAAATTACACAGTCTGCTTGAAGAGTAAGGAGGGAAGATCATCGCGAGACAGAATGAAGGTGTTGTGCTCATACTTCACTGAATTCAGCTCATATAACAGTTACATGCCCTTTGACTCAGCAGCTCTACTTCTAGGAATTCATCTTACAAATACACAGAGGTGCCAGATTGATGTTCACAGAGCGTTTCTTGTACTAGAAAGCTGAAAACAACTGGTATCTCTCAAAATGTAATAGGCAAGTAAGTTATTGCATAATTGTATTGTCACATACTTTGCAGTTATTAATAATGGGTATACAAATATGTACATGGGCATAGGGAGACAGAATACTTTAAATGAAAAAAATCAAATTTTGAAATTTATCATGTTTGAGGTGATGGCTATTCTAAATACCCTAATTTAATCATTACATATTGTATGCATGTATCCAAATATCACATGTACCCCACAATTATTACGTATCCATAACAAAATTTTAAAAAGAAATAAAAACATCAGCAGAACAAAATTATCACAGTTTTGTTAAAAAAAGAAGTAAATTTTTATAGCTATATTCATGGTAGAGATGAAGGTCATGTATTTTTCTGGACAAAGACATCTAATTAATTTTTTCTTTAAAAATTAAGAGTCACATATACCTGCCATACAATATTTTGTCTGTATAAAAGGATAAAAAGTTTTTAAGAAGACAACAACCACAACCTATTTCTACTTTTTCCTTACTCCTTTTCTTACTCCTCACAGGAGGTTTTATTTTCCTTTTCTGCTCTGTGGATACAATTGTGCAATACTTGTGCATGATTTCTTCTAAAATCATGCATTACTTTTATAGTTAAAATATGCAATGAGAGAAGTGAAAGAAAAATAATTAAATGTCTTTTATTATAAATCTTGACTAATTGGAGGAAAGCTCCTCTGTGATTTTGTGTGCCATTGTTTTCTTTTGACTTATGTTTGCTTTTTGATGTGTGTGTTTCCAAATGCTAGCCTCTTTCACTTCGCCAAAAATGACGTCATCTGAAACAGGAGCAGTTACAATGAGTCAGAGATTGTGTTTGGTGAAGGCCCTGATATGGTGTCATAGGAAGAGTTTGCATATTAAAAGCCCCAGTGGGTTTCCTGTCCACAAATCTGAGGCCATGCAATATTGGAAAGTATCTCTCTTACAACTATCCCCAAACATGCTATCTGCTTTCCTACAGAGTAAAATTCAATAGAGTGGCTATTAATCGCTTCTATTTCTACTTTTAAATAGATTTATACCACTAGCTTTCCTATTTTCTACCCTTTAAGCCTTTTTCCTCTTAGAAGTACCAGATTGTATTGTCCAACCTAATGAGAACACTAATTCCATAAGATGCACCTTAAGAAAGTTTCTGTAGATAAATTATTTTGGACCATGTTATATGGAGTATTTCTGTTTTAGATAGTCAATGAGAGGATTATAGTACAGTCTTATTTTCTTTAAATAACCTGAACATAGTTCCTAGTCAGCACTTCTTGAAATAACCTGAACCATAGGACTCTCCCCCTGTAATATCTGGAAAGGCTTCCATTCAGCTTAGTTCCCAAGAAGGAGGCTGCAAGTAGGAAAGGAACCTAATTCCTTCATGGAGGACTTAGGTTGTCGAGGCTGCATTCCATAGAAGGTTCTGTAACTGGATAGATCTGAGTTTAATTTCAAGCCTCTCTCTTTGGTATTTAAAGTGCAAATCTGGATAAATTTTCAACATTTCAGTCTTTAATTTGAAAACTAGTTCCTTGAGTTGTAGTGAATTAAATAAGAAGAGGTAGTTTACATAGGTGCCCAAAAATATAATATTAATATTCTTTCTTTTCTCTTTTAGAGAAGCTTACAATTTACCATATTTTCTTTTCCTATCGTTCTATTTTATTAACTTTATTAACTCTTCTCCTCCAATCCTGGAAATTTTTTTTTCTTCTTTTTGCCCTGAAATTTTGCATTTATATTGTAGGCCTTAGTGTCTCTTGTTTGGCATGGCTACCAAGAAGGTCTGGTCAAATCAAATGTGAAAAATGGATAAAACAGCACTTCAAGAAAGAAAATAACCTATTTTAATTTAGCATTTAGCTGCAGCCAAACATTTGCCTTAATTTTTTTTTTTATTCCCTATTTTCGAATAGTCATAGCAGTCTTAGCAGCTCATAGACACACAGAATCTCTCTTGGGTGACTTAGTTTTCCTTTCTTTTCATTGGCATTTCATATTTATTCCAATCATTTTGCTGTCCCTACCTCTTATTAGAGTAGCTTGCTAACTGCCTTCTTGCTTCTAGTATCTCTCTGGTATCCAAGTGATTGTCAACACACCTGTCAGCTCATCTTCTTAAAAATTCCACTTGGATTATCTTACTTTCTTAGTCATGAATTTCAGTAACTTTCCTCACCTATAGAATTGTGTCTAACAAGACTAACATGATAAAGTCCTTCTATTTTGTCATTCTTTTTCCTTTTTTTGTATAAATTTATTATTTTTTATTATACTTTAAGTTTGGGGGTACATGTGCATATCTTGCAGGATTGTTGCATAGGTATACACATGCCATGGTGGTTTGCTGCCTCCATCCCCCTGTCACCTACATTAGGTATGTCTTCCAATGTTATCCCTCCCCGATCTCCCTACCAGCTTCTATCCCTCCCCTAGCCTCCTAGCCCCCCACCTCCCAACAGACCCCAGTGCGTGATGTTCTCCTCTCTGTGTCCATGTGTTTTCATTGTTCAACACCTGCCTATGAGTGAGAACATGTGGTGGTTGGTTTTCTGTTCTTGTGTCAGTTTGCTGAGAATGATGGTTTCCAGATTCATCTATATCTCTGCAAAGGACATGAATTCATCCTTTTTAATGGCTGCGTAGTATTCCATGGTGTATATGTACCACATTTTCTTTATCCAGTCTATCATTGATGGGCATTTGGGTTGGTTCCAGGTCTTTGCTGTTGTAAACAGCACCACAGTGAACATACGTGTGCATGCATGTGTCTTTATAACAGAGCGATTTATAATCCTTTGAGTATATACCCAGTAATGGGATTGCTGGGTCAAACGGTGTTTCTATTTCTAGATCCTTGAGGAATCACCACACTGTATTAACATTTGCCTTCTTTTTCACCCAAATCAGCATTGGTTCTGTTTTATGTATATACTGGGCTCAAGCCAGAGCTGTGTGAATTTGTGTCCCTCCAATCCTCTTGTGCTTTTTTCTCTCTTCTCTGCTGGTCCTCAGCAGACTGATCTTTCAAGAACCAACTAAGTCTTTCCTTCTACATGAAGATTGCTCCCTTTCCTCTAATTGGTGTACATGATTTTTTTTTTCTGAATGATTAACTATTTAACTACATTTGAACCACTTAACTGTGCTGTTTAATCAAATGCTTATCTGAAACAGTAAGACTGTTTCTCTTCTCGTCTCAAAAAGACAGAAAGTTCCTGGAAGGTACAAATTATTTTTCAATATCTTATTGATTATGAGAACTAGCATAGTAATGGTTTGATTGATTAAATCAAGTATGATATAAGCTCTATGTACATCATTGTTATTGTTACCTGAATCCTGGCAGTCTACTAGGCCTGTGACTTCATCCCACTTTATCCTGGCTGCATTAAGACAGTGCTTGAACATCCCCAAATTAGGAGAAGTCTAGAGTAGAGTTATGACCAGGGTACTCTGCAGTTTTTTATATGTTGCATACAACTATGTGTTGTTATAATCAGATGAGAGTTCTTGCAATCAAGTAATTTAATATGTGCATTGAAAAACAAGGACATAAAGATTGAGAAAAGACAGCAAAGTTTCAGTTCAAGAGATTTAATATGAAATGAGCATACAGTTCCCGTGAAAATCAGCAAATAAGACTATGTTCTAAGTAGCTTTTTGATGCAATCAGTAATAGAAAACCCTTCATTTTTCTTACAGTTTTTTGTTTCCACGAGATAATGTAGGGTGTGAGTAGTAGAAGTTTGAAAAAGACAGTTGGAGGAAGAAACATAAAATTTTCTATTATATTACTTTGAAAGAGAAAAATAACACAGGGAATGCTTAAACATTTTATTTTGCCCCTGGAAATCTGCATCTAGGTTTTAAAACCTGGACTATTTACTCCTCGTACACCTCCAATATCCAATCCATTGTCACATTGTCAACCTAAAATAAATGAGTTAGAATGTAGCTTAAATAAAGTTTATTCAAGTGCAAAGGTTGACGACTGCAGCCTGGGACACAATTCTAAGAGGCTGTGGGGGAAGAAAGGCTCGTTTCAAAAGAAAAAGGGACAAATCAAGAGAGGGGTGATTACAAAAGTTGTTTGTCAAGAATTCTCATTGGTTTACAGAAATAACGTTGGTTAGTGACCGGCTATACATTGTTAGACTGGAGGAACCATGGCATTTTATGTGTACTTGGCATTGGTTAGTCTAGGGTCCACAGCAAGTGGCTTCAAGAGGTTATTATTTAGCTTAAGGGGGAATAAGATGTGATTACCTACATTTTAAATGTCTCCCGGGCCTGATATTTTAAAGAGGCATGCAATTGTCAGATAAAAGGTTTTTTTCTTTCTCAAAGTTCTATTGGCTTCTACCTCACCGTGCATCATAAATTTATGCTTTGATCTGTATCCATAGGTTAAACTTTATCAGCCCTGGTTAGAAATATGGTAAAGGCCTTCTAACTCCTTTTCTGCCCCAAGTATCTTTCTCCCCAGATGTATTCTCCATGCTGCACTCTGCATCCTCAAAAATATACCATGTACATTTCTGCTCACAGAAATGCCAAATAAAGTTCAAATTTTCATGTCCCGTCTGATCCTGACCTACTGTTTCTCTAATGTGTCTTTCAAATGCACAGTTTGTAGACTGGGGACACAGAATTTCTTGGCACAGTCCATAATTTTTTGCTTCCATCTTTGTTGTCATCTTATTAGTTCTACTTAGAGTGCCCTATCTTTCACGCTTATCTATTGAAATCATTTTCATCCTTCAAGAACCAGCACCTGCATTAAATATTAAAAAAATTTTTGCCTTTCTGAATAGATGTGAATTGCTCGTTTTTCTTTCAGCATATTTGTTTTCAACAAACTTCTATTGTCATAGTACATTCTCCTAAATCAGCAGCAGAAACTTGCCTTATTCATCCTTATATATCCCACAGTGTCTAGCACAGAGTACTTCTACTTGCTTCTATTATTGTTATAAGGATTACCTTCAAAAATGACAAGAGCTACTCTAATTTGTTATTAAACTTTTCCTTTTGTCTCATTTTAAAGAAGCATTAATCACATAATCTGTTATGAAAAGAACTCCTACAATAGATCAAAATTGTTTTTTAAATTAGAGTTAGACAATTTTCTTTCAGGCTGTTAATGCATTATTGTTAAGATCATGTAATGTTAAAAATTTTTCAAGTTGGAGAAGTATGATCAAATTTCTTTCATATGAGTTACAACATTTTAGGTTGTTTAAAGATTTTCAGCAGTGACTAATTTTAAATACTTTTTGAATTGATGACACCCATTAGAGCAGGTTTTTCATCAATGTCCTTGTAACAGTGTTTTATTGTTTTATGTTACCTTGGTCAATGTCAGTATTTCATGTTCATTCAACAAGAAATGTATTTTCCTAATGTATTCATGAGATACATTCTTCTTCATTAATTGATTTATCAATTACTGGAATCATTTTAAATTAATTTAAGGATTATCTCTTCTTTTTAATGAATTACTGCTTTTGATAGACCTGAAATTTTTTGGTAATAATTTCCATCTTAATGTCTGAATAATTTCTATTGATTCAATCATTCATTTGTATCAGTTTTATATTTCATATTCCTTTAATTTTTAGCTTAAGTTTTATCTCATTTAATGAATAAATTTAAATATGACAAGAAAAGGCATGCTTCATATCTATTTATATTAGGAGCAGTATATTCCTAGCCTGATAAATATTCTCTTAGCTAGATTTCAAAGATGCCCACTGTCATTCCAATGCCACCTGACCCAAACATGATGGAAGGAAATCAGAGTGAACAGAGACAATGGTCCTAATTGATTTTAGTTAAAATTAGTTTTTTCTAAAAATTTCACAAGGACTTATCATAACATAAACATATTGCTAGGAATTTTTTCCTTGGTTAGAAGTGGCCCTTGCAAATGAGGTTAAAGCTTGTGCTTTCTTCACTTCATGGTGAGTCACCTGGTCTTAGACGAGCCATCCCTGCTCTGTGACCTTGATTACAATCAGATGATCTCTCTAGGACTAGTCTCTTCATCTGGTAAATAAACTAGTTAAACTAAATAATCTCTAAAGTTTATTGAGGAATAAGTTCTAGGATAATAGTTGTGATAGAGGATGGGTGTTTGTGGCATGTAATGTTGTCATATAAACAAAATGAGGTGTTCAAAGGGCTGGGAGACTTACTAGGAGTGTCAGATATGTTAAGTATTAGGTTTTGGTTACTGAGGAAACTTTAATTGGTTGTTACATTGAAAAGAACATTAGAGACAAATTAGCAATGGCAGAGAAAGGAAACCCAATTCTCTTCATTGCAGCCTTTTAATATTTTGAAGCTATAAAAAAGTCAATTATATGTTTATATCAACATGGAATTAATCTGAAGGGAACTGCTAAATATACAGAAGTCATGATCAGAACAGTGTGTTCAAAATACCTTTTACTTAAAATGGGAAAAGTATGAATGTACGTGTATTTGTGCATGTGCATGTGTGCATGCTCATGTGTCTGTTGCTTATGCCAGAAAATGTGCACCAAAAAATGAAAAAACATGTATGTGGGGAGGTTGGAGAGACCTAGCTAAGAGAATTTTGGATTGGGAACATGCTGGTTTTGGTGTGAATGTGTATTGTTATCTTTAAATTTATTTATCAAATAAATAAAAAATGTAAATAAAAATTAAAGGACTATAAAACAAAGGTAATGCAACTGAATGATTATATAGATTTGGCTCCAGAATCCTGAAAAAGTTTTGTTATAATAATAATATAAAATTAAAACAAAATTTTAAAAAGTCTGAAAATATAAAGGAAATAAATAATTGAATATAACTATATATTGACTTGATAATTTAGTCAGCAGAAAGAAATTACCTCAAATACTTTTAAAACAAAGTAATATGTCTATAAATCTGTAGTAGTATATATACCAAGAGCAAAAATAACTGTAAATAGTAAATAGAATTTTGCCTGTTTTATCATATTTTTAGTAAAAATATTGCTATAGTTACTTTGTAATTATAATAATAAGCTAATGAAAAAACGTATTCTTATCATCATTAGTAACCAAAATTTTCATTAAAAAGAAGAGAAACAAGTAAAAAATTAAGTAGAAAAATTCTGTAATTGCAAATTTGGATTGGAAATATCAGTATAAACTCATGATGCATTTTTCACTTAAAAAATTCAGCTTTATGTGGTTTTAGCTACTGAAAAACTTAGATACAGCGGCAGTGAGTACTCCTTGGGGCCACTGATAATCTCTCAACACCATTTCCACTGAAAGAAACTATGAGTCTCTGGAGAAATAGATGATTCCAGTTTGGAAACAGAGAACGTATGAGATGAGCCTGAAATATCTTATATACGAATTCAAGAAACTTTTCAAAAACCACTAGGCTTGGGTCAAAAGTATTAGGATATAACATGATGGGCTTTTATGAGCTAAAGAATTTTATCATCAAAAAGAATAAGAACTTCAATAAATTGAAACTCCACAAATATGTAAAAATACATGAATATGTATACCAAAAATAGTTGATTACTTTTGGAGGATGCTAGGGAACCAATAAATTATTCTAAAAATCAGAAAATTGTATAGCTTTCCTGGACAAACTATCCAAGGGAAAATTCTTTTTTTAATAGAATAATCCTAGATAATAAACGTAGAAACAGTGATAGACTTAAAATATTATTATTTTGCCACTACTTATGAAGTAATGGATCTAGGCAATGATTATCAACAGATAATATAATTATTAGGTGAGAAACTGTTGGGAAACATTATAATGGATGCATTAGGCTTAGCAATATGTGAATTCACTCAAGAATCTAAATATCACAAAAAGAGAGATATTTCTGAAAAAAATCAATGTCAGTCTGACCAATCCTCTAATTCTGTCAGTTTATGAGAAATATAAAGGACAGAGAAACAGGTTGGATTATAGTATGAGGGTACAACCAGCAAAATATAAAAAGTAGGAAAATCTACAGGTCAAGTAATTCCATGTCCTCAAGCAATACATTGTAAATATTAAAATAAAATTAAACACATCAATGGAATGCAATATGTGGAACTTATTTGAACAAAGCAACCATTAATAACAAACACCAACAAAAGAAAACCCAAAATAATCTATGTGGCATATTTGACTACAGTTTGGATATTTGATACCATTAAGGCAGTCTTAAAGGTTGCCATTTTTGTATGGTATAATGTTATTATTGTTACGTTATAGGCTTTTAAACTAAAATAATTACAGATAAAATGACATAATGTGATGTGGACATTTAAAAAAATAATCAAATTGGAGGGATAATTTGGGTGGGTGAGTATGTTCAAAATAGCTATAGTATGACATTAAAAATATATAGGCAGGTGAAGGGAAACAATTGGGTCATGAATGAATTTCAAGGAACTGAGGCTATGTGGATCTGTAAGAAACTGAATCTGAGGTGGAAATCAGTAATGCATACCTCTGTAGAAAAGATCATTTTGTAGCAGATGTCATTTCAGGGGTCATTTTCTGAAAATGGAAAAGGGCTATATAAGCAGGAGATGGCCTTTTTCAATTCTCTTCTAAACCTGACAATCTCCCTTTTGAAGTGTTCATGTTTTTGTACAGCTCTGCCTTATGTTTCTCTTCTCAGTCCCTTCATCTACCTCTTTCTCTCTTGGATTACTTTCCATTAACTAGGCATTTTATACAATAAAAGCATACTTAATATATTTTGGAAAATTGATATTTGTTCTTTTTTATTTTAGTAGTGGAATATTTTATGTGTAATCATACACCCAGGTTCATCTGGATCAGACCCAATTTATGACTTTTGTCCCAGAGGAATTATTAACACCACCTTCCCTCTGTTTTGGTTAATTTGTGCTGCTAATACAATCATACCTGAGGCCAGGTAACTGATAAAGAACAGAAATTGTGTTTTCACAGCTCTGGAGGCTGGAAAGTCCAAGGTAAGATGCTGGCAGCTTCAGTTGTTTGGTGAGAGATGCTCTCCTGCATCCTCACATAGTAGAAGAGCTGAAGAGCAAACTTGCCAGCTATCCTAAAGTGATGTGAAGCCTTATTTATAAGGGACTTAATTCCATGAACAAAGGAAGAGACCTCGTGACCCAATCAGCCATTAAAAACCCACCTTTTAATACTATCACATTGGCAACATCAATTTTGGAGGGAACACATGCAAACCATAGCACCCTCTAAAAAGTGTCCTGGATTGGATGATAAACTGTATCTTTTTCTAAATTTTTGCAACAGTTGACTGTCATTCATATTCTTTAAGAAGTGTTTGTGCTAATACCTTACCCATGAGAGATATAACATTAATGTGTTGGCAGGTGTGTATCCCTTTCAATAGATTCCTTTGGAAGAATTAAAAAATTGTGAAGCAGAGAATACACTCCCCAGAGAGCAGAGGAGAGGCATATTTTGACAGAGGAGGAAGGTTTCAAGCATAGGAACTTTTATGGAGGGAAAGCCAGATGTGGAAGCTGGAAATTGGATTTACAAAGCTAAAACACATCAGTGAGAATTGATGGAGTCAAATATAAAAACTGAGATTGGGAAGAGTCAAATACTAAGCAGGGTAACAGAAGTTTTGTTTAGGAGATACCAGTAATATAATAATAATTAGTGAAATATAGATTAGTAAGAAATGTCTTTTTCCCCCATAACTAATTCCCATAATTACAACTTAAAAACAAAATATTGGTCAATTAATCATTTTCTGGAATCAGTTTCTCACCTTTTCCAGATTTCTGTTTTAGAACATAGATATCAGGATATGTGTGGAGGGGTGTGATGGACCTGGTTCGCAGTATGATCATCTGGCCCTTGGGCATCTTCTTGGTATGCTTATTCTCATCTATCCTTTGCTCCTAAAACTTCTTCAGTTCTTGCACTTGTATCTATGTATGAAATCCCTCCACCACCTTTGGACACAGAAAATCATCTGGCAGCCCTCTTGCCTCTGGGAGCTCTGGGGAAAGCTCAGTAAGGCCATCTCAGACTGTCTCCTGCATACCCCAGGGAGCCATATCCTGTTGCTGTGCCAGCTGCCACACCAGGAAGCTCTTCAAGGCTTGCTGCTTTTTCTGGTACTACCTCCCAACTCTATGTAAGCGCTGGGAATTATTAAGCTTATAGTGCCTCAGTTGTTAATTTGCTCAGCCTGATGGAGTTTTTACCTTATGAATGTACCTGTTAGTATCTAGGAGGACATTCAAGAGTACTCCCATGTAGATTTTTGGAGTTCTTTTTATTTCTCCTCTCTGGTTTCTGCCTCACACATTTTATCTCCCATAGTCTTCCTGAGTTCTGATCTTTGTTTCCTTAATTCAAACTATTTTCACCTTTAGCCTGGGTTTCTCCTCACTCCACTATAGTCCTTAAAGTGTTTCCGGTGAAATTGAGGTGATTGCAAGGCCTATATTCCCCCAGGAGCCATAGCCTTCCTTTGCCTACCATCCAATGCCTAAAAATGGTAACTTCATATATTCTGCCAAGTTTTCTAGTTGTGACTGGAGGACGAGTCTGCCACCAATTACTCCATCATGGCCAGAATTGAGATTCTACAGTTATCCTTTTTAAGTTATATTTTTAGTGATAAATTTCTCTGACAATTGGGTGATGTATTCTAGTGTATAGCCTGGCTCTCCCTACAGGTTAGTCTTATTGCAAACCATATGACTCTACATGTGGAGGTGAAAACTTGGTTACATGCTGCTTCCTGAATCTACCTTCCCTTTAGCACTTCTCTGTCACTGAATATGACTTTCTCCCCACTATTGGAGACTCTCAGAGATTACACAATTTTTATCCTTAGGTATCTGATACCTTATAAAGCATTGTAATGAACAGTAAAATAAGGAACATATGGAGAGAAGCATTAAGCTCAAGGTGTTTTAAGTGGGCCTCAGAAATGAGTAGAACAATCAGGTTTGGCTCTTGGTAGCCAAACACAATTATGTGCTCCAATTAAATGCCATACATTATTTAAAGGGTAAATTAATTAAAAATAATCTGTCGAAGACAAGCCTTCCTAATGAATGCATTAAGAAAAATGGCATAACCCTGGGCTTGGCAAGTTACAGCCTGTTGGTCAAATCCTACCTGCTGCCCATTTTTGTGCAAACAACATGAAAGTTAGTAATGGCTCTTAGTTTTTTAAAATGGTTACATATTAAGAGCCTGCAGAAATGCCTATATAATATTCTCAATTTTGTCTCTTGACCCATAAAGTTTAAAATATTTATTCTCTGGTTGTTTAAGAAAAAGTTGACTGACTCTTGGCCTTTAACATGTTCTCCATCCATTCCTCTACAGCATACATGTAACAAATATTTATTGAATGCTTTATATTATGCAAGGTACCATGCTAAGATAAAAAGTTAAATTAGGCAGAGAATCTTTTTTAGAGTTCATAAATTTTAAGGGAAGATAACACATGAACATAAATAGCAGTAACATAAGTTTGAGTAAAAAGGATTCATGGGAGAGAGGAAACAGGTTAAGAACTATCCTATTTCAGAAGAGAATGACTGACTTCAAGCTGGAGAAGTTAGAGGAATCTCGTTGGAGGAGGTGGAATTGGAACTGGGCCAGGACAGATAGGATTCAAATATACATAGCCAAGTACATTCTAGGAGGGAAACGTTGCTAAAACTCAGCCACAGTTGTAATTTGTAAAATGTGCTACAAGTTCACTCTTGAAGTCTGAGTCCTGCCCTTGGAATGGCAATTAATTGATGTTCCAGGGTTTTGAGAAAAAATACCCATACTCTGATACAAGTTTTTCTCCTGCCTTCCCACTTCTTTACTCTCCTCAGGCCAATATTGAGGCTGAGTGTTCTAAGGGATTAGGTAGCATTTTTGAGGAGCTGCTTTCCTAGCTGAATTTTCAGATTTGGGATTCCAGTGTGTTCGGGCAGGGAGGCAGTATTCGATAGCCTCATCCCAGATTAGAGAAGTTTTGGCCAAAGTACTCCATGTACCACCCTGTGTGTGTGTGCTGTGTTCACCAGTGGAAACTCTGCCAAGACACCCTTCTGTAACTGCACTCTTTCTCCTCATGGGGATCTGCAGCCAGCAGCATCTCCCTGGTATCTTTGCCAGCCTACTATCTCTAATGGTGGAGAAGGAAGGAAAATCAGATTCAATATTTGTAATGTTTAGAAATTGCTTTCTCTCATGTAAATAAGCCTCTTAATGCTAGGACCAAATAAACTGATCTAAGCAAAAAGAGAATCTTTATTTCCCCTGTTTAATAAAGACGTGAATACACAATGAGAAACTTAAATAAATACTGTCATTCATCTTAAATGAAATGAACATAACCTGAAAATAACTTTCTTGTGGATCAAAGTTTTTAAAGTACAGTTAGAATATAAAAAGGTTATTCAAAGGAATGAAATTCATGATATTGAGTTTTCCTGTGAAAATAATATTTTAATATGATTTGGGATGATGGCATGGTTTCTGATTGATGAGTTATATGTGAAAGAATAGTTTTATGGGGACTATGAATACAAGCATTTTCAGAGAAAGAGCTATTAAATAATATTTCTTATTCTTTGAGGTAAATGTATTTTTTGTTATTAAAGACTAGTCATCCTTAAATTTGTATGCTGATTAATACAAAATCTCTGAAATCAAACCCTATTCATGGACATACACAGCAGTACTTATTAGGCACAATAAATGGAATAATTTTCATAATGGATTTAATGTTTTTTCATTTGGGAGTCAGAATAGTGTTTCTTGGTGTCACAAATACACTACTTTCATAACACCTTTTAATTTTTTCCATGGGCTTTGTAGTTAAGTTTGAATAAATCTATGTTGTTTTCCTTTAAATTTTCTTTTAATCTTGTATAATAGTCATGCTGACTTATCAAATCTAGGACTGTAAGAAATGAGTTAAAGGTATATAAAAAATTGAAGGAGCCACTGGACTCAAATCAGATCAAATATATTTTGGAGGAAGGTTTTGCATTTATTTAGCAAGAATAAAAGTTTCTTACATTTCTATAGCATTTAAAAATATTCTCAGTGCTTTAAATCCAGGAGGCGGAGATTGCAGTGAGCCAAGATGGTGCCACTGCAGTACAGCCCGGGCGACAGTGCAATTTTCCCAGAGCACACTGGCTTGTGTCACATACGTTGAACATAGCTAGGGTGTGGAATAGTGATCAACCACGTCTATGTGACCTACGTACATCTGAAGTGGGGTGTATTACTGTGGTTTTGGGAGCAGGGGCTTCTAGATCAATTATTAAAGGTCAATTAACCAAAAGACTAATGAGTAATTTATTGAATTCATTTTTCTTTTAGAATTTATTTTTTAGCCAGGTTTTATTTCTCATGTATAATGACACTTTAAGGGATATTCACTTTATCTTGACCTTTATTCTGTACCTCTGTAGCTAAGATGTAGAGTCAGAGAGGTGGGGAATGAGGAGCAGAAAGAGGAGAGACAACTGGCCATCCATTCTGCCATTGCTTTATTTGTAGTGTCACATCGGCAGGGCTACTATTAGACATATCTTAAGATCTAAGCCCTACATAACTTCATTTGTTAGTGCTGGGGCAATGGGTCTATTTAAGTGAAGCCTGATTCATTGGTGGACAAATCCCATTGACAGGTCTTTTGGAACTGAACTGCCCAGTCCCAGGACAACAAAGCACTCATAAGGAACAAGCTGGGACCTGGCCACCAACAAAGAGTGAGTGCTTTGTCTATCTGTCATGTATTGTATACTATTTGAACTTTTGTGCTATGCCTTTAAAGAATTTATGTGAAGCAATGACAAAGTATTTTTATAAAGAATTTTCTAAAGGTCCTAAAGATAGGGGTCAATAAAGGAACTATAATGATTCCCTGTAGCCTCAGCCACGGACTCTGTCCACATAGACTGCCAGGGTTTCAGGTTTTGATACAAAAACAGAATTACAGTTGCAGGAGGGGGATCACATTATACTTTGTACTCTTAGTAAACAATCCGTGAAGGTATAATGTGAAGAGCATTTAAGTAGGAGTCCAAACATCAGAAATTATGTCCTGTTTTTACCTTGTTCTAGCCTTTTGGTTCTAATTAAATAATAACTTTCTAATCTTTGGTTTTCTCAGGAATAGAAAAGATTAATAATGACCCTTTTAAAATAGACACCAAAATAGCATTGTGAATATTATAATTATAGAAAAAGATAAGATGAAGCAATTAATTTACTATTCAGAAGAGCCAAGTACAATTAATATTTCTAGTGTTCTTGTTGATTGCTTGGAGTAAAAGAACTTGCATTTTGCTCTCCTACAAGAACATTTGAAATAAAATACATTTTAGAAAGGTAGATGAAAATCTCTTTGTCACTGGTTATTTAGCGGTGACAGTAGAACATATAGATGACTTTTTCCAAAAGCTATTCCTTTGTATTTTGGGGGAATTTTAGGCTTGCGTTATACAAATGTAAGTAAGCATCACTATCTCTTGTAGAAAAAGCAGTGCAGTGCAGGGTCACTGTTTGAAACATCAGTGGCTGTCAGTGAAAACACCTGGAATGTCTTGAAACACTGCTGTGTGGGGGCAATAATCTATTTTGATCATGAAATTACACCTTGAATAACTAATTTTTATTATAGGCATTTTAAAAAACCACATTACACCTTGTGGTAGAGACTGGGTTAACGAAATTCCAAATGTCAAAATGATTCTAATATGTGATGCTCTAGGGCTTATATTTCCTAAGTTTTAAGAATTATATTTTCTGTGCTTGGCATCCACATTGTACTCTGTGCTCTAGGGCACTACATTAATATCTATGTACTTCAGTGATCTTCTTTGTGTGGAACTACAGTGATTAATGAGAACAATAATCAATTAAGAACTCATTTATTACACTCCATTTAACGAGTGATCTATTGACACAAGATATGAACATAAAGCACAATTTAATATTAAAGTAGTACAGTGAATTAAACATATCATGGAATGTTAACTCATTTGAAGAGTTGATAAAGATGATTACTTTCATGCAACACAAGAGGAGTGTTTTTATATGAACTTCAACAAAAGGAGAAATATGAATGTAAAAAGTGGAATGCCCACAACATAAAAAAGGAAGCTATATTATAGAACCTTTATCTGCTTAGAAAAACAGAAAACAGGTCAGGAAAGAAACCCTGTGAAAGTGTATGTTGACAAAAGACAGTAACATAATTACACATAACACACCTACTGTGTGCACTTTGCTTAGTGTAAAAGATCTAAGACGACAAAGACTCTGAAATGAGATTCCCCAACAAAAAAATCTCAATTTTCTCTTTTGATTACTGAACAGTGTTCTGCATTTATATTATTGTAACAAAGCACATTTGTTTGGCTAAATCAGACTCAGTGATATTAACACAAATATTACATTCTCCCCCTTTTCTAAAAGCACCTATTTAATGCCATTGCTGTATGGGAGTTTTCGTTTTGTAAATAGGAGAGCAAAGAGGTTTGGGTTGGGTTTCTTGGAGTGAGTCCAGAGGATGGAGAAATGGTGGCATTGCTCAGTGGTTTCTGAAAAGGTACGCTATCACTCTTAAGGGAGTATTTAGTAATTCATGAGGGCATTAAAAAAATTTGTGAGGCATTTCTAGGTTCTCACAGTGATTGTGTGTGTGTGTGTGTGTGTATGTGTGTGTGTGTAATACTACTGGCAGCTATCGAGGGTGCTATATTATCTGCAATGCATGAGATATTTTCACACAATGAAGACTTGTCTTCAGACTCCTATGAATTTTGATTTTCTGACCAGATATTGATGTCTATGGAAAAACCTGTATATAACTGAGTCTAAATGCAAAAAAAGTTTTACATATCAGCATGTTTGTTTTTCGTGCTATTATATCTATTGAGTTTTCCAGAGATAAACCTGCTGAATAAATCAAGGCAAGTTTACACTTTGAAGCATCACCTTACCAAGAATTGTTTATTATTTTGGTAAATCATACGACTGAAACAAATGACAATGCCAAATACCAATATCAGACTTTCTTTGGGGCACTGTCATTTGCTGTGATTCTATACATAGAGGCAAATATCAACTTACTGTCAGCCTTCCCTACTCATGGGTTCTGCATCCATGGATTCAATAGAAAATATTTGGAAAAAAAATAAAAAAATAGCAATACAACAATAAAAAGTAACACAAGTAAAAAAATGCAGTATAACAACTATTTATGTAGCATTCACATTGTATTAGGTATTATAAATAATATAGAGATTATTTGAAGTATATGGGAGGATATGTATAGTTATATGCAAATGCTATGGCATTTTATATAAGGAATTTGAGCATCCTTAGATTTTGGTATCTCCTGGAGGGGTGTGTGTGTGTGTGTGTGTGTGTGTGTGGTGTGTGTGGACTATACTTCATTATATCTTATAATGCGGTTTTGTCCAAGGATTTTCATATTAAAATACATAATATTATTAATTGCTTCCTTTTTAAAATCTAGTTAAAACTTTATATAATAGCAGTTTGAATTTGTAGTTTTGTAATTTTAAAATACACATTTATATAGGTGATCTTATCTATACATTTTATTTCATATATAAAAAGAGGCATTGAGAACCACTAGATGACAATAGTATGCTCTCTGTCTCTCTTCTGGAAAAATCTAACTTGAACTCATGCATAGAGAAATAAAAACTAGAATTTATAGAATTGTTTCTGTGGGGACATTGTGAGATTCTCTGCTGTTGATAATGACTTGAAGACTTTGAAAGATTGGAAAACAAGCAGATTTGGCTTAGCGTCCAAATGACAAAGTTTGATACAGAAGCTGAGGAGGAGAGAGTTCCTTTATGGCATCCTGTACTTTGTTGAACAGTAGCAATGATGGCAGGTACTCTTGCCTTTTCCTGGAATTTGAAGGGTATATGTCTAAACTTTTCTCCAGTATGTGTATTTATAATGTTTAGGGAGCTTTATTCTATTCCTAATACTTCCTAGTATGTTTTAAAATCATAAATTATTATTAAAGTCATCAAGTAATTTTTGGCAATATTGAGAACATCTTCAGAGCAACTCTTCAGGACTTTTTGGTGCAAATCATGCTGGGTTCTGCAGTTAGACAACCAAGCCACATCTTTATAAGGTCAGCCATTTCAGATTAATAGACGTTTAATTTGCTACCCACTTTTGTTCTCAAGCATGCTGGTTTAAGGACTCTAATGTTGACATGGTTGTTGTTTTCATCTGCTTGGTCTATCATAACAAAATTTCATAGACTTGGTGGCTTAAACAACAGACATTTATTTTCTCACAGTTTTGGAAACTCAAAGTCCAAGAGCAGGGGGGCCAGGACAGTGGATTTCTGGTGAGGCCTCTATTTCTGCCTTGTAGATTTCTTCATCTTACTGTATGCTTACATGACCTCTTCATGATGAGCATGCGGATGGAGCATGGTGTGGAAGAGAAAGAGGTGGAAGGGCATAGCAAGCTCACTGGTATTTCTTCTTATAAAAACAGGCAAGATTATATGATATGATAATTCTATCATATTAGGGTCCACCCATGTGCCTTTATTAAACCTTAATTACCTCCTTACAGGATCTCCAAATATAGTTGCATTGAGAGTTATGGCATGAGTGTAAGAATTTTGGGGTACACAACTCAGTCCATAGCAGTAATTTATCTGGGTCACTATAAATCAAATAGAACTAACATGAAAATTTAATAAACCAAGCACCAAATTAGTAGAGGAGAGAAGCAATAAAGATCAGAGCACAAAGAAATAAAATCAAGACTAAAAATATACAGAAGATCAACAAAATGAAAAGTTGGTTTTATGAAAATGATAAAATCAGCAAGCTGTTAGCCAGACTAAGAAATAAAAGAGAATACCCAAATAAAATTAGAAATGAAAAAGAAGACATAACAACCAAGAGCTCAGAAATACAAAGAATCACCAGAGACGATTGTGAATAACCATATACCAATAAATTAGAAAACCTAGAGGAAATGGGTAAATTCCTGGACTCAAACAATCCACCAAGGGTAAACCATGAAGAAATAGAAAAACTAAACAGACCAATAATGAGTAATGAGATTGAAACTGTAGTGAAAAGTTTCCCATCAAGGAAAAGCTCTGAACCTAATGGCTTTACTGCTGAATTCTACAAAGCATTTAAAGAACTAATTCCAATTCTGCTCAAGTAGAAATCCATTATTATGGCACTCTGCTCTTGGATTTCGAGTTTTCAGAACTTTGAGAAAATAAGTATCTATTGTTTAAGCCACCCCATCTATGAAACTTTCTGATAGTCCAAGCCGATGAAAACAATAACCATGTCTATTCTACCCAAGAGAAAACTTCCAAACTTCTTCTATGAGGCCAGCACCAGAACCAAATGAGGTCACAACAACAAAAGAAAACTTCAGGCCAATGTCACTAATGAACATAGATGTAAAAATCTTCAACAAAATACAGGTAGGCCTAATTGAATGACACATTAAAAACATCATTCAGCTGGGCGCGGTGGCTCACGCCTATAATCCCAGCACTTTGGGAGGCCGAGGCGGGTGGATCATGGGGTCAAGAGATGGAGACCATACTGGTCAATATGGTGAAACCCCATCTCAACTGAAAATACAAAAAAATTAGCTGGGCATGGTGGTGCGTGCCTGTAGTCCCAGCTACTCGGGAAGCTGAGACAGGAGAATTGCTTGAACCCAGGAGGCGGAGGTTGCAGTGAGCCAAGATTGCGCCATTGCACTCCAGCCTGAGTAACAAGAGTGAAAAACAAAAGAAAAACAAAAACAAAACAACAAAAAAAACATCATTCACCATGATCAAGTGGAATTCATCCCCGAGAAGCAAGGATGTTTGAACATATGAAAATCAATAAATGGTAAACATCATATTACAGCCAAGCTCTTTGCTAAAGCAATAAATACAAGTAAAAACCACGATGAAATATCGTCTCAACCCAGTTAGAATAGATTTTATCAAAAAAGGGAAGAAGGGATAGTGGTGAGGATGTGTTTAAGCCTAACTTACTTTCGTTTTATGATTACAAATACTTGATCACATATATTGTTGGTTTTATGATTACAAATATTTCACTCTCATATTCTGTTGAAAATATAAAGTAGTACAGCCACTATAGAAAACAGTATGAAGTTTCCTCAAAAACTAAAAATAGAACTACCATATGATTTAGCAATCTGACTACTGGTTATATATCTTAAAAAAAAAAAAAAAAGGAAATCAACATATCAGAGAGATATCTGCACTCCCATATTTATGCAACACTTCACATCTGCCAAAATATGGAATTAACCTAAATGGCCAGCAGTGGATACACAGATAAAAATACATGGTATATACTGCATGTTCTCCCTTATAAGTGGGAGCTAAATGATGAGGACACATGGACACATTGAGGGAACAACACATACAGAGGCCTGTTGGAGGGCAGGGGGTGGGAGGAGGGAGAGAATCAGGAAGAATAGCTAGTGGATGCTGGGCTTAATACCTGGGTGTTGGGATGATCTGTGCCATAAACCACCATGGCACATATTTACCGATGTAAGCAACCTCACATCCCGCACATGTATCCCTGAACTTAAAAGTTATTTAGCCATATAAAGAATAAAATCTTGTCATTTGCAGCAACGTGGTTGGAACTGAAGGTCATTACAGTGAGTGAAACAAATCGGGCACAGAAAGATAAGTATTGTATGTGTTCACTCATATGTGGGAGTTAAATAAGTAGATATCATGAAGATAGAGAGTAGAGTGGTTATCAGAGGCTGGGAAGGGTAGAGGGGAGGGAGGGATGAAGAGAGGTTGACTGATGAATACAAATATGCAATTAGATAGAAGAAAGAAGACCTGATGCTTGATAGACCTGTAGGATGACTATAGCTAACATTGGTCTATTATATATCTAAAAATAGTGAGATGAGAGTAATTTAAATGTTCTTAGCATTAAAAAAAGATAAATATTTAAGATGATGGGTAAATCTGATTATCCTGATTTGATTACATGAATGTATAAAATCATCACACGTCCCCTGAAAATACGTACATCTATTATTTATTAATTTAAAAAGACATACCCAAAACTTAAACATATAGAATAAATGGATGAATGAACTGAAAAAAATTTGAACACTCCTGTCAATTTCTTGTTTATATTTTGGCCAAAAAGTGACACTTCCAAATAAAGTCTTGCATATGCTTGATTTTCATGTAGTAAACAAAAAGCTGAATGTCAAGAATATAAAGCGTACGGAAGTTTGAGTGACAGGAGAACAACGTTATTTTAAAATTACAACATTCTGTTGTTGTTTAAGTCTAATTTACTGTGGTTTTGTGATTACAAAGACCTCATTAGTTGTTATCATTGCTTAAGCTAATGTTGTGAGTTAATAGAGAAAATCATGAAAAATTCTTCTCAAAGCTGTTTTTAAGAGTAAGATAGGAGAAAAAACAGAATTTAATGCAAGCTTTCATTTAGAGCCAATTAAGAGTTTTGTGAGTAATCATAAGGACTGTGAAAACATAAGGATTTGAAGTTTTATATATAAAACATATCAGATACTATAGACTTTGAAATAATACCCCAAAATGACTATTGCATGTACCTCAGAAAAAGGATGTTTTTCTTTACACTCAGGGTCATTGCTATTTGAAGCATAAATAAACAGAAGTTCCTGGTGAAAACTAGATATTACTTCTTTTTTTTAACTATAAAAATCAAATATGTGATTCTGAACCCAACTATAAATAATTTCCTTGGGGAATTCAATACCATTTGTGGGAAAATTGGTATTCAATTTCCTTTTTATTATGTTTTCTCTAAGTGTAGTTACACTTTTAAAACATTCTGAGGTTTTTTTTTTTTCTGTTTGGCATTACTATGTTAAACTCATGAGTGGTTCAGATATAATAAATTGAAAATAGTTAGTGAGTTCAAAAATAAGACCTGAGTGCTTCTCTCTTAAAATTTATGATTGGCATGGCTCAACTGTCTTGTACTAAAAAAAAAAAAAAAATATTGTTGCATTCTTACTCTCTATTGTCTGCTTTCCTTTAAAATAGTCTGCCAAGATGAAAACCAAATCATGTATCAATGATGAGGTAGGAATGAGAATATTGTAAATATTACACTAAAATGCTTCTCAAATTTCTTGCTTACTTTTGTATTTTCCACTTGGTGTAAGCGAGTGGTTTATTCAGAAAAGTAATGATAAATATGAACATTTATTATAAAGATCATTGGAGATCTGTAAGCAAAATTAGTTTAAACAGAAGGTAACTGTGAAACTGTAATGCAGTTTTCATTAATTTTGCAATGCTTGTTCCTCTTTAAAATGTAGTAACAATGACAGTCACCTCCATTCCTAACTCAGTCTAGCTCAAGTAAGAGGGGATTATTTTATAGGATATCTGTAAGAAGGATGGAGGCCTAGTGTGTGATATACAGCGTGGGAAGGTGGGGCCTTGAACGGAATGGAACTGCCAAGGCTGGCACAGCAGTTGGGTGGGAAGCTCTGCTCCAGTGCTGGGCAGTGAATGTCATTCAGCCTCTCTGTTGCTACTGCTCCTGCAACTACAGAGTGGTTTCTTTACTATGCTTCTTTCCTTTAACATCTTATGACTACTTCTGATTTCCTTTTCATAACCTGATTTGGTCCATCATGTCCTCTTCTTCACCTCATGGCTTCTATTTGAACATTCTTTTGCTTTCTGTTTCTGTTGCTGACATCCAGTTCTTACAATGTTTCTCAGTACTGACAGTGAGATTTGAATGAGCTCAGCTAAGCTTTTCACAAGTCAACTTATGGTTCACTGGAAAGCTGAAAGACAGTCTAATATGGGTCAGGTACCTATCCATTTTCCAATCACGTGTGGCCCATGGGATTGATAGGGGAGGTGGGTTGCATGATGCAGAATACAGCTTTCCCTGCAGAAGGAGAATCTTTGGTTAATTTCTTTATTTGGAGCTGTGCACAGAGCCTTTTCCTTGGAAGGTGTAGTAGGCACAATGATTGATGTGTCTGGTGCAGCACTAAACCACAGACTCTAATGATTTGTGAGGAGGAGCTGAACCATCACTCTATGTTATGGGAGGCAGTAGTCTCATGAGATTCTCACACAGCAATATAGGCATCTCAAGAGTTTTGCTACTGGAATGTGATGCCCAAAGAAAACAATAGCTTTATGCAACCTGTAACTGTTAACTATTAGTGAAGGGATGGTTTTATCGTGTCATAAGTTTATCTATTTCGGGAGACTGCATGACAATATTGATTAGTTTTACCATGGAGGCAAAAGAAGAGATGCCTTGAAACATTTTCTGTGCTTTTGGTTACCATATGCTATGTGATTTTCTTTCTCATCAGTAGGCATTTAAAGACTGATCTATGATAATTAAATGTAGATTAAAATGTGATGAGATTTAATATAGACATCTATGCTTCCAAGGAAACTACAATTAGTAAAGCTTACAATTCAGACTATTTTTTTTTAAAGCTGTGGACTGTTATTTTTCTCATCAATTAGCTGTAAGCTTTGGGTTTATTTATGGCTTTGGAAATAAAGTTTTCTCAGTTCAGTGGAAATGCTGGAATATTCATTCATGGAATAAGTGCTAAAAATTGTTAAAGAATATCTGATTCTATCAAAGTTATGCTATTGCAATGTTACAATTGCAGAAAATTCATTTTCTTTCATGGAGTTGATTTAGAGTTATATAAAATATAGAAATCATTGGATAAATTGGAAACTTTAATTTGGGATATTAGAACTATTTGGAAGATTTTAAAAATCATTTAAAATGAAGGTAAGTGATAATACCAATTTCTGGTTCACTATCATCTTTAAAAATAACATACTTTTTAATGATTCATTTGCTTAAACCAACTTGGTAGTAAGAATTTGGTATGAAATCTTCATACATCAGTAATAAACTCAAACCCCTCTACTCTGCATGAAACAGAAATTTTATTTACCAAAAATAAATCAGTAATAAAATGGAAAACTAGTTTTTTAGCTTGTCAATTGACAATGTTATCATAAATTTGTATATAAAGTATGCTATTGAATGTTTCAAGTATATGAACTTTACCTAGACAGTGTCGTGACATACTTAATATTCTTTGTTTTTTCACTTAACATTAGTTTTCTGGGATGGACCTAGAGAATATAGGTAGCTATAATTCATTCATGTTTACTGTCATATAGTATTTATAACATCCCACAATTTATTCATCTAATTTTAGGTTGCTTTTAGTCTTCTGCTGCTATAAACATTCTTTGTATATGCTTTTCTGTGCATACATAAGAGAGTTTCTCTAGGGAAACACTTGTGTGGGATGGTTTTAGCCTGGATGGTAGGCTAAGCACATTAAAAAAAATCCTAGATATTGGCAAATTTTATTCTAAAGGGATTGTACTGATTTGTATTTCTATACTGAGAATACCAAGAATTCCTGTTTTCCCATGTTTGTGAAAAATTTGAATTAAAAAAAAATTTTATATCACCAATTACTAGTTAGAGCAATGAACATTTTATACATTCATTGGACATTTGGATATCTTAGTCTCTAAAATGTTTATATGCTTTGCCATTTTTATATTTTGTTGTTTTTGTTTCATTTTTAATTGATCCATAGGAATTCTTTCTGGAATTTGAATGGTAATCCATAGTGATTTATATACATATTATATAAGATGTATAGTATTACATATATTATATATATATACATATTTTATGTATCTTCTACCAGACTTGCTTGTATTATCACTTAAAAGACAAGTTTTGTATTTGACAGAATACATTTGACTAATTTCAAGTAAGTCAAATGTATTCATCCTTTTTTATAGTTTGTGCTTACGCATCTTGTCTAGGAAATTATTCCTCACACTGAATTTATTAAAAGATTTCCTATATTTATTTCTAAAAGTTTTAAAGCTTTTTTTTTTTGACACTTAGGTCTTTAGTTCACTTGCAAATGTTTAAATGTCATATAAGTAAAAATTGATTTTATTTTCATTCATATCAGGAACATGTTTCCCCAGTACCCTTTGCTGAATGTTACATTATTTACCTACTGACTTGAAATGCTGTGTCTGTCATATACCAAATGACCCAAAGTATAGATGGGCCTGTTTCTGAGTTCTCTCTTCTAATCATCAGTCTATTTGTCTTTCTCTGCATGAATATCACACAGTTTTAATTATTATAGTTTTATAATAAGTCTTGAATTCTTGTACAACTAGTCATCCGCTTTCACTTTCAAAAATATCTTGGCTATTCTTGGCCTGTATTTTTTCTTTAACTTTTAACATCCACTTGTTAAGGTCCATAGAAAACTGATATTAGATGTGATTTATCTGCTATTCATTTAGGTCTGTTCTATGTTTGACAAAATTTGAATATTGCCATCAGAGTTCTTGCACATCTTTGTTAATTTAATACTAGGCACCTTAAAGTTTTTATAGCTAATAAAAATGGTAACTTTTGGGGTTGGTGTGGTGACTCATGCCTGTAATCCCAGCACTTTGGGAGTCTGAGGTGAAGGGGATCTCTTTAATTCAGAAGTTTGAGACCAACTTGGCAAGCATAGTGAGACCCTGTTTCTACAAAAAATAAAAAAATTAGCCAGGTGTGGTGGCTCACACCTGTTGTCCCAGCTACTTGGGAAGCTGAAGTGGGAGGATTGCTTGAGCCCAGGAAGTTGAGGCTGCAGTGAGCCAAGATTGTGCCATTGCCTTCCAGTTGGGAGACAGAGAACCTGTCTCAAAAAAAAGGAGAAATTTGGAAAATCATATTTTAAAGTATTCTGTTGCTAATAAGTAAATATTCATTTTTATATGTTAATCTTATTTTTTAAAAATTTACTGAAGTCTCTTATTTTAATATTCTGTAGATATTCTAGATGAAAAGTTATGAAATTTTTTTCTTCATTTTTGTTTTTATGCCTCTTTTCTTTCTCGGTAACTCATTATTTTAGCTATGCTGTTGGTACAATGTTGAATATAAGAGAACTCTTTTAGTCCTTCCTTTAGAGAATGTAGCTTAGCTTGTTTTCTTAAGCATTACCATCATTCCTAGGTTGTTTGGCCTGCTCACAGAAGCAAGTAAAATTGGGAATAAGTATTAATGATCCCCTCTTCATCTTTCACTCAGGGCAGTCTCATGTTAGTAAGGGATAGGTGAAATAGTAGACAAAAGAGACTGGTAGAAGTGTGACTATTTTGATTCAGCTTATGCAAAGAATAAGTGTTCAGGAGCCAAACATGAAACAATACTAACAAGCAGAGAAGGTGAGGAAATTTGAATTCGCTTAAATTGGGAGTTTCCATACACATAAGAGAAATAACAAGTTTGCTCAGGACCAAAAAAGCTCATGCATGGGATATTAATATTTTGTTATTGTCTTTATATTTCTTTCTCTTATTTTTGAGAGAGGATCTTTCTCTGTTGCCTATGCTGGAGTAGTGGTATAATCATACCTCATTCCAGGCTCGACCTCCTAGGGTCAAGTGATCCTCTCACTTCAGCCCCTGGAGTAGCTGGGACTACATGCATGTGTCACCATGCCTGGTTAATTAAAAAAAATTTTTTTATAGAGATGGGGTCACTGTGTTGCCCAGGCCAGTCTTGAACTCCTGGGGTCAAGCGATATTCCTACCTCAGCCTCCCAAAGTGCTGGGATTATAGGTACAAGCCACTGCACATAGCCATTGTCTTTACAGTTCAATGCTTATTTAGATTTACCTATATATATATATATATATATATATATATATATATATATTTGCCAGCTATTGCTTCTTGCACCCTAACTACTCTTCTCTTCCGTGGTTATTTTTTTTCTTCATGACAGATAAATTTACACTGTTTTTTCAATAAGAATCACAGGTGGTAAACTATCTTATTCTTTGTTTATCTGAAAATGCATTTATTTTTTACTTTAGTCCTCTATGCTGTTTTAGCTGGGTTTCTAATTTTGATGGACTGTTTTCCTTCAATACTTTGAATGGATGATCTATTTGGGTTCTTACTATTTATTTCTGGTTAGTCTAATTATTATTACTCTGAGGATTTTTTCCTTTCTTTAGTTTCTTTCAATATTTTCTTTTTGCCTTAGATAATTTTAAATTTTACTTTGATGTGTTTAGCTAGATATTTATTCTGTCTCTGTGTCTTCTACTTTTTTCAATTTTTTTTTGGTCATTTACTCTTGCTTTTCCCCAATAATCTTTATTATTTTTCACTGGAACTCATATTGATTACATGTTGAAACTTTGCATTCTAAACTCTGTTTCTCTTAACCTCTTTTCCGTGTTTTTTATCTTCTTTTTATTGGTGCTATATTCTGTGTAATTTCCTCAGTTATTTCTTCCAGTTTACCATTTCTTCCTCTAGCTGTCTCTAACCATTGTTTTAACTTGTCAAAATTTTAACCCCAATTTTATATTTTAAAATCTATGTTTTTTTATTCTGGTGCCTTGTTCTCTTATTGCATTTTTCATTCCTTTTAAATGCTTTAAAAATTTTTATCTTTGGATTTATCTAGTATCTCAGGTTCTTCAATCCCTAGTTGTCCTGTTTGTTTTGATTGATTACTCTTTATTAAGGTGGCTTATTCCTTTGAATAGTTCACAAATTTTGATTATAAGTTCATTTTCAGTGTATGTGTTAATTCTGTGAGCACTTCCTACAGCCCAAATAGAAATAATGTGTCTGCAGAGTAATTTTGCGTTTGTTTTTGCCAAAGTCTAGATTCATCAGTTTTTATATTAAATCCTGGGTTTTATATTTTACAACAATGTGGATGGTATAAATTTGGGCTTCTTACTCAAGTACAGGTGTAACCATGGTGCATTACCTTCCATGGGATTATTTTTATTGCCACTGAGTTGTAGGCACACAGTAAGGATTTTTGCTGCTTTCTGGGTTGATATGTAAAATGATTCTACTGTTATTTTCATGGAGTGGTGTCAATTCACAGTTTCCTGCTTTGCAAGAAATTCAGTTTCAACTTTTTGCCTTATATACGACCAAGGCACATCTTTTAACCATGTTTGTTATTTGAAGCCCTATCCCTGAATCCCTAGGTCTTATATTTAGGAACTGTATTTGGACACTTGACATTTATCCATTGGCTTTTGCATTTAACACTGTATTAGTCCATTTTCATGCTGCTGATAAAGACATACCTGAAACAGAGGAATTTACAAAAGAAAGAGGTTTATTCAACTTAACAGTTCCACATGACTGTGGAGGCCTCATAATCATGGTCAAAGGCAAGGAGGAGCAAATCACATTTTATGTGGATGGCAGCAGGCAAAAAAAGACAGCTTGTGCAGAGAAACACTTTTTTTTTTTTTTTGAGACAGAATCTTGTTCTGTCACCCAGGCTAGAGTGCAGTGGTGCGATCTTGGCTCACTTAACCTCTGCCTCCCAGGTTCAAGTGATTTTTCTGCCTCAGCCTCCGAGTAGCTGGGATTACAGGTGACTGCCACTGCACCTGGCTAACTTTTGTATTTTTAGTAGAGTTGGGGGTTTCACCATCTTGGTCAGGTTAGCCTCGAACTCCCGACTTTGGGATTCACCTGCCTCTGCCTCTCAAAGTGCTGAAATTACAGGCATGAGTCACCACGCCCAGCTCAAAACTTTCATTTTTAAAACCATCAGATCTCATTAGACTCATTCACTATCATGAGAACAGGAAAGAAAACACCATCATGAGCATAGGAAAGACCTGCACCCATGATTCAGTCATCTCCCTGTGGGTCCCTCTCACAGCACATAGGAATTACGGGAGATAGAAGATGAGATTTGGGTGAGGACACAGAGCCAAAATATATCATTCCATCCCTGGTCCCTCCCAAATCTCATATCTTGACATTTCTTTTTTTTTTTTCTTTTCTTTTCTTTTTTTTGAAGAAAGAAAAGAAGAAAAGGAAGGAAGGAAGGAAAGACAGAAGGAGAAAGAAAGAAAGAAAAGAAAAGAGAGAGAAAGAAAGAGAAAGAGGGAGAGAAAGAGGGAAAGAGAATGGGAGTCTTGCTCTGTTGCCCAGGCTGGAATGCAGTGATGTAATCATAGCTCAGTGCAGCCTCAAACGCCTCACCTCAAGGTGCTCTTCTACCTCAGGCTACCCTACCACCTGTCTGAGACTACAGGCATGCTCCTCTGTGCCAGGCTAATCTAAAATAAAAATTTCATTTTCTTTTTGTTTTGAAAACTGTTTTCTAAGGTGACTGTCTTGCTTTGTATTTCCACCAGAAACACGAGTTTTGCTCCGGTTGTCCCACATATTCACCAGCATGTTGTATTATCAGTGGTTTTATTTTAGCAGTTCTAAAAGGTGTATAGTAGTGTCTTAATTTGATTTTATTTTGCACTTCACTATTGAGCTATGATGCTGAGTATCTTTTCTTTTTTTTGTGATTATTTTAATTTAATGTGAATTAAATTGAACATTTAATTTCTCAGTTGCACTAATCACGTTTCAGAGGCTCAAAGGCCACATGTAGTTAGTGGCTATCTTATTGGATGGCACAGATTATCAAACATTTCCTTTATTGCAGAAACTTCTGCTAGACAATAGGATGCCTTAGCAAAAGTCATGAGTTCTTTCACATCAGAATTCATGGCTAATCTTCAGTAGGAATAGAGGAATTTTATAAGACTATAACATTTAGTCCTAAAGCATTCAAAGTCCAATTTTCTCATTCCATGTTACAGTTACAAATTTCTCTAGTTTTGACATTTCAAAACCAGTCATGCCTTCCCAACAGTCCACAAAGTCTCAACTCATTTCAGCATTAACTCAATGTCCACAGTCCAAAGTCTCATCCAAGACAAGGCAAATTCCTCTACCTACAAGCCTGTAAAATCAAAAGCAAATTAGTTACTTCCTAGATACAATGGTGGCACAGGCATTGGGTAAATATAGACATTTCAAATGAGAGAAATTGGCCAAAACAAAGGGGCTATAGGCCCCATAAAAATCCAAAATCCAGCAAGGCAGTCAAATCTTAAAGCTCCAGAATGATCTCCTGTGACTCCACGACTCACATCCAGGTCATGCTGATGCAAGAGGTAGATTCCCATAGTCTTGGGCAGCTCCACCCTTGCGGCTTTGCAGGGTACAGCCTCCTGCCTGGCTGCCTTCATCGGCTGGTGTTGAGTGTCTGTGGCTTTTCCAGGTGCACTGTGTAAGCTGTCAGTGGATCTACCCTTCTCAGGTCCGGAGGATAGTGGCCCTCTTCCCTTTGTTCTACTAGATGGTACCCCAGGAAGGACTCTGTTTGAAGGCTCGCACCCACATTTCTCTCCTGCACTGCCCTAGCAGAGATTCTCCATGAGAACCCCACCTCTATGGCAAACTTCTACCAGGGCATACAGGCATTTTCATACATCTTCTGAAATCTAGATGGAGGTTTCCAAACCTCAATTCTTGACTTCTGTGTATTCGCAGGCTCAACACCATGTGGAAACTGCCAAAGCTTGAGGCTTATTATAGTCCTAACTGACCTATAATAAATACAAATTGGGAAGAATGTTTTTAGGAAGCCAGTATAAAAATGAAAAGCATTGCCTTTCTTATCTGGGTTCCTTCAGAGAGCGGAGCCTAAGGTGAAAGTCTATGTATAAGTATTTTCTTGGATAATAATTCCAGGGAGTAGGAGTGAAGGATAGAGGAATGAAGCAGAAAGAAAAGAGAGCAATATAAGCCTATGAGTTGCTTACTGCAATGAGAGGCTGAGTGTGCAGCTGAGAAGCCATGCAAAATGTATTCCAGACTATATGCTTGTAGGCCAAGGATGAGAAGATGGAGGGAGAATGGGAGAAGTATTCATGTATTGCATTCTGTTCTCCTTTGGCCAACTTTGTGTCATGATAAATTATATTGATGGCTGTGCTTGTGTAAAGTATGGGTGTCCATATTTCCATTGAGAAGGTTAGGACTAGAGAAAGAGGCATGTAGAGTGGGATAGAGGTAAGACACTGTGAAGCTGGGAAGAGCTCATTAAGTATTTGTTGCAGTGGTAACTAGAATGAGGGACAGGAGAAACCAAGAACACTTGTAAGAATGTATCAGATATATAAAAAAAGTGAGTTTTGTGTGATTTAATTTTCTTATTATTATATTGTGAAATAATCATATAACAATTTGTTACCTTGGACACTTCAGATAAGATTCTGAACGAAGAATATACATGGTGAAACATTTTGTCATTGGGAAACATGACAAGGACAATTATTTAAAAGCATGAATGAAAGCACAAGGTCAGGTACACATATTATGTGTTTGGAGAACGTCATCTATTCCAGATGTTTCTATTCTAGAAACATTAGAGAAGGCAGAGTTGGAGGTAGGTATAGGAGTCTGGATCCTGTGGGTAAGCAAGGGAGGAGCTCCAAATGCCCATCTGTCATACACGAACTTGTTATATTGGAGCATATTGGTATCTAGGGGAAAAATATTCCATCTATGAGTTAAGCCTGACAACAGCTAGAGTGCCTAACCCTTCCTCATTGCTTTCCATCAGAGTCTTATCTCTCTAAAAATTCAGAACTTCTAGTAAGTACAAAGTATTCATTTTGTAACCCATCCATTGCCTGTTATTTTCTCCCACCTAAATAAGGAGTTGGGGGAGCTCCAAGTACAAATGGTCCCAAACTTACAATGGTTTGACGTAATAATATTTCAGCTTTACAATGGTGTGAAAGCAATATACAGTTAGTAAAAATCATACTTCATATTTTGAATTTTGATCTTTTCTCATGCTAGAGATATGTGGTAGAAAACTCTCTTAAGATGCTGGGCAGTAGCAGTGAGTTGGAGTTCCTAGTCAGCTTTGTGACAACAAGGTTAGACAACCAATATTCTATAGTGTACTGTTACCAATGGTTTTGGAATATTGTGTTTTGTGTCATCTCATTGCATCATGTCTACAAAACACCCATCTGTGTATAGTATTTAACAGCTTATTATAAAATAGTCCTTGTGTTAGATGACTTTTGCCTAGCTGTAAGCTAACATAACTTTTCTGGGCATGTTTAAGGCAGGGTAGGCTAAGCTATGTTGTTTGGTTGGTTAGGTGTATTAAATGCATTTTCGATGAATCATATTTTCAGCTTACAACGGTTATATAACTTCATTGTAAGCCAAGGAGCATCTGTAGTTTGAATTCTTTCCTTCCCTCTAACAATAGGTAAGCCATTTCTGATTGAACAAAAATACATGCCAATAGGTTCTACAGATTACAAATTTGTGCATATCATTACTTTATCAAATATCAACACTAAACATTTGTGCACATCATTAGCTTATCAGATATCAACATTAAACATTCATACACCTGTAAATGAAGCAAATATTCAGGAATTCTTAAACTGAACATTTTAAGGTTCCTTAAATCTTCTCTAGACTGTGATTTGGGGATAGAGGTATGAGTGGGTAATGAAATGAAAAGGAACAGTGTAAAAAAAGTCAAAATTTACAATTTTGCATAGTAAATTTTGCATAATTGTCCTCATTGGAACAAATCTAATGTTTGATTATCTGTATTAAAGAAGCTTCAATAATTGACTAAATTTTATGGAGCTTTTGCCTGGGGATTTTGGCAATATTGTACCTTGTACAAAGTAGTATCTTAATATTTTTAGATTGAATAAAAGAAGGAATAAAATGGATTCAGCTTGCACATTGGTTGTTGAACTGGCAAATAAGAAATTTTTAAAATTTCTTTCTCTGCAGGCATTTTAACTGAGATTGATCATTTACTAATCTTAGGTGACTTAGTGGTAGGGATTGACTAAAGGTAGGAAAATGGCCAAATGAGTGCCTGACATCCCTTCTGGTTCTATGATTCTGAACAGAATGGATGAAACTAATATTCAGTTACAGTTCAGGAGTTTCATTTGAATGTTTTCCCTAAAGAAATCTGACACTTTTTATTCTACCATCTTTCCTAAATGTAATAAACGTGTAATGTGACTGCTTTTTAAAAAAATTCTTTTTATACTAGTGAATTGTTCAAACAGCTCACATAATGACATTTCTGGGATATTTTCCAATCTTTTCTTCCTCTTAAAATAGACTGAGACCTCATGTTCCATCTTGGAAAGCATTACATTTACTTGTTATTTGGTATCTGAACTATGTATTTTGTATGCTACTGAAAAGCAGTCCTCTAAAAGACATATGGTTGTTTTTCAAGTTTCTTCCTGGCTTTAATTCTACATAAGCTTGCAAGTTTGTGTTTGTAATATAATCAGTTACTATGTGTAAAGAAATATGACTTGTTATTAGAGCAAAAGACAGGATAGACAAGAAATAGTCTCCTTGGGAGAATATTCCCAAGAAAACTTCAGGATATCTCTTCTCTTTCATATAAAATTCCTAAAGGTAGGAATTTAAACTGGAAAAAACTAGATAATTCTTGGGGTTTCAAAGTAAATGAAGATAGATTTTGCAGATAAAGAGAAATTCCTAAAAGTAGGAATTTAAACTGGAAAAAAATAGGTAATTATTGGGGCTTCAAAATAAATGAAGATAGATAGATTTCATAGATAAAGGAAAATGTAAAAGTATTGTTATTGTACTATCAAGTGATAATTTAAACAGCCATGAAAACCTCTAATAAAAAAAGATACAAATCATGTAGACCTTCATTATAAAAATATTATAGGATTAACATTTAAAACTCTTTAAAATGTATGTATTAATAAAGTACAAATCTCAAAATGAGCAGAAATTCAATGTAAGTAAGGAATGTTTTCTTTCTTGCAAGAGAAAATCAAGTATGGCCTGTATATGAAAATAAAAAATGAGTTTCTTTAGATTCTCTACATGATGAAAACAAATAATTTTCCCAAAGGGAATACACATTTTGTCAGTCTGCAAGTGTTTCTCAAAATGGTTTAAGGATCACCTGTGTTAATGTTACCTGGAATGTTGGTGAAAATGCATATTCCTTGGTTCCACCTCAGACCTAAAGAAACACATGCTCCAGGGTGAAGGTATTCAAACTTGAATCATTAAAATGGCTTTGAGGTGATTCTGATGAGCATTAAAGTATGAGTACCTGGTGCAGCATTGTGGAATTTCAGATCACTCAGAAAACAAAGAAACACAAAATCTCACTGGAAATCCAAAACCCATTTTCTTCAAATAAGAGAAGTTCTATCACATTGCTTTCTCATTATCAATTTACCAATAACGTAGTAAAAACATAAAAATAACATGTTGATAAGAATATTTAAAAGGGTTTTATTTTTATTCTAGAAAGATTGCCTTCTAGGTAGAAATAAATCTGAATGAGATTGATTTGATACTTTAGGTCCTAAGACTGACTTGAATAAAAACATCTGGATACAGTGGTTAGCCCACTGATTCAGGAATTATATCTATTCTGAACAGTTTTCTATGTTTAAAATCCCTGAAATGATTTGGGAAGTGATATTCCTAATGCTAACACCTTTCTTAGGAAAAAACTTTCAGATGAATAATGACCTAAAAATAAAAGACCCTACCATTTAGTAAGACTTATGTATCATGAAAGCAGAAAAGAAACTAGTATTGTTTTGAGAATTTACTATGCATAAAAAATTTATATATATAATCTTAATTCTTTCTACAGGCTTGTATCAGAGGTGTTACTATCCCCATTCTACCAAAGGGAACTCAGATTCAAAGAGGGTTAAGTGTATTGTAAAAGAATCATATACCCAATAAATGGCAGCGGCAAGGCTTAAACACAATACCTGTCTTAAATGGGCTGTTAATTCTTCCCAGGAATTGATGTTGTTCGAGATCATCACTCTTCCACTTGTCACAAATACTATTTTATGTCTTCTCTCTCTAAAACTCTCATTGAAAATCTTGCCTCATACATCTGTGACCCAGTTGAAACAAAGCTTCTCTCAGTCATTCTGTTTTTACCCCAGTGCCTGTGGCTCTCTTCCCCGTCCCAGTAACCAATGTCATCTGACCTAAAGCCACAGACTAAGGTGAGCCAGTTCTAGTCACTTCCCTAAATTTCCTCCTTCTCCTGTCTTCTTCAGATCAAATATGCTGGAAGGGCTTCAGAAAGGCCATAATATGCTAGAGTATAGAAATCATTTTATATGACTTAGTCATGTTTTTGAGTTACCAAAGGAAGGGCCAGGGACACTCAGACCTTCTAAAAGAAACTGTATCAAGTCTGGACATTCTATCTCTCAAGTCTCTCTCTTTCTCTCTCTAGTTCCCATCACTCCCCATTTCTCTTGATTTCGGAGCCCTTTCTTTTAAATCCTACTCAGGTCTACATATTCTGTCCCAGAAAACTTCATTTGTCACCAGAAGGGCTACTCCCCTCCTTCTTGCCTCTTGTCTTATACACTAGAATGTTTCAGGCCTTGGCCAGGTGTAATGAACTTCTTAGTCTGCACAGTTGTTGCTAACTTGGGCCATGGAGGATGTCCTGTGAGTGCCGACCAGTGTGGCTACTTGAGTTCTAGGTTAGTCTTCCCACTAGCCACAGTGGCTGATTTTCTCATTGTTTACCCAAGTAACAAGTGTAGGTTACCAACACAAGCTTTTAAAGAGCCCAGAGAGTGTACAGCCTAGTTCCTACAAAGAGGGATTTTCCTCCCCTCAGCATAGCTTTAATCTTGCCCGCTGCAAAAAAGAAACTCTGACAATTGTGTCCTGGATGTGATTAACATTGCAAAGGCCATCACAATAATTGAAAGAAAAAACTTTTTTTTTCAAGCCAAGAAAGGTGATGCCAATGTCTATTAGATTTCTTGAAAAATTATTTTGGTGCTTTCTATCTCTATCATCTGTGGCACAACCCCAAAAGGATATTTCTGCTCACCTGATGGAAAGGCCTTTGCCCTCTTACTACAATTGCTGCAAATACTCTTCCTTTTCTACTTTCCTCTTTCTGCTGTAACATAGGAATTCCTCCCATCAAAGAGGAAGCCCTTTGTGTGTATTCTGGGTTCCAACCCTTATTTTCAGGTCCTTGTTTTTCATAATTTACCACCTAACTCTCTCTCCTGTGTTTATGACTTCTATTTTTCTACTGGACCATTCTCACCAATATTCAAATATCATCTGGTACTGCCATGTTACAAACAGGCTTCCTTGACCCCACTTCACTCTATATCTGCTGGTCTACCTTGCTTCTCACCTTTGTTGAAAAAATTGTCCCCACTATCATGACATTTTGGGTCCCTATGTATTTCCTTTATAGCACTTATCATTATCTGTAATTATATATTTATTTGTTTATTGTATTTCTCTATTAGACCACAAGCTGCATGCAAGCAATGATTATTAGTATTTATTGCAACATGTAGCACAGTTACACAACACCTAGCACAGTCACACAATACACAAAATATTTATTTTGATAAATATTCGTTATGTGAATAGAACACTCTAAATCCAGTGTTCTTCCCACGGAAGTGATGGGGATGGGGGAATAGTGATGCAAACCATTTGTTGACTTATCATCATCTGTTTCATTGGTTTTAATTATAAAACCTTCATATTTTAGAGAAGTTTTTTAAAAAATATATTTTGTTGCACTTCAGGTTCTGGGGTACATGTGTAGAACATGCAGAATTGTTGCATAGGTAAATACATGGCAATGTGGTTTGCTGCCTCTGTCCCCATCACCTGTATCTGGAGTTTCTCCCCATGTTATCCCTCCCCAACTCCCAACCCCCTGCTTTCCCTCCCCTATTCCCCCCGAACAGACCCCAGTGTGTGATGCTTCCCTCCCTGTGTCCATGTGTTCTCACTGTTCAACACATGCCTATGAGTGAGAACATGCAGTGTTTGATTTTCTGTTCTTGTATCAGTTTGCTGAGAATGATGGTTTCCAGATTCATCCATGTCCCTACAAAGGACACAAACTCACCATTTTTTATGGCTGCATAGTATTTCGTGCTGTATATATGCCACATTTTCCTTGTCCAGTCTATCATTGATGGGCATTTGGGTTGGTTCCAGGCCTTGGCTATTGTAAACAATGCCACTATGAACTTACATGTGCATGTGTCTTTATAATAGAATGATTTATAATCCTTTGGATATATACCCAGTAATGGAATTGCTGGGTCAAATGGAATTTCTATTTCTAGGTCCTTGAGGAATCACCACATTGTCTTCCACAATGGTTGACCTAATTTATGCTCCCACCAACAGTGTAAAAGTGTTCCTATTTCTCTAAATCTTCTCCAGCATCTGTTGTCTCCAGATTTTTTAATGATCACCATACTAACTGGCATGAGATGGTATCTCAATGTGGTTTTGATTTGCATTTCTTTAATGACCAGTGATGATGAGAATTTTTCCATTGTTTCTTGGCTTCATAAATGTCTTCTTTTGAAAACTGTCTGTTCATATCTTTCACCCACTTTTGAATGGGTTTGTTTTTTTTCTTGTAAATCTGTTTTAGTTCTTTGTAGATTCTGGATATTAGCCCTTTGTCAGATGGGTAGATTGCAAAAATTTTTTCCCATTCTGTTGGTTGCCAGTTCACTCTAATGATTGTTTCTTTTGCTGTACAGAAACTCTGGAGTTTAATTAGATACCATTTGTCTATTTTGGCTTTTGTTGCCAATGCTTTTGATGTTTTAGTCATGAAGTCCTTGCCTATGCCTATGTCCTGAATGGTTTTGCCTAGGTTTTCTTTTAGGGTTTTTATGATGTTAGGTATTATGTTTAAGTCTTTAATCCATCTGGAGTTAATTTTAGTGTAAGGTGTCAGGAAGGGGTCCAGTTTCCGCTTTCTGCACATGGCTAGCCAGTTTTCCCAACACCATTTGTTAAACAGGGAATCCTTTCCCCATTGCTTATTTTTGTCTGGTTTGTCAAAGATCAGATGGTTGTAGATGTGTGGTGTTGCCTCCGAGGCCTCTGTTCTGTTCCATTGGTCTATACCTCTGTTTTGGTACTGGTACCATGCTGCTTTGATTACTGTAGCCTTGTAGTATAGTTTGAAATCAGGTAGTGTGATGCCTCAAGCTTTGTTTTTATGACAGAATTGACATGGCTATGCGAGCTCTCTTTTGGTTCCATATGAGGTTGAAGGTGGTTTTTTTTTCCAGTTCTGTGACGAGGGTCATAGGTGGCTTGATGGGGATAGTGTTGAATCTATAAATTACTTTGGGCAGTATGGCCATTTTCACAATATTGATTCTCCTATCCATGAGCATGGAATGTTTTTCCATTTGTTTGTGTCCTCTCTTATTTCATCAAGCAGTGGTTTGTAGCTCTCCTTGAAGAGGTCCTTTACATCCTTTGTTAGTTGTATTCCCAGGTATTTTATTCTCTTTGTAGCAATTGTGAATGGCAATTCATTCTTGATTTGGCTCTCTTTAAGTCTGTATTGGTGTATAGGAATGCTTGTGATTTCTGCACATTGATTTTGTATTCTAAGACTTTGCTGAAGTTGCTTATCAGTTTCAGGAGATTTTGGGCTGAGACGATGGGGTCTCCTAAATATACAATCACGTCATCTTCAAATAGAGACAATTTGACTTCCTCCTTTCCTAACTGAATGCCCATTATTTCTTTTGCTTGCCTGATTGCTCTGGATGGAACTTCCAATACTAAATTGAATAGCAGTGGTGAGAGAGGGCATCCTTGTCTAGCGCCAGATTTCAAAGGGAATGCTTCCAGTTTTTGTCCATTCAGTATGATATTGGCTGTGGGTTTGTCATAAATAGCTTTTATTGTTTTCAGATATGTTCCATCAATACCTAGTTTATTGTGAGTTTTTAGCATAAAGGCTGTTGAATTTTGTCAAAGGCCTTTTCTGTATCTATGGAGATAATCGTGTGGTTTTGTCTTTGGTTCTGTTTATGTGGTAAATTATGTTTATAGACATGCATATGTTGAAACAGCCTTGCATCCCCAGGATGAAGCCTACTTGATTATGATGGATAAGCTTTTTGATGTGCTGTTGCAATCGGTTTGCCAGTATTTTATTGAAGATTTTTGCATCTATGTTCATCATGGATATTGGCCTGAAGTTTCCTTTTCTTGTTGAGTCTCTGCCGGGTTTTACTATCAGGATGATTTTGGTCTCATAAAATGATTTAGGAAGGATTCCCTCTTTTTGTATTATTTGGAATAGTTTCTGAAGGAACGGTACCAGATTCTCTTGGTATGTCTGGTAGAATTCAACTGTGAACCAATCTGGACCTGGGCTTTTTTTGGTCGGTAGGCTATTATTTGCTGTCTCAACTTCAGCCCTTGTTATTGTTCTATTCAAGGTTTCAACTTCTTCCTGGTTTAGCCTTGGGAGCATGCAGGTGTCCAGGAATTTATCCATTTCATCCAGGTTTACAGGTTTATGTGCATAGAGTTGTTTGTAGTAATCTCTGCTGGTAGTTTGTATTTCTGTGGAATCTGTGGTGATATCCCCTTTATCATTTTTTATTGCATCTATTTGATTCTTCTCTCTTTTCTTTTTTATTAATCTGCCTAGTGGTCTGTCCACTTTGTTGATCTTTTCAAAAAAAAAAAAAAAGCTCCTGGATTTATGGATTTTTTGAGGGTTTTTTTTTTTTGTCTCTATCTCCTTCAGTTCTGCTCTCATCTTAGTTGTTTCTTGTCTTCTGCTAGGTTTTGAGATTTTTTTTTTATCTTGCTGCTCTAGCTCTTTCAATTTTGATGATAGGTGTCAATTTTAGATCTTTCCTTCTCATTTGGGCATTTATTGCTATAAATTTTCCTCTAGACACTGCTTTAAATGTGTCCCAGAGGTTCTGGTATGTTGTGTCTTCGTTCTCATTGCTTTCGAAGAACATCTTTATTTCTGCCTTCATTTCATTGTTTATCCAGTCAACGTTCAAGAGTCAGTTGTTCAGTTTCCATGAAGTTGTGTGGTTCTGAGTTTCTTAATCCTGAGTTCTAATTTATTTGCACTGTGGTCTGAGAGACTGTTTGTTATGATTTCTGTTCTTTTGCATTTGCTAAGAAGTGATTTACTTCCAATTATGTGGTCAGTTTTAGAGTAGGTGTGATGTGGTGCTGAGAAGAATGTATATTCTGTGGATTTGGGGTGGAGAGTTCTGTTAATGTCTGTTAGGTTTGCTTGGTCCAGATCTGAGTTGAAGTCCTGGATATCATTGTTAATTTTCTGTCTTGTTGATCTGTCTAATATGGTCAGTGGAGTGTTAACGTCTCTCACTATTATTGTGTGGGAGTCTCTTTGTAGGTCCTTAAGAACTTGCTTTATGTATCTGGGTGCTCCTGTATAGGGTGCATATATATTTAGGATCGTTAGCTCTTCTTGTTGCGTTGAGTCTTTTACCATTATGTAATGTCCTTCTTTGTCTCTTTTGATCTTTATTGGTTTAAAGTCTATTTTATAAGAGACTAGGATTGCAACTCCTGCTTCCTTCTGTTCTCCATTTGCTTGGTAAATCTTCATCCATTCCTTTATTTTGAGCCTATACATATCCTTGCACATGAGATGGGTTTCCTGGATAGAGGACACCGATGGGTTTTGACTTTTTATCCAATTTGCCAGTCTGTGTCTTTTGATTAGGAGCATTTAGCCCATTTACATTTAAGGTTAATATTGTTATGTATGAATTTGATCCTGCCATTTTGATGGTAGCTGGTGTTTTGCCCATTAATTCACACAGTTTCTTCATTGTGTCAATGGTCTTTACTATTTGGCACATTTTTGGAGTGGCTGGTACTGGTTATTCCTTTCCGTGTTTAGTGCTTCTTTCAGGAGCTCTTGTAAGGCAGGCCTGGTGGTGATGAAACCTCTCAGCAATTGCTTGTTCATAAAGGATTTTATTTTTCCTTCACTTATGAAATTAGTTTGGCTGGATATGAAATTCTAGGTTGAAAGTTCTTTTCCTTAAGGATGTTGAATATTGGCCCCCACTCTTTTCTGGCTTGTAGGGTTTCTGCAGAAAGATCTGCTGTGAGTCTAATGGGCTTCCCTTTGTGGGTAACCTGATCTTTCTCTCTGGCTGCACTTAGCATTTTCTCCTTCATTTCAACCTTGGTGAATCTGACAATTATGTGCCTTGGTGTTGCTCTCCTTGAGGAATATCTTTGTGGTGGTCTCTGTATTTCCTGGACTTGAATATTAGCCTGCTTTGCTAGGTTGGGGAAATTTTCCTGGATAATATCCTGAAGAGTGTTTTCCAGCTTGGATTCATTCTCTCCATCACATTCAGGTAAACCTATCAAATGTAGATTAGGTCTTTTCACATAATCCCATATTTCTTGGAGGCTTTGTTCATTCCTTTTCACTCTTTTTTCTCTAATCTTGCCTTCTTGGTTTATTTCATTGGGCTGATCTTCAATCTCTGATATCCTTTCTTCTGCTTCGTTGAAACTATGAGACTTATGTATGCTATTGAAAGTTATCTATGCTTTGTGAAGTTCTCATGTTGTGTTTTTCAACTCCATCAATTCATTTATGTTCTTCTTTAAGCTGTTTATTCTCGTTAGCATTTCATCAAATCTTTTTTCAAGGTTCTTAGTTTCTTTGCATTGGGTTAGAACATATACTTTTAGCTCAGAGATGTTTGTTATTACCCACTTTCTGAAGCCTATTTCTGTCAATTCATCAGACTTATTCTCTATCCAGCCTGTTCCCTTGCTGGTGAGAAGTTGTGATCCCTTGCAGGAGGAGAGGCATTCTGGTTTTGGGTGTTTTCATCCTTTTTGCACTGGTTTCTTCCCATCTTTGTGGATTTATCTACCTGTGGTCTTGGTAGTTGGTGACTTTCAGGTGGGGTCTCTGAGTGGATGTCCTTTTTGTTGATGTTGAAGTTATTTCTTTCTCTTTTTTAGTTTTCCATATAACAATCTGGCCCCTCTGCTGTAGGACTGCTGGGGGTCCACTCCAGACCCTGCTTGCCTGGGGATCACCTGCAGTTGCTGCAGAACAGTAAGGGTTGCTGCCAATTTCTTTTCTGTTATGTTTGTCCCAGAATGATACCCTCTAGATGTCAGCCTGAGCTCTCTGGTACGAGGTGTCTCTTTGGATATATGGGGGTCAGGGAGCTGCTTGAGGATACAGTCTGTCCCTTAAAGGAGCTCAGGTGCTGAGCTGTGAGCTCTCTTGTTCCATTCAGAGCTACTGGGCAGGTATGTTTATGTCTGCTGCAGTGGAATTCATAACCACCTTTTTTCCCCAGGTGCTCTGTCCTGGGAAAGTAGGGCTTTATTTATAAGTTTCTGATGTGCTGCTGCTTTTTTTCAGAGATGCCCTGCCCAGCAAGAAGATAGCCTAGTCACAGTCTGCCAGCAGAGGTGTTGCTGAGTTGCCATGGGCTCTGTCCAGCTGCTGTGTGAACTTCCTTATGGTTTTGTTTATAGAGGTATACTTAGAACTGCCTTGGTGTTGGTGGTCTGCCTCAGTAATGGCAGACTGTCTCTGTAATGGCGGACTGCCTCGGTAATGGTGGATTGCCTCTGTAATGGTGGACTGCCTCGGTAATGGTGGACTGCCTCAGTAATGGTAGACTGCCTCAGTAGTGCTGGACTGCCTTGGTAATGGCAGACACCCTTCCCCCAACAGAGCTGGACCATCCCAGGTTTAGCTGTGCTTGCTGCGAAACTCTCAATCCAGAGGGCTTAGATTGCTGGTCTTTGTAGGGGTGGGACTGGCCGAGCCAGATCACCTGGCTCCCTGTTTCAGCCCCCTTTTTTCAGTTGAATGGGAGACTCTGTCTCCCAGGTGTTACAGGTGCCAGTTAAAATGGCCACCCAGATTTGTGTCAGTTTTTGTGTGGAGACTTCCTGCGCCGGCTGTAACAGCCATGCTGGAGACTTGTGGTGCTTTCAGCCTGGTAATCTCCTGGATTACGGGTAGTAAAAACTTGTTTGGAAATGCGGTGATCACTCACCCTCTGCATTCTTGCTGGGAACTGCACTCCAGAGCTGTTCCTGTTCAGCCATCTTGGATCTGTTTCTGAAGTTTTAAGTTAAAAAGTGATTAAGCAGAAAATACAGAGTTTCCATTTAAACCTTTCCACATACATACAGCCTCCCCATCATCACTATCTCTCCTAATCACACCAGAATGGTATTTGTTAGAACTGATGAACCGACACTGACACATCATTATCTACTCAAATTCATACTTTACATTAGGGTTCACTCTGTGTTATATATTTTGTGGGTTTTATCAGATGTATAATGACATGTAGCCACCATTATGGTATTATACAGAATAGTTTCACTGCCCTAAATAGCCCCTCTGCTACCTATTTATCCTTCCCTCCCCCTAAACCCTTGTGAACAACTGATCTTCCTTCTCTATATATACTTTTAGCTTTTCCAGAATGTCACATCATTGGAATCATACAGGATTTAGCCTTTTCAGACTGGCCCTTTTCACTTAGCAATATGCATTTAAAGTTCCTCCAGTTTTTGAGTGTGGCTTGATAGCTCATTTATTTTTAGTACTGAATAATATTCCATTGTCTGAATGTACCACAGTTTATTTACCCATTCACCTACTGAAGGCCATCTTGGGTGCTTCCAAGCTTGGGCAATTGTGAATAACACTACTATAAACATTTGTGTGTAGGTTTTCATGTGGATATAAGTTTTCGGCTAATGTGGGTAAATATCAAGGAGTGTGATTGCTGGATCATATGGCATGAATATGTTTAGTTTTGTAAGAATCTGCCAAACTCTACTCCAGTGTGGCTGTACCATTTTGCATTCTTACCAGCAGTAAATGAGAGCTCCTTTTGTTTCCAGCATTTGGTGTTGCCAGTGTTTTGGATTTTAGCCATCCTAATAGACATGCAATAGTATCTCATTTTAGTTTTCAATTCCATAATGTCATATCATGTTGGGAATCTTTCTCTATGTTTACTTGACATTTATATAGTTTGTTTGGTGAGATGTCTATTCAGCTATTTGCCTGTATTTAAATCAGGTTGTTTGTTTTCTTCTTAAGTTTTAAGAGTTCTGTATATATTTTGAATAACAGTCCTTTATCAGGTATGTCTTTTGCAAATATTTTCTCCCAGTCAGTGTCTTGTTTTCTCATTCTCTTGATCCTTTTACATTTTACCCTCTCTCTGAAACTTTTGGGCAACATTATCCCTCTGTTATTTATCTTATTATAGAAGAAAATTGTCTGAGAAATTTACTCTAAGATATAAGTACCTTATTTTATTTATTTCTCAAAAGAAGATTGAAGAGAAATGACAGGGCTTAACATTAGGAAATAAACTGCTGATGATAGAATTTAAGGTCTCATGATACTGAGGTGAGGTATTTTTTGGAAGAATTTTTCTTTGTAATTATTCCTCCCAAATGTCGGTGACTTTAATGTATAGAATGAGGTGTTCAGTCACAGAATTTAATTTCCTACCATTATTTGCTTGACACTTGAGATAATTTAAAGATAAATAAAAAGGAAATATGACTTTATCAGCTGGTAGTTATCTTAAAGAACTCATCTTAAAATCTCAAGTTCCTAACTATAAATATATTCAAAAGGGAATCAAGTAACTCCATGGTTGAGTGAATTATATTTGTCAAACTGTTTGCTTGCAATGAAAATGCAAATCAAATTACATTAGGCTAAAGAAGTATGTTGGCCATGTATCTGTGAATGATAAGCAAGGAACATTTTCTGAATGATGCTATTCAATTACTCAGCCCTGTTTGACTTTATTCTCAAACAGGATTTCCCCAAATGGTGAGAAATAGAGCTGCTTGTAGCCATAAACCTGTGTGCTTATAGATTGCATTCCAAAAAGAAACCCCCAAACCCTTTAGTGTTTATAAAGTAAATTTCACTGAAAAGTGATTGTACATCTTGGATAATGTGGCCAAGGAGATGAAGAACTTTATTCATTTAGGAATCTTGTGCCTGTTTCTATAGTCTCAGATGCAAGAAGTTCAATATCACTTGTTCTACAAGAATTTAATTACCCCAGTTAAGAGAAATTTTGTTAAGAAAAGAGTGTGAGAAGGTTTAGACAGCAAAACCAATGGATGTTGGATTTATACATTACATATCTGGAATTTGTATTATTCATTCCCTGTTTTCAGGGTGCTGATCAAAAACAGGTTCTTACTTTGAACAACAGAACACTGAATGACTCACTGGTCAGATGCTATAAGGTTTTTTGTTGTTGTTGTTGTTCTTTTTTGTTGTTTTTTGCTAAAGCTAAAAATACATCAATCAGTTATGTATGTAGATGTCTTGAAGACCTAACAAAAAATGAAGAAAATATTCATTTATATATTAAGCAGTTATTATTAGGACTATTTTTTTTTATTTAGATACAGTGTCTTACTCTGTCATCCAGGCTGGAGTGCACTGGCATGATCCTACCTCACTGCAATCAAGAGCTCCTGCATTGCAATGATCCTCCTGCTTTAGCCTCACAAGTAGCTAGTACTGCAAGCCACACACCACCATGCCTGGCTAATTTTTATTTTTATTATTTTATTTTTCTTTTGTAGAGGAAGGTCTTGCTATATTGCCCAGGCTGGTTTTGAGCTCTTGGCCTCAAGTCATCTTTCTGTCTTGGCCTCCCAAAATGTTGGAGTTGCAGGCATGAGCCACCCTACCCATCTAGGCTTATATTTTTATTTGCTCTATTTTGTAAATAATTATTTTAGACATGAACAGGGAAATAAGGAGTGTTCGTTATTTTTAGTATGGTTGTGATAATTCTTGTGTAGTTGATTTTCTCTGCCTGGTGGTAACCAGGCAACAAGACTTGCCACAAGAATGAACTGTGAAGACTAAATTTTTAAAAATTAAATCTTTAAAAATCACTTTCCCATAGTTCACATTTTCTATCTCATCCCAATTGTTTTTAATTTAAATCTTCAAATATAATCAAAACTTCAAGACTGAATGCTGCATTTTCATCATTAGCTGTTATTTAGACATTTTTAGTCAAACTTTAAAAATTTTTAGCTATTCTGTTTGTGCAGTGTTTCTTTGAAGAGCTGGGGAAATAATTTTTGATAATACTGATGCAGCATAGCACTAAGGCAAAAATTTCGTGCTGGATACGCTTTTGCCAGTTGCTAGTTCTGTGACCCTAGGCGAGTTTCAATGTAGAAGTAAAATAATAAAAGGGAGCCAACCTCATAAAACCATTGGGAGGATTCAGTGAGATTATGCACACAAACAACTTGACATATGCCTTAGTACTCAATGAATGGTTAGTCAGTGTTAGTTTATATCAGCTATGTTAATACTTATCTGTTAAGAGATGCAGAAAATCTGATTTCAGTAATTATTAGTGTTAACTTCCTGCTTAAGGGGATCACTGCCTGAGGTCAGGAGCTGTCTTTTTAGACATCTGGTTGCAGTGTGAAGGTGAATATTTTACAGTCAACTCTTCTGTGAGAACTACAGATGGGAAATGAAGAAATAATCTTAATTGAATGCTCCAAAAGCCATTAGTGGATATTATTCAGAATCATTCCTTATTTTGAAGTATGATACATATTTAGCAGGTAAAATGTACATTTTAGAATAGAATTATGTAAAACTTTTATATGTTGTCCAAGAATCCATTACAGTTTTATCATTTTTGGTAGTTTTATTCTGTTTTTCTTTATGCATATGTAGGTCAATTTATATTTTATACTAACAATCTTACATCATTTTCTGCTGCTGAATAACAGAGAATCTCAGATGGGGTAAAGAAAAACTTATGTGGCCCATGGTTTTAGTGGCTGGGAAGTCCAAGAGCCTGGTGCTGGGATCTGGCAAGAGTCTATCTGTTGCATCATAGCATAGTAGAAGATCAGGTGAGCACACAAGATGGAGAAAGACAAAATGGGACCTGAATTTATCCTTTCATCAGAGCCCACTACTATGGTAACTAACCCACTCTCAGGATAATGGGATTAATCCATTCATAAGGGCAGATCCCTTATGACTTACACAACTCTTAAAGGCTCACAACTTAACACTGTTACAATGGCAATTACATTTCAACATGAGTTTTGGAGGGGACATTCAAACCATAGCATCAACTAATCATGAAAATAATTTACCTGTTCTTGTTTTAATTTATAACTTTGATATTTCAAAAAAAGAAATTGCCCATTAATTTCTTGGTGCAATGCAATACAATGTGAACAAAATATACAAATTTAAAATTTTAAAAATCTATTTGGAGTGTTCATTTAACTTTGTATTACACTCATTTAAATAAATTAGAGCCATTAATAATAATTCAAGAATATGGCCGTTTAGGAACAGCTCAGGATTGCAGCTCCCAGTGAAAGCGCAGAGGGCGAGTGGACGCCGCATTTTTATTGCCCACAGACTAGGAAATTCCCAGGCGGAGGAGCTCCACAGGTCACCAGCATGGCTGTTTCTGCCAGCGCGGCTGTGCCAGCCGGCGCCGCTGCTTTGCCCCGTGTGGCTGCTTTGCCGGCACCCCGGAGCAGCGGTTCTCCATACAAAATACACTGGTCCGGGTGCCCTTTTGGCTGGTGATTGGAGCCACGGGAAGTTGCCCATTCGTCTGTTTAAAAAGGGGACTGAGCAGGGAACCAGGACAGTAGATTCCAGGGCAAAAAGAAAAAAAAAAAAAAGCGCCAAAAACCTCAGTGCCGCTGTTTAAGCCAGCACAGTGAGTGCCCGCAGGGGAAAACAAACAGACTCCGGCGCCTCTTCAACAGGCAACTGGAACACCAACTTAAAAAAGGCTCTGAGGCAGGGAGCCAGGTGATCAGGCTTGGCTGGTCCCACCCCCACAAAAGAACAGCAATCAGAAACTCTGGATTGAGAGTTTCACAGCAAGCGCAGCTGAACCCGGGACGGTCCAGCTCTGTGGGGGAGGGGCGTCTGCCATTACCAAGGCAGCCCGCCATTACGGAGGTACGCGGCCAATACTGAGGCAGCTCGCCATAGCCAAGGCAACCTGCCATTGCTGAGGCAGCCCGCCGTTGCCAAGGCAACCCACCACTGCAGAGAGACTCCGCCTCAACAGAGGTGGGTCACCATCGCCAAAGCAGTTCTAACTACACCCATATAAACAGTACTGCAGGGAAGTTCACTTGGCAGCTGGGTGGAGTCCACAGCAGCCCAGCAAAGCCTCTAAAGGCAGACAGTGACTAGGCTGCCTCCTTGCTGGGCAGGGCAGCTCTGAAGGAAAAAAAAAAAGAAGGCAGCAGCATAACGGAAACTCATAAATAAAGCCCTAAATCCCTGGGACAGAGCACCTGGGAACAAAAAGCAGTTTATGAGTTCTGCTGCAGTAGACCTAAACGTACCTGCCCAGCAGCTCTGAATGAACAACAGAGCTCACAGCTCACCATTTGAGCTCCTATAAAGAAGAGGCCGTCTCCGCAAGCAGCTCCCTGACCCCTATATATCCAAAGACCCGCCTCATAAAGGAGAGATCAGATTGACACCAGGCGGGTATCCTTCTGGGACAAAGATAGCAGAAGAAGAAAACTGGTAACAACCCTTACTGTTCAGCAGCAGCTGCAGGTGAACCCCAGGGAAGCAGGGCCTGGAGTGAACCTCAGCAGACCTATAGCACAGGGTCAAGACTGTCAGAAGGAAAACCAAGAAACAGAAATAACCACATCATCAACAAACAGAACATCAATCTGAAAGATTTGAGACCCAATCTGAAAGCCAGCAACTACAAAGTCGACAGGTGGATAAATCCATAAAGATGGGAAGAAGCCAGCGCAAAAAGGATGAAAACACCCGAAACCAGAACACCTCTCCTCCTACAAGGGATCACAACTCCTCACCAGCAAGGGAACAAGGTTGGAGGGAGAACGAGTGTGATGAAATGACAGAATCAGACTTCAGAAGGTGGGTAGTAAGAAACTTCTGTGAACCTAAAGAACATGTTCTAACCCAATGCAAAGAAACTAAGAACGTTGAAAAAAGATTTGACAAAATGCTAATGAGAATGGACAAAATAGAAAGGAATATAAGTGAATTGATGGAGCCGAAAAACGCAACACGAGAACTTTGGGTTGAAATGAAGGAGAAAATACTAAGGGCAGCCAGAGAGAAAGGTCGGGTTACCCATAAAGGGAAGCCCATCAGACTCACAGCAGATCTGTCAGCAGAAACCCTACAAGCCAGAAGAGAGTGGGGGCCAATATTCAACATCCTTAAAGAAAAGAACTTTCAACCCAGAATCCCCTATCCAGCCAAACTAAGCTTCATAAGTGAAGGAAAAATAAAATCCTTTGTGAACATGCAAGTACTCAGAGATTTCGTCACCACCAGCCCAGCTCTACAAGAGCTCCTGAAAGAGGCTCTACGCATATAAAGGAACAACAAATACCAGCTCAACTAAAGGGCAAAACACCCAGCTAGCACCAAAATGGCAGTATCAAATTCGCACATAACAATATTAACCCTAAATGTAAATGGACTAAATGCCCCCATCAAAAGACACAGACTGGCAAACTGGATAAAAAGCCAAAACCCATTGGTGTGCTGTATCCAGGAAACCCATCTCACATGCAAGGATACACAAAGGCTCAAAATAAAGGGATGGAGGAAGATTTACTAAGCAAACTGAGAGCAAAAAAAAGCAGGAGGTGCAATTCTCATATAAATTAGACTTTAAAGCAACAAAGATCAAAAGAGACAAAGAAGGACATTACATAATGGTAAAAGGATCAATGCAACAAGAAGAGCTAAAGATCTTAAATATATATGCACCCTATACAGGAGCACCCAGATACATAAGGCAAGTTCTTAATGACTTACAAAGAGACTTAGACTCCCGCACAATAATAGTGGGAGACTTTAACACCCCATTGTCAACATTAGACAGATCAACCAGACAGAAAATTAACAAGGATGTCCAGGACTTGAACTCAGACCTGGACCAAGCAAACCTAATAGACATTTACAGAACTCTCCACCCCAATTCCACAGAATATACATTCTTCTCAGCACCGCATCACACGTACTCTAAAATTGACCACATAATTGGGAGTAAATCACTCCTCAGCAAAGACAAAAGAACGGAAATCATAACAAACTGTCTCTCAGACCACAGTGCAATCAAGTTAGAACTCAGAATTCAAAAACTCACCCAGAACCGCACAGCTTCATGGAAACTGAACAACTTGCTCTTGAATGTTGACTGGATAAACAATGGAAGACAGAAATAAAGATGTTCTTCGAAACCAACGAGAATGAAGACACAACATACCAGAACCTCTGGGACACATTTAAAGCAGTCTCTAGAGGAAAATATATAGCAATAAGTGCCCACATGAGAAGCAAGGAGAGATCAAAAATTGACACCCTATCGTCAAAACTGAAAGAGCTAGAAGACCAAGATCAAAAAACCTCAAAGTCTAGCAGAAGACAAGAAATAGCTAAGATCAGAGCAGAACTGAAGGAGATAGAGACACAAAAAACCCTTCAAAAAATCAATAAATCCAGGAGCTGGTTTTTTGAAAATCAACAAAATAGACAGACCACTAGCCAGATTAATAAAAAAGAAAAGAGAGAATAACCAAATTGATGCAATAAAAAATGATAAAGGGGATATCACCACAGATTCCACAGAAATTCAAACCATCATCAGAGATTATTACAAACTACTCTATGCACACAAACTAATAAACCTGGAAGAAATGGATAAATTCCTGGACACTTGCCTCCTCCCAAGCCTAAACCAGGAAGAAACCAAAACCCTGAACAGACCCATAACAAAGTCTGAAGTTGAGGCAGCAATTAAGAGCTTACCACCCAAAAAAAGCCTAGGTCCAGACGGGTTCACAGCCGAATTCTACCAGACATACAAAGAGGAGCTGGTACCATTCCTTCTGAAACTATTCCAAAGAATACAAAAAGAGGGAATTCTGCCCAAATCATTTTATGAGACCAACATCATCCTGATTCCAAAACCCGGCAGAGACTCAACTAGAAAAGAAAACTTCAGGCCAATATTCATGATGAACATAGATGCAGAAATCTTCAATAAAATACTGACAAGCCAATTGCAACAGCACATCAAAAAGCTTATCCACCATGGTCAAGTAAGCTTCATCCCGGGGATGCATGGCTGGTTCAACATACGCAAGTCTATAAATGTAATTCGCCACATAAACAGAACCAAAGACAAAAACCACATGATTATGTAAATTGATGCAGAGAAGGCCTTTGACAAAATTCAACAGCCCTTTATGCTAAAAACCCTCAATAAGCTATGTGTTGATGAAACCTATCTCAAAATAATAAAAGCTATTTACGACAAACCAACAGCCAATATCATACTGAATGGGCAAAAACTGGAAGCATTCCCCCTGAAATGTGGCACCAGACAAGAATACCCTCTCTCACCACTGCTATTCAATATAGTACTAGAAGTTCTAGCCAGAGCAATCAGGCAAGAAAAAGAAATAAAGGGCATTCAAATAGGAAAGGAGGAAGTCAAATTGTCTCTATTTGCAGACAACATGATTGTATATCTAGAAGACCCCATCGTCTCAGCCCCAAATCTCCTGAAACTGATAAGCAAGTTCAGCAAAGTCTCAGGATACAAAATCAATGTGCAAAAATCACATGCATTCCTATACACCAATAACAGACTTAAAGAGAGCCAAATCAAGAACAAACTTCCATTCACAATTGCCACAAAGAGAATAAAATACCTAGGAATACAACTAACAAGGAATGTAAAGGACCTCTTCGAGGAGAACTACAAGCCACTGCTCAACGAAATAAGAGAGGACACAAACAGATGGAGAAACATTCCATGTTCATGGTTAGGAAGAATCAATATCGTGAAAATGGCCATACTGCCCAAAGTAATTTACAGATTCAATGCTATCCCCATCAAGCTACCAATGACCTTCTTCACAGAACTGGAAAAAATCACCTTTAACTTCATATGGAACCAAAAGAGAGCCCGCATAGCTAAGTCAATTCTAAGCAAAAAGAACAAAGCAGGAGACATCACACTACCGGACTTCAAACTATACTACAAGGCTACAGTAATCAAAACAGCATGGTACTGGTACCAAAACAGAGATATAGACCAATGGAACAGAACAGAGGTCTCGGAGGCAACACAACATATCTACAACCATCTGATCTTTGACAAACCAGACAAAAACTAGCAATGGGGAAAGGATTCCCTGTTCAATAAATGGTGTTGGGAAAGCTGGCTTGCCACGTGCAGAAAGCAGAAACTGGACCCCTTCCTGATACCTTACACTAAAATTAACTCCAGATGGATTAAAGACTTAAACATAAGACCTAACACCATAAAAACCCTAGAAGAAAATCTAGGCAAAACCATTCAGGACATAGGTGTAGACAAGGACTTCACGACCAAAACACCAAAAGCATTGACAACAAAAGCCAAAATAGACAAATGAGACCTAATCAAACTCCACAGCTTCTGCACAGCAAAAGAAACAGTCATTAGAGTGAATCGGCAACCAACAGAATGGGAAAAAATTTTTGCAGTTTACCCATCTGACAAAGGGCTGATATCCAGAATTTACAAAGAACTAAAACAGATTTACAAGAAAAAAACTAACAAGCCCATTCAAAAGTGGGCAAAGGATATGAACAGACACTTTACAAAAGAAGACATACATGAGGCTAACAAACATATGAAAAAATGTTCATCATCACTGGTCATCAGAGAAATGCAAATCAAAACAACGTTGAGATACCATTTCACACCAGTTAGAATGGCGATCATTAAAAAATCTGGAGACAACAGATGCTGGAGAGGATGTGGAGAAATAGAAACACTTTTGCACTGTTGGTGGGAGTGTAAATTAGTTCAACCATTGTGGAAGACAGTGTGGCGATTCCTCAATGACCTAGAAATAGAAATTCCATTTGACCCAGCAATCCCATTACTGGGTATATATCCAAAGGATTACAAATCATTCTACTATAAGGACATGTGCACACGAATGTTCATTGCAGCACTGTTTACAATAGCAAAGACCTGAAACCAACCCAAATGCCCATCTACGATAGACTGAATAGGGAAAATGTGGCACATATACACCATGGAATATTATGCAGCCATCAAAAACGATGACTTTGGGTCCTTTGTAGGGACATGGATGAACCTGGAAAGCATCATTCTCAGCAAATTGACAGAAGAGCAGAAGATCAAACACCGCATGTTCTCACTCATAGGTGGGTGTTGAACAATGAGAACACATGGACACAGGGAGGGGAGCACTATATACTGGGGTCAGTTGGGGGCAAATAGGAGAGGGACGGTTGGGGGTGGGGAGCTGGGGAGAGATAGCAAGGGGAGAGATGCCAGATGTAGGTGATGGGGAGGAAGGCAGGAAATCACACTGCCACGTGTGTACCTATGCAACAATCTTGCATGTTCTTCACATGTACCCCAAAACCTAAAATGCAATAAAATAAAAAAATGGGGGGGAAAAAGAAACAAAGAAAAAAAATAATAATTCAATATGCATACTTATTTTACACGGGAGAATTTTAAAAAAATATTTCAGAGCATATATATTTGCTGTAAATGAGCATATAATTAACAAGTATAATAGCATATTGTCCTTAGTAACTATGAACATTTATTAAGTGTATTCTGTGGGCAATAAATTGGTCAACACTTTGGAATACTAAGAATGAAAAAAAAAATTCAGTTGATATTAAGGTTATTTAATGGATAATGTCCTCAGTGATATTTTTATGCTAAATTCTAAGTCAGGTTACACATCTGTATCTTCTAATAATGTCAAAATTATATTAAGGGATAATTCAATGATAGTGGCAGCATGATTTAAAAGGATTAAAGACCTGCATAGACTTTTCTCCAAACAAGATATATAAATGGCCTATAAGCATATTAAAAGATGGCCAGGCATGGTGGCTTATGCCTATAATCCCAGCACTTTGGGAGGTCAAGGCAGGAGGATTGCTTAAAGACAGGAATTTTAGACCAGCAGGGGTAACATAGTGAGACTCAGTCTGTACTAAAAAAACAAAACAAAACAAAACAAAACACTAAAAAATTAGCCAGGCATAGTGGTACATGATGGTAGTCCTAGCTACTTGGGAAACTGAGGCGGGAGGATCACTTGAGTGCAAAAGTTGGAGATTATAGTGAACTATGATCACACCACTTTACTGCAGCCTGAGTGATAGAGTGAAATCCTGTCTCCTCAAAAAAAAAAAAAAAAAAAAAACCAAGATTTCACGTCACATCTATTAGTAAAACAAACAAACGAAAGCCAAGAAAATAATTATTAGTGAGGATGTGGAGAATTGGAACTGCTGGGCACTGTTAATTGGCATATAAAATGTTACAGTCACTGTAGAAAACGGTATGTCAGTTTTTTTTGAAAAACTAAAAATAGATTTATTATATGATCCAGCAATTCCACTTATAAGAGTATACCCCAAATTATTAAAATAGGGTTTTGAAGAGGTATTTGTACACCCATGTGAATAGCAGCATTATTGATAATAGCTAAATTGTGGAAGCAACCCAAAAAGTGTCCGTCAAGAAATGAATGGATAAGCAAAGTGTATACATATGCAATGCAATATTATTTTAACCCTAAAAAGAAAGGACATTCTGTCATGTGCTATAACATGGATGGACCTTGAGAACATTATGTTAAGTAAAATAAGCCAGTCACAAAAAGACACATATTATATGCTTCTATTTATATGGGGTATAAATCATAGAGTCAGAAATCTTAGAAGCAGAAAGTTAAATACTGGTTCCTGGGGCCGTGGGGAGAGGGTAAGGTAAAGAGAATATATTGTTTAAAGGCTATATAGTTTCAGTTTTACAAAGTGAAGAATTCTGGAGATAGACCATAGTGATGGTTACACAATAATGCTATATTTAAAATGGATAAGGTAAAGTTTATTTACCTTATCTGCACTTTATACTTAAAATGGATAAGGTAAATTTTATTCAAATATATTTTGCAACAATAAATTAATTGGAAAAAAGGGTGATCATCTAACAATGAAACTTGGTTCTAAACTTCCTTTAAGCACTCTTTCCACCATATTATTTCTTTTGTTGGGGATTTATTTCCCAATTGAGTTTTATTGGAAATGAACTTAATTTACAATCTGACAAGTTCAAGAAAATAGCATTTTATATTTTGAATTTCTTTCAAATTTGAATATGATGTAAATTTGCTCTTCTGATTTTTAGCTGTCTTGCATATTTAGTCTGAATTTGTGAAGGTTTATGATACAGCTTACTTTTTCTCAGGTGGCTTTGTGGAAGGTAATTACCTTCTTTTTGAAAACATGAGCTATGATATCAAGACACATGAAATTTGACATTTACCAGTAACAGCTTTTGACATGGTTTTCATCATTGATTTTCTTTCCTCTTGTCTAGTTGATCTAGTTGTACTTCCCTCATTGCAGATGCACAGGAAATCAATATTTTATTTATCTTTTATGACACATTGTGAACAATGGTGCTGGAAGTATGAACTTAGAATACAGGTGGGGAGGGGGCGCTACAAGATGGTTGACTAGAGGCACTTGGCACTGGGCCCTCACCTCCTCCACAAACAAGGACCAAAACAGCAAGTAGATAACCACATGTTGAATAGAACTTCTAAGAGAAAACACTAGCATCCAGGAAGAAAGTGACAGGGAACCCTGAGGTACAGAAGGAGAGGAAAGCAAGGCAGCCATACTGGTCAGGATTGCTTTGGAGCCAGGAGAAATTCTCCATCATGAGGAAAATGTAAGTGAGAGATTCTCAGTGATCTGCATTCCCACCACACACTCCTGCAATTCTAGCCACTGGTAAGCCCCTTGGCCCTTGTGGGCCCTGAGTTAGTACAAGGGAGCTGCCTGGTGTCCACATGACAGCATTGTTCCGGAGAGGAAGCTTGTATAGGGTCTCATATATCCCTTGAGACTCAAGCAGCTGCAGCGCAGTATAATTTTGTGCTACTCTGGTGGGACTGGGCTCTCAAAATGATGAAATATCCCTAAATATCCATATGTCTGAAGCCCTGATGACATCCCTGACACAGAAAACTGCAGTATTGTGACACCAGTTGGACCCAGCAGTGGGGGCAGGGCCTCAGCATTCTAGCCCGCTCAGTGTTCTACATTTCAGGGAATAAGCAGTGCAGTGCACCAGGGAGGCTGCCTCTGGGACAGAGGAAGCTGAAGTGTGTGCTGCTCAGAGCCAGAGAGCTGCCTGCCTGGAGCTGCTGCCACTGACAGAAACCCCACCCCATTTAGCAGCAGGACCACTGTGCATCTGCACACAACTTCAAGGGGTCTGGGAACTGGAACAGTCTTGGGGCCTCAGGACAGGCCCACGCTGCCTGCCACTGCTGGTGCCCACATATACTTTCTGGGGGCCTGAGGACAGGGCCACCCAACCTGCGACTGGCACCTGCGTATATCTCCAAGGGACCCAGGAACTGGTTTGCCCAGCCTTCAGCTGCTGACACCACTGACACCCACTTGTGTTCCCCAGCTTGTCTGGGGACCAGCTGCCCAGCCCACTGCTGCCTCTGCTGTCAGCCTTGGCATGAGACTTGAGGCCTGAGGGTTGGCCTGTTGCCACTATTGCCATTGGTGATGCCACACATGCTGAGCAGGGGCCCAAGGACCCATTTGCCTGGCCTATGAATGCCATTACTGACACCCTAGTAAGCTGCCTGAAGGCACAAAGACCAGCATGCTCAGATCTGCCACTATTGGCATCCCTATATGCCACCTGGAGGCCCAAAGATCAGAATGCCTGCTCTGCTGGCAAAAAATTGAAGAGGAGAGAATCTTTCTAATGCATACTAGGAGGCCAACATTACAGTGGTAGCAAAACCAGACAATGCCATAAGATAAAAAGAAAACTATAGGCCATATCTCTGATGAACATAGAAGCAAAAGTCTCAACAAAATATTAGCAAACCAAATGCGACAACACATCAGAAATATAATACACTGTGATCAAGTGACATTTATCCTAGGAATGCAAGGATGGTACAACAGATGCAAATTAATAAATGTGATACATCACACCAACAGAACGAAGGATGAAATACACATGATCATTTCAATGGATGTAGAAAAAAAGCATTTGACAAAATATAACATCTCTTCATGATGAAAAGTCAATAATTTAGGCATTGAAGGAATATACCACAACTTAATAAAGTTCGTGTAAAACAAATCCACAGCTAACATCATGCTGAATGGAGAAAAGCTAAAAACCTTTCCTTTATAAATTGGGATAAGACAAAGATGACCACTTTTACCACTCTTACTCAATGTACTATTATTGGAGCTCCTAGTTAAAGCAGTCAGACAAGAGCTAGAAATAAAAGGCATACAAATTAGAAAGAAGTCAAATTGTCTCTGTACATGATGTGATACTATATTTAGAAAAGCTTAAAGCCTCCACAAAAACACTTTTCGAACTGATAAATTCAGTAAACTTGTCAGATAAAATCAGCATGCAAAAATTAGTAGCATTTAACACACCAATAATAAACTAGCAGAAAAAGAAATCAAGAAAGCAACTTCATTTGCAATAGCTACAAAAAAATAATAAAAGATTGCAAAATAAATTTAACCAAAGAGGTGAAACACTTCTATAATATAAACTGCAAAACAGTGATAGAAGAAATTAAAGAGGACCCAAACAAGTGGAAAGAAATCCCATGCTTATCAATTCAAAGAATTAATACTGTTAAAATTACAATACTACCAGAGTAATCTACAGATTAAATGCAACCCCCATCAAAACACCAATGACATTTTTCACAGAAGTAGAAAGAACAACCTTAAATTTTGTATGGAACCACAAAATACCCCAAATAGCCAAAGCAATCTGAGGAAACAATAAAAAACAAACCAAAGCCGAAGATACAGCACTACCTGACTTCAAAATACACTGCAAGTTATAGTAACCCTAAAAACATGATATTGGTATAAAAACAGGTACATATACACCAGTGGGACAGGACAGAAAACCCAGAAAGAAATTCGCATCTTTGCAGCCAACTGATTTTTGACAAGGTGCCAAAGATACACATTGAGGAAAAGACAGCCATTTCAATAAATGGTACTAGAGAAACTGGATATCTACATGAAGAAAAATGAAACTAGACCCCTATTTATTATCATATAAAAATCAAATCAAAATGGATTAAAGATTTACACATAAGACCCGAAACATAAGACTACTAGAAGAAAACATAGAGAAAATGCTCCTAGGTCATTAATCTAGGCAAAGATTTTATGGCTAAGACTTCACAAGTATAGTGAGAAAAGAAAAATATCCTAATGGGACTATATTAAACTAAAAAGCTTCTGCACAGCAAAGGAAATAAGCAACACAATGAAGAGGCAATCTGTAGAATGACAGAAAATATTTACAAATTATCCATCTGACAAGTCACTGACATTCACAATGCACAAGGAACTCAACTCCACAGCAAAAGGCAGCAATGTACATGTACTCCTGAACGTAAAATAAAAGTTATCTAAAACAGTCGACAAAGGATGTGAAGATATTTTCTTAAAAGAGTACATACAAATGATCAAGAGTTATATGAAAAAAATGCTATTACTAATCATCAGTAAAATGCAGATCAAAGCCACAATCATTTCACCCCAGTTAGGATGGGTATTATAATGAAAAAACCCAAAAAATAACACGTTGGCAAGGATACAGAGAAAAGGGGCTCTCATACACTGTTGGTGGGAATGTGAATTAGTAGAGCCATTATGGAAAGCAGTATGAAGATTTCTCAAAAAACTAAAAATGGGACTACCATACAATCTAGCAACCCTACTCTTGGTTATTTATTCAAAGGAAAGGAAAATAAAATCTTATTTTCTATTTTTCTTCCACATTTTCATTTTCTACCAAATCAAAGAAATTACCTTTACCTCATATGTTCTGTATCTTCCTGCCTTTCTGCCATTTATCTTCATATTATTCCCTCAGCCTGGAGTGCCCTTTCCCTCCTCTCTGTATAAACTCTATCTTTCCAAATCTGATGCAAAGGGCAACTTCCTTATGGCATTTTTCCTGATCTACTCCTTTCCCACTTGCCAAAAGGAATTAATTTGTCCTTCCGTTGTGCCTCCTCTGCTCTGTGCTATTAGTGCCAAGCAGGTTTGCTAATAGCAAAGGTTATTATTATGCCTACTGCCTGAAAGAAGTATCCATGTACTTATGCCCACTGCATCCTGTGCTAGTGTTTAAGTCCATCAGGCATTAATGATCAGTTTGTCTGAGTCCAGTGATACAGAAGATAGTCACACCCAGGTTATGTGAAGCAAATTAATTACTTAGAGGTCAGCAGCAAGGGCAAAAAAAAAAAAAATCTCCGATTCATCATAAGCTGCCATGGTAGATGGCATCTCAACTGCCTATGCTGGACTTTGCACCACAGCTCAGGCATCCCGAAAGCCACCTTGCCTTGGTTATATTCCTCAGGGGCACATGACACACTGGGCAAAGCTTTGAAGGACATTCTGTTCCAGATGAGAGAGGAATGAAGTCTGGGCTGTCCCTGGCCCTTACTCCCTAACTCAAGATGTTACCTTCTCTGGGAGGGACAGGAAAATGTCCAGGCTGTTTGAGGCAGTTCCTTCTGATTTCAGGATGTTATATTTCCAGCACATTCTATGGCTATTTTTGAGAACTACAAGCAAGAAATTGGGAGATCTAGGTTGGTACAAGATGACCCGGAGAACTGTCCTGCACATCTTTCCTCTGTTAGGGGTATTTATTGAAAGTATGACATTGGATGATTTTTATTTATGTTCTGTTTCTCAATATTCTTGCAATGATGCCTTGAACATAATAGTTTTCCAAATTACTTCAAAGAGGATAGATACAGAATCACCATTATAGCCCACTAACTATGTAGTTACTTTGAATACCTGAAAACCATAAGAGAATACTTGGGAATTTTTTTATTGTGATAAACAAACATGTAAAATAAAATTTACCCCATTAACCATTTTTAATTGTATAAGTCAGAACTCTTTTTTTTTTTTTTTTTTTTTTTTTTGGTTGGGGTTTTGCTCTTGTTGCCCAGGATGGAGTGCAGTGGCTCAATCTCGGCTCACCACATCCTTCGCCTCCCTGGTTCAAGCTATTCTCCTGCCTCAGCCTCCCGAGTAGCTGAGATTGCAGGCATGCACCATCATACTTGGCTAATTTTGTATTTTTAGTAGAGACAGGTTTTCTCCATGTTGGTCAGGCTGGTTTCAAACTCCCAAACTCCCGTGATCTGTCTGCCTTTGCCTCCCAAAGTGCTGGGTTACAGGAATGAGCCACTGCGCCCCACCAAGTGCACAAGTCAGAACTCAAGCAAATTCAGTGTTATGCAATTGAGCTCTAGATCCTTTTAATCCTGTAGCACTGAAACTTTCTTCACTAAACTGCAGTTCCCCTCCTACTTCCCCCAGTGCTTAGCAACCAACTTTCTACTTTCTGTTTCTATGATTTTGATTAATTTAGGTATTTCACATCTGTGGAATTATACAGTATTTGTTATTTTGTGACTGCCTTATTTTGCTTAGCATAATGGCCTCGAGATTCTTCCATGTTGTAGTATGTAACAGAATTTCATTGTTTAAGGTTGCATGATATTTCATTGTGTATATAATGTCACTTTTTCTTAATTCGTTCATCTGTCCGTGGGCATTCGGGTTGTTTCCACCTTTTGTCTATTATGAATAATGCTGTGATGAACATGGATGTGCAAATATATCTTTGAGGTCCTGCTCTGAATACTTTTAAATGTACGTACAGAAGTGAGATTGCTGGATTATATAGTAATTCTATTTTTAATTCTTTTGAGGAACTCTCATACTGTTTCCCACAATGGTTATATTATTTTACAATCTCAGCAACAGAGCATAAGGCTCCCAATATCTCCACTTTCTTGCCAACACTTGTGTTTTGTTCAACAGTGGCCATCCTAATGAATGTAAGGCTATATCTCATTGTGGTTTTGATTTGCATTTCTTCTATTAATAGTGATGACAAACACCTTTTCTTATGTTTCTTGGCCATTTGTATATCTTGTTTGAAGAATTGGCTATTCAAGTCCTTTGTCCTTTTAAAAATTATGTTTATTTTGTTCTTGTTGCTTTGAAAAAGTTTTTCTGTATATTCTGTAAAGTTTGAATTGTAATGATTTTTATATGTGTATTAATCCCTTACTAGATAAATAATTTGCAAGTATTTTCTCCTATTCTATAGGTTGCCTTTTCACTCTGTTGACTGTTTCCTTTGATGCATTGAAGTTTTTCAGCTTGATATAGTCCTGTTTGTCTGTTGTTTTCTTTTGTTGCCTGTACTTTTGCTGTCGTATTCAAGAAATCATTGCCAAATTCAAATGTTCTGATTATTTTCCCCTAGGTTTTCTTCTAGGAGGTTTATAGTTTTAGGTCTTACCTGTAGGTATTTAATCCATTTTGAGTTAATTTTTGTATAAGTTAAAAGGTAGAGGTCCAATTTTATTATTTTGCTGCTTGTAGATATCTGGTTTTCCCAACACCTTTCACAACGTTTTGAAGAGAGTGTCGTTTTCTCATTGTGCAGCTCTGGCATCCTTGTTGAAAATTATTTGACCATCTAACCAAAAGTTTATTTCTCAGCTCCCTATTCTGTTCCATTATTATATATATCTATGTCAGTAGCAACTGTTTTGATTGCTGTTGCTTGCATTGTGTTGAAAAAACTGTAAAGCTTCGAACTTTATTCTTCTTTCTTGTTTTGGCTATTTGAGGTCCCTTCAAAATTTATGTGAATTTTAGATTTTTTTCTATTTTTGCAAAAATGCCATTGGGATGTTGGTAAGGATGAATTGAATCTATAGATCACTTTGGGTAGTACGGGCATTTAAAAAGTAATGTCTTCCAATTGAACAGCATGGGATATCTTTCCGTTTATTTCTGTCATCTTTGATTTCTTTTAGTGATGTTTTCCAGTGTTTAGTGCACAAGTTTTTCACTTCCTAGGTCAAATTTATTCTTAAGATTTGTATTCTTGATGCTATAAGAAATAAAATCATTTTCATAATTTCCTTTTTGAACAATTACTATTAGTGTATGGTTATGCAACTGATTTTTATGTATTTATTTCATACCCTGGGACTTTTATAAAATATTTATTAGTTGTGACAGTTTGTGTATGTGTGTATATGTGTAATCTTTAGGGGTTTCTAAATGTTAGCCCTCTGTATTGTGGGTTTTGCATACACAAATTCAACCAAACACAGATTGAAACCTGTGGATACAGACGGCCAATTGTACCATGCCGTTTTACATAAGGTACTTGAGTACCTATGAATTTAGGTATCCATGGGGGGTCCTAAAACCAATTCCTCATAGATATGGAGAGCCAACTGTATAAGATCATGTTATCTGAAAACAGGGATAATTTTACTTTTTCTTTCCTAATTTGAATGCCTTTTATTTCTTTTTCTTGCCTAATTGTTCTAGCTAGAACTTCTAGTACTATGTTGAATAGAAGTGATAAGAATGGGCATCCTTTTCTTGTTCCTGATCTTAGAGGAAAAGTTTTTAGTCTTTTACCATTGAGTATGATGTTAGCTCTGGGCTTTCATGCACATCTTTTATTGTGTTGAGGTAGTTTCCCTTTATTCCTAGTTTGGTGAGTGTTTTTATCAGCAAAGTATATTGAATTTTGTCAGATGCTTTTTCTGCATCAGTTGAGATGATTATCTATTTTTTGTACTCCATTTTGTTAATGTAGTGTGTTAGACTGATTGTACTGTATTGAACCATCCTTGTATTTTAGGTATAAATTTCACTTGATTTTGGTGTGTCATCCTTTTAATATGCTATTTAGGCAGCATATGAAAAGTATTCTGTTGAGAATTTTTGTCTCAGTATTTTCGTATTTTGTTGACAATTTTTGTATCAATATATGTATATATTTTTTTCAAGGAAGCCAGGCCTTTGGAACTGCATTGAGCAATCACTGATGTGTATCAATATTTATAAGGGATATTCATCTGTGTTTTTCTTTTCATGTACTGTTTTTGTCTGGTCTTGGTATCAGAGTAATGCTGGCTTTATAGAATAAGTTTGGAAGTGTTTCCTCCTCTTCAATTCTTTGGGAAGGCTTAATGAGGATTGATGTTAATTCTTCTTTAAATGTGTGGTGAAATTTTTTAGTAAAGCTATCTTAGCTTTTTTTTTTTTTTTTGTCAGGAGGCTTTTAATTTTAGTTTAAATCTCCATACTAGTTAGAAATCTGTTCAGATTTTTTTATTTTTTATTTTCTCATGAGTCAGTCTTGGTAGGTTATAAGTTTATAGTACTCTCTTATAATCTTGCTTATTTCTGGGACATCAGTTGTAATGTTCCTTCTATCATTTCTAATTTTAGTTATTTGAGCCTTGTTTCTCTTTTTTTTCTTGGTCTAGCTAAGGGTTTGTCAAGTTTTTAATCTAAGAATATATTTGACTGTCTATTCCACATGGCAAAGGAGAATATTCTGAGGAGGTGGGAATAGTTGAAACTATATATAGATTTGACACCCATATATCTAAGTACTAAATAGTTGCTGCCGCATGAATTTCTAAGATAGTCTTAAGACTATGGTAGCATATAATTTTATTTCTGAAAAACTTTAGAGAGAAAATACAATTGTTTAAAGCAATTGCCAATGTCTTTAATGGAGAAGAATATATTTATATATAATGTATAAAATACCAGTTAAATTCTGTATTTCTACTGGGATACATTTTATATATTAATGCCATATTGGTAATATATTACTCTGATAGGGATTTTCAGTGAGAGAAATTTACTTCTTTGCATTTTGAAGTTTATGTAAGAATTCATTTTCATCCTTCTTTCTTAGTGAATCTCTATTAGGCAATTAGTATTTTTTCTATGCAATGTCTCTCTTGGTTATATTTGCATTAGGCAGTTACCTGTTTGAATTTTGTTATTCTCACTATTTAGCATTTCTATTAAAATTAGAAATATTTCTGCTTAGAGAAAAGTTGTCGTGTTCTGAGAATAGAGGCTTACATTTTTAATATAAATTTTCAAATACCTCTAGAATCAATAGTGACCTATGCATTTGGGATGTTTTTGTGTGAGTAAGAATATCTGTTACATTTCTAGATAGACTGCCTTGTAAGGGTCATGGTGGCCTTAGTTTGTCTTGTGAATAAAGGTTTTTCTAGAAACATATTAAACAATTTGTCTCATAGTGAAAAAAGGAAAAATTTTGGACTTGGAAAAAGAAGGCTCTTCCAACTGTGGACTTTCAAGGTAAAAGGTAATCCTTTATAATTGTATCTAGTTTTTCACCACATCCTAGTAGTTGTAATATTATGGTATTATTAATGTTTGAAATATGACAGTTAAAGTTATTATTGAAATGCAAACTTATTGCACAGATTTTTTTCTCAAGATCCTTTCTTTAAAAATGTAACCTCAATCTATCAATATTCTACTAACCTATTATAACTATCAAAGTTAAAAAGAGAGATTTTTAATTACTCATCCAGAGTACAGCCCCTTGGGTTACCCACTTCCTCTCCTATCTTTAAGAAAATGTTTTCTTTTGCTTAAAAACTTTAAAAATTAAGAATGTAGTTTCTACGACTAACCCTGAAGTTTTTAAGGTAGTTTTTCTATAATGAAATGAAGATAGATACCCTAGGGAAGCTAAACATTACCATTATTGAGTCAATCTGGTGGAATGTGCCAGGGAAGCAGGTGCCTCGGTCATTTTCTCTCTCCAAGAGCCTGGGAAACTCATTCAACTGTGTGGCCAAACTGGAATGAAGGCATGCTGTACTGATCTCTGAAAACTGGAGAAAACCAGTTAAGAAGGATACCCCTCCAAGTTCTCCCCACTGTCACTCCATTCTGTTTGGTTTTTTGGGCTATGATTAAGACAACACTTAGGAACTACCCACTATGAGCAGAATCCATCCTTGGAACAATTTTCTGTGAGTATATGTTATGGTTTGGATGTGTCCCCCAAATTTCTTGTTTTGGAAACTTGATCTCCAAATTCATATTTTGATGGTATTTGGAGGTGGAGCTTTGGGAGGTAATTATGATTAAATAAAGCCATAAGATTGGGGCCCCTATGATGGAACTGGTAGTTTTATAAGAAGAGGAAGAGGATGGGCACAGTTGCTCATGCCTGTAATCCCAGCACTTTTGGAGGCCTAGGTGGGCGAACACAGGAGGTCAGGAGTTGAAGACCGGCCTGGTCAACATTAGTGAAACCCCATCCCTACTAAAAATACAAAATTAGTTGGGTGTGGTGGTGTGCACCTGTAATTCCAGCTACTTGGGAGACTGAGGAAGGAGAAAAACCCGGGAGGCGGAGGTTGCAGTGAGCGGAGATTTTGACATTGCACTCCACCCTGGGCAAAAAGAGTGAAACTTTGTCTCAAACAAATAAACAAAAAACAAAAGGAAGAAAGACATGAGCATACACACCCCCTCATCATGTGATGCCCTCCATCATGTTGTAACATAGCAAGAAAACTCTCACCAGATGTCAATGCCATGCTCTTGTACTTATCAGCAACATGAGCTAAATAAATTTCTTTTCTCTACAAATTACCCAGTCTGTGGTATTCTGTTACAGCAACAGAAAATGAAGATAGTGTGTGTCCCTGCATGTATTTGTGTACATAGATGAATGCCTTGGGAGAATGAATCTTAAATTGTGAAGGTTGGAAAGTACCATTTTGGAGAGTTGTAAGCAAGTTCTCCCAACTATGATAGAAACTTTGTGTTTATGGAAAGCTTTTCTGTGAGTTGGGTCAATTCCATACATCTAGATATTAGATATATTCTCAGGTAAGCCTAGAGAACTGGTCCACATACTGATGCTTGAATTTGAAATGGTAAATCATCTATTTAGTAATATCAATTCAGATTATTTTTAGCAGAACTAGAGTGCAGGCTACATGTTGTAGATGGGGTGAGGATTTTCTTCAAATAATTGAACATCTGTATCAAACAGACCTTGATCTTGGTGAAAGGAAGAGCTTTTTTTTCCCTCTTAGGATTAAAGGAGAAGAGTCTGGGCTCAAGGTAGGGGTATACTTTGAGATTCTCATTTGTGGGAGCCATTCTGACCCCACATCTTCACCAGGGTGAAGTATGAAATAGCTTGTTTAGTCATTCCAAAAATATGTGCCAGACAATATGCTAGGTATAGGTAAAATGTTGATGAAGAATAAGAAGGAGAAGGAGGAGAAAGAAGACGAGGTGGACACAGCTCCTTTATATTAATCAAGTTGTATAATGAAAATATAAATTTTCTAATGTGATCACATGCTACCACATGACACTATGTGAATTTGGATAATTTGCCAAGTCAGCTAGCCTCAAGAACCCTTTTCTGAGAATTAAGCTGAAAACTAATGCATGAGAAATAATTAGCTAGATGAAGCAGTGACACAAGAACATTATTGGAAGAGAGAATTAGACAATAAGCGTAAAATCCCTCTGGTAGGAGGGAGCATAAAGAACATAAAAGATTGAGAGAAGACTAATGTGGCTGGCATGGAGAGAGAGGATGGTATGTGTTCAGGCTGGTAAGGCATATGGGAGCCATACCTGGCAATTCTTGATGAGTTTGTAGCCTTCTTAAGGAGTTTTATCTTTACCAGTAGAGTAATTACAAGCCATAGTTTCTTTTTGCTTGTTTGTTTTTTAAGTTCTGGGATACATGTGCATAATGTGCAGGTTGGTTTCTTAAGTATACATGTGCCATGGTAGTTTGCTGCACCTATTGACCCATCGTTTAGGTTCTCCCCTCTTGCCTCCAACCTCCCAAAGGCCCAAGTGTGTGTTATGCCCCTCCATGTATCTATATGTTATCATCGTTCAACTCCCACCTATGAGTGAGAACATGTGGTGTTTGGTTTTTGTTTCTGTGTTAGTTTGCTGAGGATGACGGCTTCCAGCTTCATCCATGTTCCTGCAAAGGACATGACCTCATTCCTTTTTATGGAAGCATAGTATTCCATGGTGTATATGTACCACATTTTCTTTATCCAGTCTACCATTGGGGGGTATTTGGGTTGGTTTCATGTCTTTGCTATTGTAAATAGTGCTACAATAAACATATGTGTGCATGTGTCTTTATATTAGAATGATTTATATTCCTTGGGGTATATACCCAGTAATGGAATTGTTGGGTCAAATGGTATTTCTGGTTCTAAATACTTGAGGAATCATCACACTGTCTTCCACAATGGTTGAACTAATTTACACTCCCACCAACAGTGTAAAAGCCTCCCTATTTCTCCATAGCCTCTCCAGCACCTATTGTTTCTTGACTTTTGATAATATCATTCTGACTGGTGTGAGATGGTATCTCATTGTGGTTTTGATTAGCATGTCTAATGATTAGTGATGTTGGGCTTTTTTCATATGCTTGTTGGCTGCATATATGTCTACTTTTGAGAAGTATCTGTTCCTATGCTATGCCCACTTTTTGATGGGGTTGTTTGTTTTTTTCTTGTGTAAATTTGTTTAAGTTCTTTGTTGATTCTGGATATTAGATCTTTGTCATATGGGTAGATTGCAAAAATTTTCTGCCGTTCTGTAGGTTGCCTGTTCACTCTGATAATAGTTTCTTTTGCTGTGCAGAAACTCTTTAATTAGATCCCATTTGCCAATTTTGGCTTTTGTTGCCATTGCTTTTTGCATTTTTATCATGAAGTTTTTGCCTATGCCTATGTCCTGAAAGGTATTGCCTAGGTTTTCTTCTAGAGTTTTTATGGTTTTAGGTTTTATATTTAAGTCTTTAATCCATTGTGAGTTAATTTTTGTATAAGGTGTAAGTAAGGGGTTCAGTTTCAGTTTTCTGCATATGGCTAGCCAGTTTTCCCAGCACCATTTATCGAATAGGAAATCTTTTCCCTGTTGCTTGTTTCTGTTAAGTTTTTCGAAGATCTGATCATTGTAGATTTGCCATAGTTTTAAGAAGGGGAAGAGGGATGGGATGATTAGATTTGAGTTGTCAAAAGATTATTCTTTTCAGATTTTTATAGATTTTGCATTTGGGTTTAATTGCATTGGGAGAGTGGAGGGGCATGTAAATCAGTCAAACTGAGGCACAGATCCATGTTTAGCACACTGGTCCAGTAGAGGATTTGAGGAGGAAGTAAGAATTCCTTGGAGAGTCCTAGACTTTTCTGAATGGAGAACCTGATGGAAGCATGGACTTCTGCAGAATGGGGGATCACATATTTTGTCAACTGGCTGTTTAAAACAGTGTTTAAGAAGGGGAAGAGGGATGGGATGATTAGATTTGAGTTGTCAAGAGATTATTCTTTTCAGATTTTTATAGATTTTGCTAAATAAATCCTGCAGCTTTATTTAGCAGTCATAGGCCAGTCAGATCTGGAAAAATATGATTACTATATATAAGCAAATTGATATTATACTGGATGGTTATTAATGAAACATTAAGAAACTATTTCCTTTAACATATTAATATAGAGAATATTTCATTTTTGTTACATATTTTTCTAAAGCATCATTTTAAGTTGCCTTAGTATTGCATGGATTTACTGTAATTTCTTTAATTGGTTGTTTGTTTGTGAATATTTGTATTATTTCTAGGTTTTTAATCATTGTAAACAATGTTGTGAGAGATAGTTATGTCTATATACACATGCTGGATGGGTCCTTGAAACTGATAATTCTGGTAGTGGAGGACAGGAATTCCTGGGAGCACGTACATTTTAAAAGCCATTCTGTATAGTGGCAGATGCTAACCATGTTTTTCTTACTAAGATGATCTCTCACCTGCAGGGTAAGAGGACTTGCCAACAGCAAACGGTGGTATTATTTTCATTTCTACCAATTTGATAAGTAAAGTTTTGGATCTCATTTTAATGAGCATGTCTTGAAATTTGAAGAAAAAAAAAAGTGAAACCTGGAAGAAATCCTAGAGACCTAATTTAACCAACTCATTTTCCAAAGCCTGTGTCACAGTTAGTGAGCTGCAGAACAGGGATCGTGATCCAGTTCTCCTGGATCTTATCCCAGGGCTCTTTCCATGGAAACAGACTTAGTAGGGGTCCCTGCTGCAATTCGCCAGCTGGAAGAATCAGCACAAGGTTGTGGGAAGAGAGTATAATTTTGTCCATTGAAAAACCATTAAGTTACTGATTGCAGCCTGCAGAAGCAGTTGGTGAACCCAGCTTCCTGCAGATGCTTCTGCCCATGGATATTGAGGAAGATATTGCCTGCAAAAGGACCTGGTTATCCTAGTACCAGAAGCTTCTCAGGAGAGGAGCTAAGAAACACTTGGAGACCATTAAGCTTCCTGCTGTTCCAGGTTGAATCTTATTGGGGTCATCCCTTCTGGTTAGTAGACCTGGAGATGGGAATAGAAGGTGTTTATCTGCTGGGTAGAGAGAATAACAATGGCTTATCAGTTTATTGGGCTGGCTGGAGTCCTATAATATGTGGGAAGAAGGTTGAGGTATATATAACCAAAGACCCCAAATTATAATCTGACCCTAATTTTACTTTGTGAGGAATGATGTGGGGAAAGGGCTGTCTTCAGTTTCCTCTTGCCTGACTCTTTTGCACCCTGTCATCGTATTTTGCAGGTTCAGTGTTTTAAAGCCTTTTTTACATCCCATGTCCCATTTGCGTTACATTATATGTAATATTACGCTATATTTAGTATCTTACTATAATACATTAATGTATTAATATATTAATGTGTATATATGCACATACATATATATGTATGTAGGTATATATCTCCCCCTTGGCCTTGACTTTCTCAGTGTATCTTGATGGGACTTCCAAGTACACACACATTTATCTCTTTGTTTTAGTGCTTTCTAAGTCCTAAACCAACTTTCTTTTCTACATAAATGAGCCTTTGTTTCCAGGCTCATTCACCCATTCCTCACTTAACAGGACCTTTGGTCTGGTTAGATCAATTCTGCCGTTGTCTTGGAATGCCTGGTTGTTCCTGCCTCTGGGACTGCCATTTTTCTTCAATGGAGTGCTGCCCAGGGATATCGAGGAAGATATTGCCTACAAAAGGACCTGGTTATCCTAGTACCAGAAGCTTCTCAGGAGGGGAGCAAAAAACTCCAGCACTTATTTACCTACTTGAAATCTTTCCATTATGTCAACTTTATTAACCACACTGCCTGCACTTCTCCCTACTTCTTTTGAAACCACTAATTTAATATTCATAATATATTGAATTTCTGATACTTGTCTTTCAATGAACACATATTTTGCCTGTAACTATAATTGTAAGCTACTTTGATAAAGGATCTAGGTACTGTGCTTCTGGATGCTTTGTAATATGCCACTTGACTCAGCCAAACTACATTTCCCATAATCCCCTCTCCTGCGTATTTTCAGTTAGAGTGGGCCATAGGAAAGAGACTTGTGTGAGATTTGGAGGGAGGAAGGGAAGCAGCAGCTGTTTTGTAGCTCATGCAGTCTGTGGCTAACGACTGGCTGACTCAACTTGTTGCTGTGAGGCACTGACTGGGCTACCATGTCCCACATCCTTCTTCAGGGTTGTGTGTGTACAGCTAAATAATGAAGAGACCTAACTTCTGAAGAACATCTATATCACTGATGCTGGAAACAAGAGGAATGACACAGATTTCAGTATATTTTGTACTTGGGAGTTCCATCTTTATCTTGTTCTTTCCCACCATACATCCACCTTCAAGCTCTAGCGTCAGATGTGAAGAAGCAGCCTCACAGTGACTGCTCAGCCAGCCCCTGCAATTGTGTAAGGTTAAGTTCATGGCAATACTTCCCATTTAGAGGGAGGACGAGACACATAATTAGCTTTACACACACACACACACACACACACACAAACACACACACACACACACCCCCCCCCCTCAGACATGTAAAATAAATATTTATGTGTTTGTCCACAGACCTTCATGAAACCAATTTTCTTTTCTTTACAATATAGCATTTCAGTACAATAATTCATAATGGGGGATTTAGAAATCATTACAGAGGAAGAAGTAAATTATGGCAAAAAGAATCAGAACCAACGAAAGTAAAGATATATATCATGATTACCCAAACAAACTGAAAGAAACCCTAATAAACAACAACAGGGTGGGAATATAAACAAAAATAAAACAGATGGTTGTGGGGGAGGCATTAAAATAAAAACTAATGCTGCAGTAACCAAAACAGCATGGTACCGGTACACAAACAGACACGTAGACAGATGGAACAGTTTACAGAACCCAGAAATAAAGCCTCACACCTACAGCCATCTGAGCTTCAACAAAGTTGACAAAAATAAACAATGAGAAAAGGACTCCACATTTAATAAACGGTGCTGGCATAGCTGGCTAGCCATTTGCAGAAGAATGAAACTAGACTCGTACCTTTCGTCATACATATAAATTAACTCAAGATGAATTAAAGATTTAAATGTAAGACCTCAAACTATAAGAATCCTACAAGAAAAACTAGGAAATATCATTCTGGACATTGGCCCTGGGAAAAAATTTATGACTAAGTCTTCAAAAGCAATTGCAACAAAAAAGCAATGGACAAATTGGGTCTAATTAAACAAAAGAGTTTCTGCACAGTGAAATAAACTAACAGAGTAAATTTACAAACTATAGAATGGGAGAAAATACTCACAAATGATGAGTCTGACAAAGGTCTAATATTCATACTCTATAAGGAACTTAACAATCAAAAAATAAATAACCCCATTAAAAAGTGAGCAATAGGCATAACAGACATTTCTAAAAAATCAGCCTAGGTTCCCATCAATGGTGGATTGCATTAAGAAAATGTGGTACATATGCACCATGGAATAGTATTCAGCTATAAGAAAGAATGAAATTATGTCCTTTTTGGCAACATGGATGCAGCTAAAGACCATTATCCTCGGGAAACTTACAAGCAGTTTCACACAGGAACAGAAAACCAAATACTACATGCTCTCACATCAGTAGAAACTAACATTGGGTACACGTGGATGTAAAGATGGGAACAATAGACACTGAAGCCTACTAGAGCAAGGAGAAAGTGGGAAAAGACTACTAGAGCTAGAGTGGGAAAAGACTGAAGAACTATCTATTGGGTACTATGCTTAGTACCTGGGTAATGGAATCATTCATACGTCACACCTCAGCATCATGCAATACACCCATGTAACAAACCTCTACATGTACCCCTGAAACTAAAAGTTGAAATTATTAAAAAATTTGAAAATATAAGGGAGATAAAAGTAAAAGATAAATAAATAAATTTTGCCATAGGTTCAAACCTTGTATGGGTCATCAAATAAAAAAAGAAAAATGAACAATTGGCAAAGACAGAGTTTCCCAAACTTTCTGTTTCTTTAGTGTCTCAGTAATTTTTTCCTGCCTCTAGGCCCAAAGAAAAAATTAGCAGTTTTGCTTATTAAGTAATTAGGTCCAAATAATATAAATATTTGTTATTTAACATAACTTAGTGCTTATTGGGCACTGCACATCTTTTCAAATTTTAAATCAAATTGGACACCTCTTCCCTACTTCTAAACCTTTCTGTGCCATATTGATTTCCAAATGATACTTCCTTTTCTTCATAGCCACTGCTGAAAACCCAGCTTGAGAAAGAAATGTAATTATCTAATGTTGAAACTCTGAACTCCTTCCAACTAGTAGTTTGCATGATATCTGACAGATATTGCTATGCTTCTCTTGAAAATATAAAATATCTCACGGTATCCTTGTGAGTTTGCTAAGGTACCCTGGGGCCTCTTGGCACATGAACTGAGAATCTCAGGCCTAGGCCTTTTTATAATAACAGACTAATGGAAGGTGTTGTGGAGGAAAAAGTAGAATTTAATAGGAAGAATATTTTTAAGAGAAGTGAAAATGAAGACCAAAACCCCAACGTACATTTTGAAATTCATTTATTCATTCATTCAGAAGATATTTAATGAACATCTGTCTTATGTCTGACATAGGTGTTATGCTAGGGATAGAGTATATAGTGGTGAATGATGTGGACATGGTTGCTGCCCCCAAATAGCTTTCAGTCTAACATAGACAATAGGCATAAGAAAAAAGTGAAAATTATGATAGGAGATGAACATGAAGCTAAAAATCACACAAAAGTGAAATTCCATCTAGCCTAAAGGCCAAGCCAAGGTTCCTTGATGAAGTATGTTCTGGCCTGAGACACAAGGGACAAAGAGACTTATCCAGAAGAAATCCTAGGGAGGAAGAGTTTTCCAAAATGAGGTATCAACATCCACAAAGCATCAGAGTCTAGGAAGGGCCTGGTCTTACAGGTACAGAAAGAATTTCAGGATGCCTGAAGTATTAAAATCCAAGTCTATGGACCATGTAGGATGAAGCTGGGGAGAGAGACACTATATACTGAAAGGTGTTATAAGACAATTGAGAGATTGGATAGTGGACTAACAGCAAAGGGAGGACTTTGACAGGTTTTAGGAAATAAATGACGCCAACAAATTTATGCTCCAAAAGAATCATACTGGCCACAGGGTGGAGAGCTGTTTGTAGAACAAGTCTGACATAGAAGGATGAGTTAGAGAAGGTGTTGACATAGGTGTTAGATAAGGTGGTGGCCGCAGTATTACTGTTGGTGCCATTGCTCTAAAGCCCTGAGGCTGTGGTCTTGGGCAGGATCTCCAGCACAGACAGAAGGATTAGCTTAAGATCACTGTTCTCAAATTTGAGCATGCATCAGAATCACCCAGAGGGCATTTGAAACCACTGATCACTGGATCCCAATTCCAGAGTTCCTGATTTGGTAGGCCTGAGGTGGAGCTGGAGGATTTCAATTTCTGACAAGTCCCTTGATGTGGCTGAGCTGGAAACTAATCTGAGACTCATTGGCCTAAAACCTGCAGTAAGGAGAGGTAGGAGAGAAGAAAAGCCACTGAGCGGGCTTCATCCTATCTAGCTTTGCTTTGTTTCATGTAATCGAAGGAAAGGTCATCTATTGGGAGCAGGTGTGGAGACAACAAAGCAACATGTCTGAGGATGAAAGATATTTAAGTAGTGATGGTGTTAAACAGGGCAGAGATTTGATTAAGAAAGCACAATAGCATGTGGGGATGTTGCTGGTTTTCAGATGAGGTTGACGTTCTTAAATGTATTGTGACACAAACCTATTGGTTTTAGTAAATTCAGTTGCCCAAGTGTATGTCTTAAGAAGGCAGACATTTGTATTCACCCAGTGTTGGTGTTTTTCTGGTTGGTAAGCCACAGGAGATGAGGGAGTCCCTGAAATATTAAGCCTTGAATGTAAGCTGGATGAAGAAGAAAGGAATACCCCGAAAAAGAAAAAGTTGAAAGCTAGAGATATGAATAAATTAGAAAAACTGATGTTTTGGGGACAAACTAGAACAGTAAGATATTTTAGTTAGAGAATAAACATCTTAAGTTTATGAAGTCAGTTTCAGGAAATGATAAATTCCAGGGTGGCCATGAGAGCAGGTTATTGAAGTGAAGGAGAAGGTCACAGAGATGAGGAGTCGAGGTACTGAGATTTTAGGGTATTGTTCTTCCCATGGATGTTGAAAATGCTAATAGCTAGAATGGTGGAAGAAGTTAAGGTGGTGGCAGTGAGCTCTGTGTCAAAGTCTTCAGTGAATGAGGGAGAATAACTAGGAGATTGGTCTTCTTCGTTGATAAGAGGAGAGTAGGATAATTAGCCAATGGCATAAGTGAGCCACAAACGAAGAGAGGATAATAGAAAGAGGAGGAGTTGAATGGTCCTGGAGCAGCAGTGAAAGCAAGGGCTTCCCTGATTCAGACCTCGAAGTGCGTGGGGTGCTGGAAAGTCAATGGCTTTCCCTTGGGAGACCCGCAGGAAAGCAGAGTCCTCAGAGAAGAGCTAGTTTTCTCTAAAGGAGACAGACAACATTTAGTTAAGAAGTTGAAGTTATGGGGTAGCCTGTCAATAATTCACATGGGTTTTAGAGGGCTCAGTAGTAACATCTTAATTTATGGAATAGAAGCAGCATATTAGAGAAAATTGTTGGCAAGGAATCAATAAGCTTGTCACAGCCTCATTTCTTATAGTTTGTTGAAGATTAGGGAAATGGATTTTGTACATCAAATTGGATTTGTACATTTGCTGAGATTGTCAGTTAGGGAAAGTCATTTACATGTTCCTTGAATTCCAGCAGGTATGGTTATATTAATGGCATAGAGGAAAAGTAAGAAAAATATATTTAATTAAAATATTGATAATTTGAAAGCAGGGACTGCGTTTCTATTATCTTATGCTCTTTTAGAATTACATCTATAAACCTTACAGAAATCAACACAGAGATTTTGAGACCAAAGTCACCTATGTGTAACTGACTAAAAAGGTTAATGTGATTGAGATTTATTATGCTCATTGTCCCTGCTACAGTTTAAGACCAAGTGGTAGATGGGTTTTTTTTTTTAAAGGAAGCAATTATAGTGAATTTATTATATTTCTATATTAGATATCTTAAACTACATTGTAGAGCATTTTAGGTCTGAGTCCTTTAGGGTAAAATAACTTTACATATCCGTAAAAGAGATTTAAAATCTATTTACCTTTATCTTTTAGAGTGATTTTCTGGTATTGGTGTAGGTGAGATTGCAACTCTAAGTTATTTGAGAGTGCTCTCTTCTGAGATTATATGTAATGATTGTCATGGAAGGAATAGGACACAGATTATTTTAATCTCACAGGCACAAAGCTAAGCTATTGACTAGAATAGGGATGGTTTCCTCGTCAGAAGAGAAAGGGGTAGGTAGAGCTGTCCTGGGCTTACTCTAAGATTTGATCCTGGCCCTTCCTTCTCCTGCTCTGCTTGGTTTGGCAGGGGAGCTACCCCTACAGGATGTGCTTTCTGGATTCTGTCTTGGGCTAGGCCAATGGGAAACCTTGGTGGAAGATTGATGCGCTGGAGGAAGGGGGATGTCAGACTATTTCTCCCCCTCCTTTTCTGCTTTGGTGGCATCTCTGGCACTGCTTGTTTCTTTTCTATGATGCCATAACCATTTGGCAACCATGTCCTGAGTTCTGCTCTGCCAGCATAGACCCTTGGTTTCCATAATCTACTCCTCAACCTGTTCCCACTGGCTCTAGGGTGGTTACCATATCTGCTCTTTCTAGCCCCTGGGCTGCTTCCCTAATTCCTCTTCCTGATTCTTATCCCTATATTAAATTGTCTTTGTTTTAAATGCTTAGAAAGGTTTCTGTTTTCCTAGTTGGACCTTGATTGATAGAAATGTGTAACTTAAAAAGTTCTGGTAAAGATTCTCTAACAGTAAGTATTTGTAAAGAAAATAAGGCAGTGACTGACAGGTGCTTAACACATTTTCAAGTGGGAAAAGCAACTTCACAAAGCTCTTAGGCATCCTCTTTCTAAACGGCACCAGAAAAAGATCACAGGCATCTCAAAAAACAATGTATAGACATATTAAATAGCTGCAATCACTTTCCCAACTCCTGATAAATCATGTTGGCAGGAAAAAATTTTGAAAAGAACGGAGCCAAGGATGTGCTGATTTGAATCATTTTGATAGTAGTTTGAGGAAAATAACAGCCATTAGAATAATTCCCAACTCTGAAGTACTTATTGCTGCAGTTACAAGTAGTTCAAGAACTAGCATTTACATTTTATGCAAGGAATGTTTTTCTGAAGGCCACCCATAATTCAAAACTCTTATGGACTAAATTTTCAATAAGACTGAATAAATCTAGCTTGTTTTTTACCAGTACAGGGTGTCATGACAATTGATTGGCCTCCTTCATGGTCTTTTATCATATTTGACATTCTCCCATCATTACTGATTTTGGCATATTCCTGCACTAACACTAGTCCCATTACTTGATTAATAATATACAGCATGTTATATATAAGGAAAAAGTTAAAGTATGGTAAAAATGAATGAAAATAGCATAAATATTTCCTGCACAATTCTGATGCATATAAAAACAAAATATGATTACTGGCTACAGAAGAAAGACTGTGGGTAGGTAGTTCACATAAAAGTTTTCATTTACATAAAAGAAATCTGTTTGCAATTATGTACATATCATTTACAATGAAATTGGCTTGCCAGCTCTGAAATCATAAAATTTTTGGTGAGCTTTTACAATTTAGGAGGTCAAAAGAATTTTTTTCCCCAAATTTTATACAGGAATTGAGAGTTTAGCCACATGTTATTTTGTATCACATCAAATTTGCACAGTTCATTTAACGTAAAATGAAAACTCAAGGTCATTGAAAAAAGTTTATAATAATCTAAAGTCAAGGGTCATATATGTACTCAGAGATTTTAAAAATCATTATGAAAATTTTTTAGAAAAAACATAAAAGAATTGTTCCACTCAAATTTTGAATAAAAATAGAATTTGGTTAAACAGAATTTGGTAAGTGTAAATACTAGTGTAAATGTGTAATTCATACACACATACCCTTTGGAATTTTATATTTAATTATTATTCTTTTAAATTTAATAATTAAGGATACTGCTGAAATTTTAATTGAAATATTATTCATGTCTGATAATTTCTCTTTACCCCACAGCCTTCTTCCTATTAGGGCTAAAACACAGGTTTGGGTATCCATTACCTCAGGGAGAAGCAATACTATTGGCAGAAAAATTTTTTTTTGAGTTTGAAGAACTTGGGCATTTGTAATGAATGACTTAAAAAGTCAGAACATTGAAGTACTTGGGCATGGAGTTATGCCATAAACAATAGGTATAACCAAATACTGCCAAAGACAGTTTTCTGTTTCCTAAATCAGATAAAAATCTCACTAACTGAGAGAAAGGGAGTCTGAGAGAAAGACAAAAAAGAGCTCTAAGTATGTCTTTTGATAAGTGGACCTGGATCCTGCTCCCTCTGGTTGGAAGGAAGAAGATGGAAATTAAAACCCCAGATCGGTTTGGGCATTAGAGATCAGAGGCAACTGAAGCCTTAGTTCCAGAGTGGAGCCCAGGGAGACAGCAAGTTATGAATGGAAACACCTCAGAATTTCTGTTTTTCAAAAAATTTTGGCCCATGGCTTACAGTAAGAAAGACATTTTACACTGTGGCCCAAGACATAAAAAATGTTCATAAAACAGTATCTGTGATGCTGGCTTATGTTTTATTCTCTTTCTTATTTTATTCTTTCAGTAAAAGCTTCTGATATGACCTACTAAATTGATTTCATAGATTAAAACCTGTAGTTTGTGAAAGAGAAATTTACACTGTTATGATATGTATAAAAAAGCACATCTGAAAATCAAAATTGAGTAGAAAAGAATGCTAATATCTTGCCTTTTGTAAACTGTGCACGTACTTTTGAACCATTTGACATAATCAGTGCAATATGGCTCACCTAATTGTAGCTTCCTGAATTGTAAGGGAAATGGATGGTTGTAAATCACCTCTTGGAACATCGGTTTTGCCAACTTAAGGATATTACAGGGTAATGAGTACTTCTTCAGGAAAGAGTGGATAATGTTTCGAAATTCTTTCAAATCAGAGAGAGATACTTTATTTTATGCACATTGAAGGTAAGATTCGATTGGTAATATTTGGCCAGTATTGAAATAAGGGTCTGGGATAGATTCACTTGTGTCATAGTCCCTAGACTTCTATATTGTGTTAATCACTCCTTTCCCTTCATGATTTTGTGTTCTTTTCTTGTCTCATCCGTTACTCTCAATGATAGTTGTCCCTTGGCAGATATGGAGTCAAATTCTGCCAAAAAATTAGATTGTTGATTTTCCATAATATTAAATCATTTCATTTTGTTGGTCTATAACTTAAACAAAATCAAGGTGAGACCTAGAAACAAGTTTCTTAAGGATCCAGAAATACTGACCGAGGATGATAATAAGGGAATTGGGAAGATAGTTCTTGATTTACTTGTCAAGGAGGGTTATGTTGACATACCACTGGGAGCAGTGTGACTTAACCAGTAATGACAAGAAAGTGACAGAGACACAGGCTGATGACAAAGTTTCATTTAAGCCCAAACCTCAGGCAGCCCATGGGGTCCCAAACAAAGGCCTTTTGTTTATTTACATCAATTATACAGATGACCCAGACTCACTCTATAGTTCTTTGAGCTCATTGTGGACCTGGTGGGAGCAAGATCTTTGGGCAAAAGGTAATAAAATGGAATAATAACACTTGTCCTGAGAAACTTTTCCCTCTATCCCTGTATTCCTTGTCACATACTTATAATTAGAAAATCCTTGCTTTTTGAAGTAAAACATCTTACATCTTAATAAAGTATCTTGTATTAACTAAGAAGTCACAAAGTAAATCCCTCTAGGGGCCAGTTAGAAAACAGATAAATGGGTGAAACCTGGTGTAAGAAAGAGTAGAGGCAATTGTGAAAAACTGGGAAAAAATCTATGCTCTATCTAAGGGCAACTAAACACATATTTAAAAAAATCACTGTGTAGGAAACAACTGTGGCTGGATTCAGCTTTGGTCTACAGTTTGCCTTAAATCAAGAAACAAATAACGTTCATTTCAAAGGAGTACAGTCAGAATTTGAATATAGGTTCCACTGCTCCAACTGAGCTCAGTTCTGCTGGGAGCCCCCAGGTCTCAAATCCACTTCCGATGACCCAGACTTTAAGCAGACATTAACTCTGGGGAAGGGAGTGTACAACTGTGCTAGGGATGGAGTGGGAAGGGTGAAGGGTAGAAATTTATGTCAGCTTCACCTGGAAGCTCTTTCAAAATGCATACATCCACTCATTTCCTCTCCCACCCCTTTGTTGTGATGTGAACCCCAATCAAAGCTGAATTCCCCTTCCCACGTAAGAATTATTGCTATAATGAGCTATTGTTACTGCTGAGGATAGTATGTAGTATTGCTTTGATGTGACAGAGATGTAAACAAATTTGAAAACAATTCTCTTTGAAGATCACTTACTCCAATAAGATTTTGGCTATTATTACATTATTAATGTATTAAGAATTATTACATTAATACTTTTCTTTCTATCTCACTCCAATATCTAGACCTAATAAAGAATTAGAGGGAAATCTGATCTCATCTTTAAAAACCCTATTCTTTTTCCTTGAGTTAGTGTTTTATAATTATTGAGAAAAATCATCAGAACATAAATCTGAAAAACATTTCCACCACCAGGATCCCCCTCCCCTGGCCAAGCAAAACATAAAAAAAGTTTTTTTCATGGTGCTAAAGATGTAGCATAATATTTATGCAAATGAACTTTGTATTTAAAAAAATCAATATAATTTTAAGGCAGCAGAAAATTTGCCAGAAACTAAAGGAAAAGTTTAAAACATATTTAGTATACCTCATTTTATTGTGCTTCCCTTTCTTGAACCTCACAGGTATTTCTTTTTATTTTTTAAACAAATTGAAGGTGTGTAACAACCCTACATTAAGCAAGTCTGTTGGCATCATTTTTTCCAGCAGCATGAGCTCACTTTGTGTCTGTGTTTCACATTTTGGTGATTCTTGAAATATTCCAAAATTTATATTATTATATTTGCTGTGGTGATCTGGGATCAGTGAACTTTGATGTTATTATATTGTAATACTATCATAATTGTTTTGGGGCACCACAAACTGCACACACATAAGATGAAAATGTACGTGACAAATGTTGTATGTGTTCTGACTGTCCTACCTACTGGACATTCTCCTATCTTGTGCTGTCAGTGGAGTATTGATGTCCCCCACTCTTATTGTATTGCCTTCTGTCTCATCTCTTAGGCCTAGTAGTAATTGTTTTATTACCTTGGGAGCTCCAGTGTTAGGTGCATATATATTTAGGATTGTGATATTTTCCTGTTGAACTAATCATTTTATCATTATTAAATGTCATTTTTTAACTGTTGTTGCTTTAAAGTCTGTTTTATCTCATATAAGAAAAGCTCCTGCTTGCTTTTGGTGTCCATTTGCATGGAATATCTCTTTCCACCCCTTTACATTAGTTTACATGAATTCTTATGTGTTAGGTGAGTCTCTTGAAGACAGCATATACATAGTTGGTAGATCCATTCTGCTGTCTGTATCTTTAAGTGGAGCATTTAGGCCATTTACATTCAATGTTAGTATTGAGATGTGAAGAACTGTTTCATTCATCATGCTAGTTATTGTTTATCTCTTTTGTCTTCAGATACCAGGGTAAGTAGAGAAAACCCATCAGGTAAGGGCAGGGCTGGGTGGGCCTGAGTTCAGACTCTCCTTAGGCAGGTCTTGCTCTTGCCATTGTGGGGGTTGAAAGTGTGGTTCTTATGCCTATGGGGTTATGTTTCCAGTGGAATTATGGCATCCTCTGCTGCATCATAGATGTTGCCAGGGAAGTAGGGGAAAGCCAGCATTGACAGGCCTCACCCAGTTCTCACACAGCCAGCAAGGTCATTTTCACTCCCACCATGCCCTCCCTCTCCACCACCTACAGCACTGAGTTTACATCCAGGCAGCTGGCAAGCAAGGCTGAGCTCTTCCTCGAGTCTGCAAGTCTCCTAGCTGAAAAAACAAGCAGGACTCTCAGGCCTGGACCCTCCCTGCCTGCATGCCCCATTGCAGCTTGTACACTCATACCTGCACTTCCTATTCCCTCCCCTCCAGATTCTGCTCAGGAAGATTTAGCTCAGTCAAAATTATTATGAAGTTCAGCTGGGATCATGTTCACCCTGTGGCCCCACCACAAGGCCATCTGTCTTCCCATCCTCAAGGACCCTGTGAGATAAAACCAGGAATGGCTTCCATGGGCTTGAGCTGGAGACTGGAAGTGACTACAGAGTTCTTCCTGTTGCTTCTTTTACTTTTGCATTTTGTTTAGCTCTCTAAATCTGTTTCAGCTCTAGGTCAGCTTAAATCTTATCTGGTGATCTGGATTTTCAGGGTCCTTAGTGGGCATGTGTGTTAGGAGGCAGACATACCTCAACTCACACTTTGGGAACTCACAGTTTTTTGGTTGTCTTGCAGAGTTTCCAGCTGCAAGCCACTTCTTTCAAAGGGCCTGTGAATTCTTTACTGTTTTTCTGGTATATTCCTATGTTGGTTCTTGGAGAAAAAGTTCATGATGTGAGTCTTTACACACTGTTCTCTCTGTCCAAGTGGGAACTGCATACTAATTCTGTCTCCTATCCATCATTTTCCCAATAAAGTATTTTTTGGTTAATGTAGTATACTTTTAAAAAATGCAATGCTATTGCAACTTAATAGACTACATTATAATATAAACATATATTTTATATACATTGAAAAGCAAGAAAGAATTGTGTGACTAATTTTATTATTATATTTGTTTTCCTTTGGTGGTCTAGAGCTGAATCCTCAATATCTCCAATGTATCTTATATATGTATAATAAGATGGAAAAAATGTTATTCTCCAGAATTCCAGGGCCTGGAAAGGGCAGACTATCTGGACTCAGCTGCTTCTTAAGAAATCAATATTTGTGATGAGGGAAGGATGGGGAGCACTAGAATCTCCATTCTGCAGGGCTGTGTTGGTGGAGGAATTTCTAGGGGAGGAAGTGAAATAAACACCAGTGGCTCATATTCTTTGTTGAAATTCTTCAAGTTTCAGTAAAGCTACAGAGATCCTATATTATCACAAATATGACTGGACTTTAAAAATGGAAAACATGTACTGATTCTTGAAGTCTACTTTACACTGCAACGTTTTCTGCCTCTCACTTAGGCTACTGCAGCTATGTCCTGAGAAGTTAGTATCCCTTGTTCAGCACCTTTCTTTCCTTAAACTGTCCTTACTCAGCTGCTAAAGTGATACTTCCAAAGTATTTCTAAAACTGTGTCCTATTTTTAAAATAACAGGTGGTGACTGTTGGTTGCATTACAATGGAATACCAAACTTTGTATCGTGACATGCACAGGGCTCTTTTGCGATGTTCTCCCAATATAGCTTTCTAAGTTTATTATCTGTCATTCTCTCCTCCAAACTCCTGAGTGAAGCTTTGTCCAAGCAATGACAGGCTTGCTGACATTTCCCGAAGGAAATATGTTCGCTCATGCTTTGTCTCTCTTTGTTCACACTGAGAAACCTGTTGTTTAATGACTCATGTCAGAAATATCCCTAATGAAAACTTCAGTTACATTAAGGAGGAGAAAAGAACGTTAGATGAGGAAACTAAGAATCAAACACAGATAATATTGATAGTTTTAATTTTTTAAGTTTGGTTATAAATGTTTATATATTATTTTAAAAAAATTATAAAAAGTATTTTTCTCTAGTTTCTTGGGTAAGAGTTGGATGCTGAATTGGCTTCATTAAATCATATAATCAAAAAGCTAGCATCATAAATCCAGGCTGGAAATAAGTTTTTCCAACATTACTATTAGCAATAGTGTCTTACTTTTTCTGTATAGCCATGGCAACCAGTACTCTGCAAGTTATTTAGGTATAGTTCATATAGGGTTTCTTTTGTAGGAAAGCTGCAAGCAATTTGTTTTCCTTATAAAATGAACTGAGTGAAATGAGATTATGCAATATGAGACTATAAAATTGTATTATGTAAATGCAAATAAAATAAAATATATTACTGCTAAAGTGCCATTGGATATTAAGGAGAGCCTAATGGGATTTACGCGAATTCTCATAAATAAATCTCCTCAGGTTACCCAAGTCCTCAGATACGAGGCAAAGGACAGTGAACTACAGCCTTTGAAATTTATGAGATCATGGTATTCTTTGACTATTTTTGCAGAAATCACTTAATATCATTCTACATGAAATGAGGAGAGATTTTAAGATTGTTGCTTCAGTCATCAGTATTTAGTTAGCATCTAAATTTTATTTGACCCAGTTGGATTTCACTAGTTGGTAGATAAGGTGCGTCATTCTGAGAACATTATATAGTCAAATTCATGCCAGGTTGCTGTTATTGGAAAATGAAAGTAATATTGTTTCTTATTTAATGGGAAACTGAGGATAAAATGTGACCCACTTGAATTAGAGTTTCCATATGGTAAAAGACTATAGCACATAGCCTTCTGCATTTTATTAAGCAGTCAAGGTAAGAAGGTTATTTAGGCATTTGAGTATTGAAATTTGAACAATGAAGCCTGAAGTAACTTTTTTCCCCCTCTGAATAATTTGAGTAATATAAATCATATCATTTCTTAAGAAGCACCAAACATAGAAAGGAACAACCAGTACCAGCCACTCCCAAAACATACCAAATGGTAAAGAGCATCGGCACAATGAAGAAACTACATCAACTAACGGGCAAAACAGCCAGCTAGCATCAAAGTGGCAGGATCAAGCTTTTCTTTCTTTTAAGGGCAATGCTTAGATTTTAGATTTTTGTGTTTGTTTCCTGCCACTTATTTTTACTATGATCTTCTTACCTTCATCTGCATGCATATAAATTTGTGTGTTATATATATAACCAGTGTATCAGTTTTAGAATCAATCTTTTTACAGTTTTGTGTTACTGTAGGCAGTGATGTGCAGCAAATATGTAATGACAGAATTTCTGGAGGCAGAAGCCATGATTTGTAATATATGCCGCTTTCCATTGTGTAAATATTTCCAGCAGGGCTGATTTCAAATTATCAAAGTGACATCACTGAATGCAGAATGGGAAAGAGATGTGCAGGAATTCACCATTATATGGTATTTTCTGTTGTATAGATAGAATAGGCATAATGTCAAGAGCATACATAATGGCAAAATGTAGCAACACAATTAGAAGGTGATGCTTTTTGAGCACTTATTGGCTTTGTTTTTGATAAGATGTATTTCATTTCAAGTTAATATAATTTAATAGTGGCTGTAACACCAGCTCACAGTATTCTTGACAATTTAACAATCTCCTTGCACATCCAGGTCTAAATGGGGCTCTAGCACATCTCCAGTTGTGTGCGATGTACCGTGGTATGGAGTTCAAACAAGGCTTTGAGTGGTTAAGCTTTGAATATGTTTATAGATCTGTCAGTTCCTTTCAGAAATCAGAAAGCAGAAAATTAACTAAATGAAGGAGAACTGCCTTCAGTCCATGGTTGAACCACATAAATGATGCATTATCATTCTTTATTCTCAGATGTCCTCCTTCCCTCTATGTGAACATCTCTGAAATTGGGATGCATTTTATGACTTAGATACACAGTTTCTCTTAGTTTATTTTACTTTGCAATGTATTACTCCAGTACCTAAAATAATGGTGCATCTGAACAAGTTACATCATCTTAGATTTGACAAAATATGGCACTTTAAAGTATTAGAAATTGCTGATTTTAATAAGAAACTGCTAGATTATTATTTTTTTCTTAATGGCAAATGCAAGAAACTACCTTCAGGCTCCAGGAGGTGAGTATCTTAGCATTAATTCAAAATATCTACACGCTGTGTTAGTAAAAACAAGAAAGGCCCAATCTATCAAATGAAGGAAATTGACATTAAAATGTTCTAGCTCTTAAAGCTAAAAGTGCCATGTTCTGAGAAGAAAACATTTTTTTCTCTTTATTATAGCTTCGGTGTTAACATCCACTGTGTGAAGAATGAAACATGCTGGTCTATTTCTCATAGTAATTGCCAAAATACTTTCTCCTCATCGTGGCTTCAACATTAACGTTCACTGTGTAAAGAGTGATGCATGTATTAATGTCTTTTAATGTTCACTGTGTAAAGAGTGAAGCATATATTAAGATCTTTTTGTAGAAATTGGCTATATCCAGTGTGTGTTTTAGATATGTAAATAAGGGGTTGTTAATGCAGAGAAAACCTATAGGTAACGTTTGAAATGTTACCTGGGTATTCAGACCCAGAGAGATAGAAAATTGCCTTCAGTTCACTTCTGCTGCCAAATCATTCCATCTTCCAATTTTAGTGAAAAACCATGTTGTATTCATGTCAAGGCAGAGAAAAAAAAATAGGTCTGTTTTCTCCCTGCACATGGCCTGCTGGGGCAAATCATCTTCACACACATTAATGGAATGAGGGTAGGAAAAGCGAAGGAATGATGCTTCTCTTGTGGAGTTTGTTAGTTATATTTTTTTCTTTTAAAATAGAAAATAATATTTATGTAACATTTTCTTGTTTAAAATAGTTCTCCATATTTAGTGAAAATATTTGAAAATGACAGAAAGGTTTAAAAATGAAATGAAAATCACATATAATTCCAGCAATCAGAAATTAAATTTTATGTATAACTTTTTTGTGAATAGCTCTGATTTTCCTAGAGAAAAATTATTTTAAGTGATATTACCATGTCAAGAGAATGTACATTTGTAAGGCTTTGTAAAGGCCTTTAGGAAATTAGCCTAGTTTATACTCCTAACAATGGTATATGAGAGTGTCTATTCTCCTGCACCCATATTAACGTCAGTTATTATCACTTAATTTGCCAGGTTTATAGCAAACAATGGCAACTCATTGTTTTAATTTAATCTGTGTCTATATGATTAGGGAGGCTTTGATTTATGAAGCTTTAATGCTTAACATTTTTTTTTTTTTTAAGTTTGGGCTGCCTTGTATATGTTTGTTAGCTTTTTATGTTTCTTTTGTGAGGAGCTTATGTCCTTTGTCCACTTTATTTTTGAATGCTTACATTTTACATGCCCATGTATGAAAACATCTCTACTTAAAGAATAAATGTTCCTGCCATGTATATTTCAAATATTCATTCCAAAACATAGGTTTTTAATATTATAAATGTAATAATGCTTATGATCGAAAGTTTAGAAACTATGAAAAATATAGGGACAAAAATAAAAGTCACGATAATCTCTCTTTGTCATAGATACAATGTTAATGTTCCTCCAAATTCATATGTTGACATCCTAACCGCCAATGTAATGATATAAGAGATGGAGCATTTTGGAGGTAATTAGATTGTGGGGGCAGAGCCCTCATGAAAAAGATTAGTGCCCTTAAAAAGGAAGATGGAAGGAGAGCTTCTGCCTCTTCCACCATGTGAGGCCTCAGTGAGAAGGCACTATGTATGAATCAGGAAGCAGACTCTCACTAGACATGGACTCTGTCAGCACCCTGATCTGGACTTCCAGCCTCTAGAACTGTAAGAAGTTCCCACTGTGCATATGGCACCTCGTCTATGGTGGTAGCAACCCAAACTAAGACACTCTTGATACAATTATTGTTTACATTTTGGGGATTTTTCCTTTTGGCTTTGCTTTCACACCTTTACATACACTCTCTACCTACAAATTCAAATTTATATAGTATGTTATGTTTATATCCTGTTTTTTATTTATATTCAGAATATGACATTATAAAAGTGATACAGGCGTATCTTAGTTTCAGTTTCTCCAAATGCTGACCCTGAGCCAAGGACTTGAGTGTATATGTCAAGCCCATACATGCAAAACAGGCAAAGCCAAGGCCTAGTAGATTCGATGGTAAAGATCCAATGAGCCACTCTTGGATTTAGACAATTTATTACTTACATAGCAGTGAAAGGACGAATAAGCCACGAGGCCATGTCCTTGATCCTTGTCCCATGCTCTGAAGCAAAAGGGGCCAGATGACTGCAGTACCACTCCTAGACCTTAATCTAGATGGGCACAGGTAGCTTTATGTTCATCTCTGTTCTGGTGGGGCTGGAGCGGCAGATCCGTATCTCACCTAAAGTGGGGAGGGGATGAGAAATTGTCCTGTGATTGTCGACTTGGAGGTGAGTGGGAGGTGGCCTCATATCAAGTCCTTATAGACCTCCATTCTCTCATGTTTTGGATGGATCACAAGACATTCCACAAAGACTAAGTTATGGTTCAAGCCTACAAGATTGCCAGGTGCCACAGATGAGCTGTTTTCCTGCAGCAGGTGGTTTATATAGAAAGTGACCCAGGAAGCAAAAGTAATGAAAAGGAAGCAGTAAAACAGGGAAGAGAAAAAAAATCAATACAATATGTATGAATGAATGCATCATTGTTGTGGGTGACTGTGGCTCAGTGCCGGTGGGAACCCTCCTGAGGAACCATACAGACTGTGCCTTAGGCGTGAGAGGGGACAGGAAAGCTGGGGTGTTTATCTCCCTGCTCTGGTCCCTCATTGTTTGTGGGTTACCCATCTTTTACTCTCTGCCTTCTCTGTGGGAAGTTTTGCATGTGGGTTGAGCAAGGTCCACAGAAGCCAGAGAGAATCCTTGGTCAGGGAAGTTGAGACTCAGGCCTTATGGTTGGGATCTGTCAGTAGTTTGGGAACTGCCTATTGAAGCTGCAGGTGAGGTGGAAGGTGGGCAGAAAGGCTAGGGGGCCATATCTGTCACAGTGTAGAACACTGAGGAAAAACCCAAGCATTTTTAAAAAAGAAAAATAAACATTAATTCTCTTACTATGAGATCATTCTAGCCACATTCCAATCATACTTCTCTGCATCTTCTTCAATAATTAGATGATAGTGTGTATTCAATTTTGCATTGTTTTATACCCTTTAACTATTTTATAATAATTCACTCACTATTGTAAGTGCTTTGTAAACATATTTTCCCATAGAGATTAAAGCTTTTTTGCGGATAAAATACACATAGAACAGAATTACAAAAGTGACACAGTAAACTAAAGGATTATTGTTCGAAAACTTAAGCAGCTATTTCGTTTAGGTTATTAGTTAAGAGGGAGATAGAATGTGAGGAAGTGGCAGAAAAGGTTTCATGGTGGAAAATAATTTAGAGCTGGATGCTGAAGGACTAAGCAGAGAATGGCCCAGATGTTTACGAGTTATTAGCTAAATTAGACCTCAGATATGGTATGAGTGCAGATTCTGAAACATGATTAAGCAAACTCTATTAGGAGCTGAGGTGGGCAGAATAATGCCCCCCACGAAGATGTCCACTTCCTAATCCTTGGAAATTGTGAATATGTTACATTACATGGCAAAGGGCAATTTAGGTTGCAGATGGAAGTAAAGTTGCTTATAAGGTGACCTTAATTTAGGGAGATCAGCCTGTATGATCATGTGAGCCCAGTCTCATCCCCAGAATTCTTAAAAAGGGAAGATAGAGGCAGAAGAGTTGTCAGGGTGATGAGAGAAGAATGCAATCTTTCATTGCTGGTTTTGAAGATGGAGGAAGGCCTGCTTACTGCACCCCAAGGCCCCATCCCAAGGAAGGACCCACATCCCCACCCCATGCTTTTTTCTTCCTAACCAAGACAGTTTTCTTTGTGTGTTTCTCTATTCCCATTCTTAGTGCTCCTGCACAGTCATGTTGCATCTCTGTTGTCTGGTATTTATTATCTTTCCTTTTATTTTACTTCTTTTGTCTTTTCTTCCACATTCTAAGAGAGGTACTCAATTTTGACTTCCACATCTCTAATTTTATTTTCTGCATTCTATTACATTTAGCTTTACATTTATATATTTGTCTCACCCTTTCCCCTGACCTATCTTATGATTCGTATCCTGCAGTCTTCTCCCCCAGTTTATTCTTCATATGGATTTTTACTCCTGGGGATAGAGGCCTTTTTTCTTTTTTATTAAGCATCCTATTAAAAGCTGTATAGAGTTAAACTCTTTTTGTTTTTATTCTGGATTTTTGAGTAAGTGATTTTTAGAGGCCTGTGCTTTCTTTCACGTATTAAGATGATGTTCCTTGTCCTTTGTTATGAGTAGTTTTTCATTGACTGCTCTCTCCCACTAACTTCCCTCCCTGCTTATTTTTTCTACCTACTGGAATTTGTATGAGAGATCTATTGTGCTATAATATTTATGAATAAAATAAATTCATGAGATGGTCTCAGACCAACTTTCTATCTAAGAGATACAGAGAAATAGACGGTGTGTAAAAGATAATGTGATTAGTTGATTTGGTTTGAGAAAGACAAGATGGGTGGGGAAGAGAGGCTGCAGAGAAGAGATTTAAGCTGTCGAAGTTGAAAATGTCTCAAAGGTTCACAAGCGAATCAGGAGATAGACTTCAGGTCCAATATGAGTAAAGATACTGAATGTGTCCCTCTGAATTTCACTTAGAACTTCTAATTCTACCCTGCTTATTTGTTTTATTCTGATTCTCCATCGACATATACCTCTAAGCTGCAGTATGGGTAACTTCTTCAAATGTATCGTCTAGTTCATGAATTCTGCTGTTTATCCCATTCATTATGTTTTTGATTTCAACAATAAAGTACAGCTTGTTCCTAACAGTTCACTAGATTAAAAAAAAAATCTACCTGGTCACTTTTGGTCTCAGTGATGGCTCATTTTTGTGATGACATCTTCTGTTTTTGTAGACATTTTATATATATTTTATAACTTTTATTCTGGGAAAGTAAATATGTAAAGTTTCTAGGGATTGCTGCTTATTTTTGCTGACACTCATGGTGTCTTGTTTTCTTGTTGGCATGATAAACTTTAATTGTGAGTTTATATTTGTTTGAAATTATTCTGTGAACATCCTGGGGGCCTAACTAGAGAATGCTTTCCTGAACAGAGGATGCATATTTCTATCTGCCAGGCAAAACCAAGCTAGGACTACTTTAGTGCCTTTCATGTAACTTCGGATTAAAGAGACCATCTTAGATTGAGCTTCCTATATTGTGCTGGTGCTTCTGTGCCCTCCAATACATATGAAGACATTAGAAACACTAAGGAGCTCCTCTGTGCATGGGGTTTTGTATCAGCACCACAGATGCTGGTCTGCAGGATTTCACAGTTGGAGGGTAGTTTCACAAGTTTCAAGTTGTTTACTATTGCATGAGTTCTCTTTTTCCTTGATAATCTGCCGCTGCATTATGATGTGTCTTTACTTTTCTCTTTCTACTAGGTATGACTTGAAATTATTATTATTATTATTTTGAGATGGAGTCTTCCTCTCTCACCCAGGCTGGAGTGCAATGGCATGATCTCAGTTCACTGCACCCTCTGCCCCCTGAGTTCAAGCAATTCATTTGCCTCAACCTTCCAAATAGCTGGGACTACAGACATGCACCATCACACCCGGCTTATTTCTGTATTTATAGTAGAGACCGGCTTTTGCCATGTTGGCCAGGCTAATCTAAAACTCCTGACCTCAGGTGATCCACCTTTCTCAGCCGCTCAAAGTGCTAGGATTATAGATGTGAGTATACCCGGCCTGAAATACAGTTTTGAATTGAATACTCTCCCTTCAAGTCTGGTAAATTATTTGAGTATTGCTCCTTTCCCATACAGCTTCCCCTCTCTTTCCCTGGATCTTTTATTTTATACCCTTTTCTGATATCTCTTGAGTGCATCTCTATGCATCTCTCTGCTAAATTCTTCACTTTTATCTTCTAATTGTCTAGATACCTGTTTTTATCTTTCACTGCTCTTTTTTTGTAATGTCTGTCTATTTTTATTCCAACGATTATATATATTTTTTTTCTGCGATATCTTTCTGTTCTTTCTTTCTTTTTTTTTTTTTTGAGAGGGAGTCTCACTCTGTCACCAGGCTGGAGTGCAGTAGCACGATGTCCACTCACTGCAACCTCCACCTCCTGGATTCAAGCCATTCTCCTGCCTCAGTCTCCCTGGTAGCTGGGATTACAGGTGCACGTCACCATGCCTGGCTAATTTTTTGTATTTTTAGTAGACACGGGGTTTTATCATGCTGACCAGGTTGGTCTCGAACTCCTGACATCAGGTGATATGCCCATCTCAGCCTCCCAAAGTGCTGGGATTATAGGTGTGAACTACCATGCCTGGCCTTGTTCTTTTAAATTTCATCCTGTACTTGCTTTTTATCCCTATTATAATCTTTTGCTTTTTTCTAAATGAAAGTTATTTCTTCATATTTTTTGAGCATCTTGATTCTAATTTTAAAGCTTTTGTCAAGACTATTTCATAAAACTAATCTTATAGTGACTTCCTGCTCCTATGTTTTAATGCTGTGTCTGATTTTAACTTTGTGTAGAAATTTTGTTCAATCCTCTCTCATGTTTTCTTATTCCCTGGGTACCTGGCCTAGAATGAGATTTCCATTGTCATTTCAGGACTTCTGTCCTATGGCTATAGAATATTTCAGACCTGGTCACAGAGTCAGTGGGTAGCTTGATTCATTGATCAGTTTTTAGATTCTTTCTATGACCTCTTACTTCTCTAGTCTCAGAGCTTGCTCAAAACTTGAGCCACAGGTGGTAGGTGGTAGCAGTTTTAATTTAGCTGCCTTTCTGAAGACTGCATATGTGGCCCCTCCAACTCCTCTCTTCAAACAGTGAGCCAGGCTACAGTTCCCCTTTTCGCAGGGAGTACTTTTAACTCTCTTCAATGATAGGACTGAACGCCTAGCAGTCGCTGCCTGCTTTCAGACCCAGGAAACGGTAGGGCTGAGGCTTTAGTTATTATTGCTTTGCAGTTTTGTTCTAGTTTCACTAAAGAGATGTTTATTGAGGTTTTGTGTCTGGCTATGTCTTTGGATTTTTAATAATCCATCATTTTTCTGTGTTTGGCATATAGATGGTTTTAGCCAAGTGTGAAATCATACCATTTTGACTAGAGCTCTTACTTTTGCTTTAAAAGTCATTATTATTAGATTGTTAGTATTTACCTACAGCATTTGGTATGGTTATACATGAGTTTGAGAGTAAAGTTATATATTTTTCGTGGTAGTTATGTAACAAGGTTAACATATTACTTCACCATGGTGCCTGTTGGGTGCCATTCTGGGTTTGCTAAGGCCTTGATTTACTTCTCCCTTTTAAAGTAACATAGGTATAGACCCCAAAGATGAAACTTCTTTCTGATCTAACAGTGGTGCTTTAGGGGAGCCTGAACAGTTTGTTGTCCCTCTGTTTTGTAGGTAATACTGCCTTCTCCTCCCTAATCAAACAAGCTAATGAAAAGGAATTGATTTGGTTTAGTTAGTGTAGCTGGTTTGGATGATCTGAATCAGTGCCACTTACAGAGAGTTGTGCTTTCAACACTTCTCTCTCTGTTCAGCCAGTGAGGATGGTGCACTTTGGAAGAAATAGGTTTGAGTACTCTTCAGCATTCAGCTGGGAATACTCAGAAGCCTCTGTTTTATTGCTGTGCAAGAATGCCCTATAGGAAACATTGGGTGGTGTTGCGTCTTTGACCTTCAGCATCCAGGAGATGTATGCTGCCTTTCAGGTTCATTCTTATTTTGGAATCCTAGAGCTTCTCCCCTGGTTTACACATTGCTACTGCTGCATTTTTCCTTCTAGAAAGGTTTTGTCAGTTTTCTGCTGTCCTTTCTATGATGCCTATTTACTTTTGGCTTGGCAAGGTCTCTTATTGTCTCCCTACTTAAGCAGATTCGTTTTCACAAGATCCTCTCTCACACAGTCTTACCAAGGAAGAGTGCTGCAGAGTGGGAGGGGGTGGTAAAAGGTTGCAGTACATCAAATAACATCAGCATTACAACAGGAGAGCAAACCTTTTAATAGTTTGGAAGTGTTTCCCCATGTACCATCTTTATCTCTTCTACTCATCTCAATCTCCTTTGATCCTCAGAATTATTTGAATCAGGAAGAGCAGCATTATTTTCTCTATGCCGCTGAGAAAAAGTGACTCAGTGAAATCATAGAGCTGTTAAATGGCTGAACAGAGATGAGTGTCCTATGCTTATTCTAGCAATATTTGCTGAGATGTAAGCTGCACAAGGTGGAGCTCCTTTATAAGAAGGTGATGTCCTACAAGCAGCACAGACATAACTGAAAATGGGTCATTTTCTCATTTCCTAAATGACTTTTCACCTATTTGCAAATGGACATAACTTTGAAACAGGCAGGTACATTTATCTCCTTTATGTCTTTGTGCTCTGGTGGTGCTGGGCTCTTGATCATAACCTGCAGTGAGAGATGATGTGCATTAACTGTGTTCCTGCCATTTTTCATTATTTTGTGAATGCTATTATATTTGAAAATTCTATCCAGGGAAACTGTATAGTAACTTCTTGCATAAAGAGTCTGTGAACCATTTTTTAGGTAGGTATTTACTGGTAAACTCACTTATTCACTCAGAATTGTTTAATATACTGCAATAAGTGCCTTTTAGTGAGACTTTAACTACTTGGGGAGTTTGAGGAGTTTTCTGCTCTTACAAAAGAGCTAGTGATAAGAAGAAATAAGATATCAAGCCTGAAAAGACACAGAGAAAACTTAAATACTCTTAAGTAGAATATGCCAGTCTGAAAGGCTACGTACTATAAGATTTCAGCCATATGGCATTTGGAAAAGGAAAAGCTATAGAGATAGTAAAATGATTGATTGCTGGTTGCCAGGGGCTCATAGGGAGAGTGGGTGGGATAAATTAAGTAGGGCATCAGGTATTTTTAGGGCTGTGAAACTATTCTATATGATACTATAATGGTGGATATGTTATGTATTTTTTCAAAAACCATAGAACTCTACAACACAGAGTGAAACCTAATGTAAAATATGGATTTTGGTCAATAATAAATCAACTTTGGTTCATCAATTGTAGCAAATATACCATGTAAATGCAAGGTGCTAATAACAGGCGAAATTGGTCAGGCGTAGTGGCTCATGCCTGTAATCCTAGAACTTTGGGAGGCCAAGGTGGGTGGATCACAAGGTCAGGAGTTCAAGACCAGCCTGGCTAAGATAGTGAAACCCCATCTCCACTAAACATACAAAAATTAGCCAGGCATGGTGGCTGGCACCTGTAATCCCAGCTGCTTGGGAGACTAAAGCAGAGAATTGCTTGAACCCAGGAGGTGTAATTTGCAATGAGCTGAGATCACGCCACTGCACTTCAGCCTGGGTGACAGAGTGAGACACCATCTCAAAAAAAAAAAAAAAAAAAAATGGGGGGGGGGGGAATTGTTTTTGGAGGAGGAGAGAAGGTATATGGGAATTCTGTATACCTTCTTCTCAATTTTTCTGTAAGTCTAAAATTGCTCTAAAAAATAAAATCCATTAATTATTTACCAAGCAAAGCTAGTGCTCCTTGTGCCCTGCAGTACATATGGAGACACTAGAAGTACTAAGGAGCTTTTCTCTGCAATGGGCTTTGTATTCTTTAGAGACAAACTGCACACATCTGATTTTGTGTATATATTTATTAGATTTATAAAAAACTCCCTGTTTGGAATCACCTTTGTTAGTTCACCTCAACCTTCTGAAGAATTTCCTTTTCTTTAATCTGAAATATCTCTAATCTTGGTTTTAGCTCAAGGGTGAATCTTAAAGGCAATGTGAAATTCAATTTCTTCAAATATGACTTATGAGACTGACACAAGAATAAAAACACTGAAATTATTATTTTTTTGTATTTAGCCCATAGGCATTTTAACACTCATAAGTCATAAATAACCACAGTTAAACATCCAGTTTTGCAGGACTCAAGTCCTTTAGAAAAACTACAGTTGAAGAAAAAACAATTTCTTCCCTGGGATGTGTTTATTTCATTCTCTGGTATCCAGAACTTCACACAAATGCAGTAACTATACTTGTGCAAGAAGAGAGCCTACTTTAAATTTATGTGAATAAAAACACAAGGAATTAAATGTTTTATATCCAGCTTGATATAAAACAGGTAGCCTTCTCTGAACTAAAGACATTGTTGGCAGAAGCAAATAATATAAAGTTTATGCCTTTCTGTGTTCTCATCTCTTACATAATATTTATTTCTTTACACTTTTAATTTGAATTAGCAAGTACACTAAAACTCTCATGTAGCACAGCATAGCATAATTAGCTAACAAGGAGAAGAGCGAAGCTTTCCTGGGAAACATTGCACACACAAACCTCGAAAATTACTGGTTATGTTGAGCAATAGCCAATGTGGTTATATGTATGGACATTATGTATAGGGGTTTTATAAGCAATACCTGAGATACTAACTCTATTATTAAGCACGGGCCAGAGCTCCTGAGTGGTTTGAACTAAGTTTTACTGATGGACAGAAATTGGCTAATCTTTGTTTACTGGAAAGGTTTTGCAATTTTTGTAAGAACATAATCCCTTTTTTGAAAAAGTTATTTCTTGACAGAGTTTGAACAAACTGTGGCTCTTGAGCCACATCTAACCTACCATCACCTTCTTTATACAGCATGCTAGCTAAAAATGGTTTTTATTTTTTTTATGGTTTAAAAAGCTGTAACAAAGACCATATGTGGTCCAGAAAGCCTAAAATAGTTCTGTCTGGCCCTTTAGAGGTTTGCCAACACTTGTTTTAGAAGACAGAAGCTAGTAGGTTCAATTCATTGCATCTTGTTTGCTGTAACTAGCTCGTCTCTGCTTGCTTCACCACAAACAGCTGGAATAATCTAAAATATTTTTACCTCCTTTACTGAAGAATCTTTAGTGTGTTCCTATTGTTTATATTATTAATAAAGTATTTGAGTTGGTCCAACAACTAGCATCTGCTTCTCAATCCAAGTCCTAAACAAGATAATAAATAAGATAATGGGGTAGTAGATGAAGGCCAAACCTCACTTTTTTCACGCTAAAGCCTGTTTAGGGGCATAGCTTTATGTAAGGGCCAAAAGAAATCTTACCTACCTGTAAGCAGTGAGGCACCAGAGCAGGATTCACCTTGTGAGGAACACAGCATGGTGTGTCTCTTCAGGCAGCCTCTCTCAAGAAAAAGGAGGGCCTGAGAGCCCTGACCATTCTCCGTTAATTTCGAAATTTACCAACCATACAGATCATTCTTCCTCCAAAAGGAAGAAATAAGGAAATAGATAAACAGAAGCCATGGATTAAATGTTTTTGGTGCTTGATTCCCTGCGGAGAAAAATTTAGTTATAGGGAAATGGTACTTCTCCCTAAAATATTCAACTATAAATCCTGAACTTGGCCTGAACAGGATGTTGTCCCTTCTTTTTTGCTCCAGTCTACCTCTCCAATTAACCTCTCATTATTCTCCTTTGCTTCAGCATAAAACAATATTAAATATGCATTGCTAGGGCTGGTCTCTGCACTTTGACTCTTGTAATACACTCAATTAGTGATGTCCTTCTTCTGCTAATAACTATTCATCCTTTGCATAAATTCACTTCTTCCAGGGACTCTTTACTGTTTTCCTCTTTATTATTTGTTGTTTAAATTGTACAACAGTTTGCACTATCTTCTATTGGGCATCATTCCATTTCCTGAGTTTTTATTTTTATATGGTAGCATGTTTCAGGAACAAGATTCCTGGATTAAGGATTGGCGGCTTCACAGCTACCATTTGTCTAGCACTTATATTCAAGGCCTGATGCTAAGAGCTTTTTACACATGCTCTCATTTAATTTCATAGCAGTCCTAAATAAGTAGATTATAAGTAGGTTACACACTTTGAAATACACTATGTTTTTCAAAAAATGAGAACTGTTATTTAATTAGGTCATGGATAAATTTCCTAAGATGTTTACATATATTTATGTCAATAAATTTTAAGATTCTGAAAAAGTGGGTTGTGGGTCCTCTTCTGTGGTTTTCATTGCATCCAGCACATTATTCTGTATAAAAATAAATGTTGATTTATTTTTATTTCTAGTACTATAAATTAATAATAAAAGGAATAAAATTCTAACATGTTATGCAAACCATCTAGGAGTTAATGGTATAACAGAGGAAAGAAATAAAAACTTGAAAATAAAAAATCAGTGAACAGTATAGATTTTTTTCTTTTTTAGCTTGTTAAAATGCAAAATGAAAGAATAATAAAATGATTTTTCATACTCTGCCATCAATATTCAACAATTATCAACTCATGGTCAATTTTGTTTCATCTATACCCCACCCACATCAGCTTAATTTGAAGAAAATTCCAGACATTCTATCGGTTTACCTGTGACTGTTTCCGTATATATTTATAAAAGATAAGGGTTCTTTTTAAAACAAAGTGATAATTTTGTTGTCTAAGAAGTTAACAGCAATTCCTTAATATCATCAAGTATACAGTTAATGATTAAATTTGTCCGGTCGTGCATGATTTATTTTAAGGTTTTTTTGAGTCAGGATCTGAATAAGATCTGGACAGTGTAATTGGTCGACATGTTGCTTAAATCTTTACATGCTGCTTCTCCATCTTCCCCCCTCCCTTTGTAATTTATTTTTTAAGATAAACTAAGTTGTATTACTTTGATACATTCTCATAGTGTGGACTTTACTGATTTCATCCCATATGTCATTTGCCATGTTTCTTATTCCCTGTATTCTTGCAAACCGATGGCCATTTGTAGAGGCTCGATCAGATTCAAGTTCAAATATTTTATCAGGAACGTTTGTGGTATTAAGTACTTGTATTAGGGGTTTCTGTTTGTTTCTTTTGCGATGTTAGCAGCTATTTGTAATCACTGGCTAAATCCATTAGCTTATTAAGAATTGCAAAATGGTGGTATTCTAATTTATCGTTCCTTCTTTATTTGCTAGGATACTTATGTAAAGAGAAATAGCACTGTATTAGCTATTTGGCTACTTTGAGATACATTTATCTACCCTGAGGTAATTACTTAATTCATTCTTTTGACCATTTGAGTTAACTGTTTTTCAAAATAATGAATTACTTCTCCCCACATTCTTCAAAGATGACTAACAAGATTCTTTTTTTAAAGAATCATTATGAACTCCTGATACATGGTAAAGTGTTACTTAACAATGGGAATATGTCCTGAAAAATGCATCCTTGGGCAATTTCATTGTACAAACCTAGAAGATATAACCTGCTAGACTCCTAGGCTACAAATCTGTACAGCATGGTACTTTACTGAATACAATAGGCAATTTGCACTACAATGTTACCATGGCTACAGTATCATTAGGTGGTAGGAATTTTTCAGCTTCATTATAATATTATGGGACCATAGTTTTACATGCCTTCCATCATTGATGTAAATGTCATTATGTCACACATGACTATATTCAATGTGTTTCAATTTGTTATAATGATTATTGATTATTATTTTTGGAGATGTGGTCTTTCTCTGTCACCCAGAGTGCAGTGGCATGATCACAGCTCACACTGCAGCCTCAAACTCCTGGGCTCAAGCCATCCTCTAGCCTCAGCTGGCTGAGTAGCCGAGATTACAGTCATGCCACTGTGCCCAGGTAATTTTTGAACTTTTATAAAGACAGGTGTAATTATGTTGCCCAGACTGGTCTGGAACTCCTGGCATCAAGTGATCTTGCCACATTGGCCTCCCAAAGTGCTGGGATTACAGACATGAGCCATTGTGCCTGGCCTATAATATTAAAAATGTTCAAATATTTTGGGCAAAGAAAACAACAAGTAGATTTCTGAACACTTTTAGTAATTTTGATAACTTTATTTCCTTCTAGTATGACAAGATTTTCTGGTCTAATATTGAACATTTTCTTGCTAAAACCTGAAATCAACCATCTTTCTAAAGGCCCCTGGTTTCTTTAAGTGGAAAAGAGAATACCATGATCTCAGTAACAGGAGTGTTAATTACAAGTGGGTTGGTCATTGTGTATAGGCTTATTCAGACTATTGAGTTAGAAGTTTTTAAAAAAGGTAAAATACATCTTGTGTGTGTACTGATAACTTCCAATTCAAACATAGGACCACACAGTATTTGTCACCTCATCAAATTTACATTTGTATCTTGCATACTACTTGTTCGTACAATTTAAACAACTGTCCTAGCATAATATCAACACTGTGACCAATTAAATGATTACTGGAATCAGATTTATTTTTAATGGCTTTTTCTATACTGAAAGTAAATCTTCTTAGGATTGAGCAACTAAATAATTCCTTTCTGTATAGTTACATCATCAAATCAAGAGTTAGGTTTGTTTCAATTTTTTAAGGAATTGAGTTTTTTATTATAATGTTCATTTAGTTTTATTATTTACATGTTTCCAAAATTAATTGTACAAAAACAAGATATGTCCAGAAAAAATCAAGCTTCTATCCCTGTGCCCTCCAGCTTATTTTCTCCCTCCTTTATGGGTAACCACCAAAATATTTTGTGGTCTATCTTTCCATTGTTAAGTAAATATGCATATATATCATATATTTGGATTGCCCTTTACTTAGATAAATGATGGAATAACTTACATATGGTTTCTACCTTGCTTTATAATTATAATATATATATATATACACACTATAAAGCGTAAACTGGAAATCACTGCATGGAAAAGATATATTTCTTATTTCTTTTTACAGCTGCATAGTATTTCATTATATGAATATTCCATGGTGTATTCTGTCTGCTATTGGTGGGCATTTCTACATTTTGCTGCTATTAACAATACTACCATTGATAACTTTGTAAAAAGTCCTTTTGTTTTTTGCCGAGTTATCTTTGGGGTAGATTTCTGGAAATAATGTGCTGGGTGAAAGGCTAAGTGGAACTGTATTTTTGATTAATAGTGCCAGACTTCTCTCTAGAGGGATTTATATACTTTGTATTCCTACCAGCAACAAGTGAGAATGTCTGCTTCCCCATAGCCTTGCCAATAGTATATGTGAATTTCTTTTTGTGTAAACTGTCTTTCCAGTTTTTCCTTTCTTTCTACACTTAGATGTTTTCTCTACATTTAGGACACTAAACTTACATTATATAAAAGTTTTAAATGTATTTGCCCAGTATATTATTTGCCTTTTTACCTAACTTAGATTATTCAGTGTTTCTGTGCCATGAGAATATTTCTGTGGAATTTATCAGTCTCTCAGTTACATTACTGAATTTTATGTCACAGGGAAATTTTTCCCACTTTTCACTTGGTAAGTTATTCACCCATGATTCCTTGAGTACTTTTATGATATAATTTTTAAGATTTAAAAATCTCTGGGATTATGCCTTGCATAGTTGAGGAATCGATGAAATTTTATATTTTGTCTTATAATTCTAATGATCACAATGGACTGTATTTAAATGTTTATCACTTTCCTCACTGATTTTTTTGGGCCACTTCTCATTAAACTCTAAGTTTCCATAAGTTATTAAATGCATACCTAGATTTTTGGCTCTATTTTGCTGGCTTGTGTGTCTTTTCAAACACCAACAATACACTTCTATTGAGGCTTTATGATATGTTTTATTATCTAATTGTGCTAGATCTCCTTCATAGTTCTTTTTCAGGGTTGGTCTGACTAATCTTGCTTTTTTTTTCATTGCCCTTTTATTTATTTTTTATTATTATTATTTTTTTAGATGGAGTCTCGCTCTGTCACCCAGGCTGGAGTGCAGTGACGTGATCTCGGCTCACTGCAAGCTCCACATCCTGGATTCAAGTAATTTGCCTGCCTCAGCCTCCCAGTAGCTGGCATTACAGGTGTGTACCACCATGCCCAGCTAATTTTTGTATTTTTAGTAGACAGGGTTTCACCATGTTGGCCAGGCTGGTCTTGAACTCCTGACCTCAGTTGATCCACCCACCTCAGCCTCTTGAAGTGCTGGGATTACAGTCATATGCCACCATGCCCGGCCCCATTGCCCTTTCAAAAACTATCTAGCTCCAGGAAAAAAAAAACGGTATTCTTATGGAAACTGTGTTATGTTTATAAATCTGTAAAAGAAAAATCTGAGTTACAATAAAATTTTAAGGAGTTTAGTGACTAAGTAGCAATTCATGAATTGGGAAGCAACAAACTGAAAGAGGTCTAGTGCTCTGATAATGAAGTATGAGAGGCAAGTGTTTATAGGATGAGTAAGGAAGCAAAATAAATTGATTGATTACAGTCATAAAATTGCCTTTTCAGTTTACTTTGTTGTAAAGCCTTTAATCACATAACATATGTTGCTGGCTGCTTATGACTGGCTGAGGTTAAGTTTTGTTACTATCTAATGTAAGCATGACCATTTACCAGCATTTATCAGAAATGATCCGAGTTCAATAGCCTTCTTCATGAAGGGCTCCTTGGACTAGTATTTCCTGAAGTTTTGCTTATTCATAATTGTTTGTGGGCTTTATACCTGAAGACCAACTTATCTGTATGTAAAAATCCTTGGCTCCCAGCTTACTGAGTTTCTATGAAGTGAAAAGCCATGTACCCTATCACAACCTCTCTTTTCCTAATAAAGCTAATCACTATCATGTGAGTATAGTTACCTTTTCCTGATTTACCTTTACAGTTTTGTCACCTAAGTATGCATTCCTATATATAATATTTTAGTTTTCTTTTTTAAAAACTTTATAAAAATGAAACCATGTAGTATATATTTTTTGTGACTTAAAAAAATTTGAAACTAAATTCAAAATCACATTTGTGAGATTCAACCATATTGTTTCCTATAGCTGTATTTCATCTTAGTTACTATAAAGTATCCCATTGAGTGGATATGCAATAAGTTATCTATTGTATTGTTGATGAATATTTAGATATTATACATTATGCTATTTTAAATATCCTGAACATGTTTCTCAGGGTGGAATTGACCGGAGTGGATTTCTGAGTTGACTTCCTAAGTCAAAGAGTCATAGAATATGTGTAATTTCAACTTGACCAGATAAAATAAGAATTTTTCTGTAGTGGGTGTAGCAATTCACATTTTCACCAGTAGACTGTGAGAGATAGCCTCTTAGAGTTGGAAGAAAACTTGAAAGGCATCTCTTTCAACTCATTTTAAATATGATAAAATGAGTTTTTAGTAGGTTGCAGGGGACTGATTTGAGATTTCATTGGTGACAAGTGATCAAGTTGGGTGTAAATTCCTGATCTGGCTTTTCACTTCAGCATTGTTTCTATGACATTTTGATGGTAAAAGAATGGATTAAAAATGATCAAAATGAGTGCAAAATCTAAAGAAATTTTTGGGACATACAGGAGCTTGAGCTACACATACCTTAAATGTACACAAGACTCACTGTTATGGTAAAGTACAATATCAATATGTTGATAAACTCACATCATATTAATAAAAGGTTAATTTGTTATACATTCTGCTTATAAAGACAGGCAAATGCATACTGCATTTAGAAAGATTTTATTAAAATGTTATAGTTGAAGTAATTATGCTTAAAGGAGAATCACTTAAGTGACTAAATACTATGCAAAGGTAAGGGTGAATTATAGGCATAACAATAATATTTAATATTTTTAATTGTTCTCTGCTTATTTCATGGTATTTCTCTAAGTTACAGTTCTTGTAGATATGTTATATAGCTTATTTTTTATCATTTTGCGTAATACATTTTGTGCAGTAGGCAATTAATATTTATTGAACATTTGAATCCCATAATATCTTCTCACACAGTACACAGCAAATCTGGAGTCAAAATTGTAGGATTGACTAGGCCTAGGGTTGAGCTTCATAAATATTTCTGAGGATTGTTGAAAGGAGTACAGAAGGTATCTCAGAAATTATGACTATAAGTTGAGGAAACATGATTTTGTAACCTAATGGCTTTTGGTGTGAAATCAGATTGGGAAAAAGAAAACGCTAAAATTCTTTTATGATCCTCATTTAGTGTAAGCATAATTAATGATGTAACAGTAAGTGGAAAATTCAGAAGAGATTATTTTTAAAGGATCAGATGGTTTCTCAAAGTAAATCCTCATAGCTTCAAATCAATGTCCAATGAACCTGAAAAGAGTAGGTGAGTTTAGTTAAATAAATAAAAACCAAAATAAAAATCAAAACTTTCAGACTCTTAACTGCCATCTCCACAAAAGATGGCAGAACTCGGTATGTGGATGTCCCAGCTAATGAGCAATTTATGCCATAAATTGCTATGGCTCTTGTACACAGAACCTGCTGTGAGTGGTGAGGAAAGCGTTCCTTTCTTATCAGCCCAGGGACAATAGCAGATGTAATTACACCTATCTGTCACCTGTGCTTGAAAATAAATTTCTGTGTAGAGCTGGATGGAGAAGCCTATTGTGACTATTTGGGCCTTCTAAACATTTGTTCTTGGGGAAAATTGTTTAGGAAGAAATAAGGAATTACTCTCCTTAAATGTGACCTGTGGGGCTTACTGCTCTTATAGGATTATCAGTCTCATTATTTTATGCTCCATAAAATAAGAGTCTCTTCTTTGCTCACGTTTATTCTGTTTGATCTTAAACATTTGTATAAGTATATAAATGTCTTTCTTCATTAACAAAGTTGAAAGACAGGCATACACATAGACTGATCATTGCAACTGGCTTGTAATAATGTGTAATATCTAAGCCAGGCACCATGGCTCACACCTGTAATCCTAGCACTATGGGGGGCTGAGGCGGGCAGATCTCTTGAGGCCAGGAGTTTGAGACCAGCTTGGTCAACATGGTGAAACCCCATCTCTACTAAAAATACAAAATTAGCCAGGCATGGTGGTGCATGCCTGTAATTCTACCTACTCAGGAGGCTGAGGCAGGAGAATTGCTGGAACCCAGGAGGCAGAGGTTGTAGTGAACTGAGATCGTGACACTGCACTCCAGCCTGGCAACAGAGCAAGACTCTGTCTCAAAAAACAAAAACAAAAACCTAATACCTATGTATGTTTATAATTATGTATGTTATGATGTATATAACATAATTTATAACATGTGCTTATGTAAAGTATATAATGCAAATGCTTTATTATAGGTTCATTATAATATCACTCCAGGAACACAGTTCATTATAATATCACTCCATTGCTTTGTTTGTATGAATCTTGTATTAGTGAATTATTTTAGTGGGCTAGAGGGTAATATTATTTAATTTTGTGCTTAAAAATTCTGAAATATACCTAGATTCTCTCAGACCATGGCATCAGCCTACTTGCAGTTGAAAAACACACTGTGTTTTTAACCCATTTGGTTAAAGATTCCTTTTTTATGAACTTGGCAAATATAAAGGAAACTTTCAAGGTTGACCAACTCCAGGAAATGTCACACATATACACGGTTTGTTATCATCTGTTGTGGTTTTACTGTTTAAGTAGGGATTTTTTTTTTTTTTTGCACTTTTGAGATATTATTCCCCTTATTCACCATTATATCAAATGTAATGCACTGCATTCTAGTCTTTATTTGTTTATTTATTTTTTAGTCTACAGGCATTTTGGTCTCAGCAAGTAAGAGGACATTTGTGAAACTGAACATTGGTTTTGTGTCACATCATACAGTGTTCTTCAAAATTGACCTACTTGGCTTATCTATCTTTCTGTCTTTTGAGACATTGAAAAATAGACAAACACAAGGAAGACTACAACAGAAATTTAATAGCTTCATCTGGAACAATTAATAACTGATAGTTTCTTCATATAGACTCATTCATATGCACATGCACATCTGTCTTCAAGAAGAAATAAATATTACCTTAACCCGCTTTCAGTCTATTCTCCCTTTCCATCTTTGGAAGTAACTATCATCAGGAATTTGAATACCTTTCCATTTTTATACTCTTACATACATTTATGTATCTATAATATTTAAATACAGAATGCATATACAGACATAAATGCTATAATATATACATAAACAGTATTTTCATGCATTTTGTGATTTTTGTTATTTATGGAAATAGATATTAGATTTAATTCTCTCTTGTTCTTTCTCTCTTTTGGGGCCTCCCTTTTGCTGTATCAGTGTGTCCTGTGTCTGTCTCTTGAGAGCTCTGTGTCTGTTTGTCTGTACCTGTCTTGCTCTGTCTCCCTTTCTCTCTCTGTCTTCCTCTCTCTGTCTTTGTCTCTGTGTTTCTCTGTCTCTCTTTGCTTCTGTCTCTAGATATAGAGTGTAATTAACCCCAGAAAAATCATTCATTCATTTTTTTTCAAATGTATTGGCTTTAATTTTTACTGTCTTATAATTTTAAAAAAATCTCAGAAGTATCTTTGTAATCATTTCAGTGGCTACATTTGAAGTTAAATTATTCTGTTAAATAATCATTCACAGGGGAAAGAACATTTACTATAGTGGTTCTCCAATTTTCAGTTTAAAAAATTAAACTGTTTGTACAGATATTCTTCTTTGGAGGAAAACGTAATCACCATTACAAAGAACGTCTGGCTGCATAATGATGTGAATTGCTATCATTTTAGGCAATATTATTTAAATGAATGGAGGAGAAACTCAAACTTGTTCATAGCAAGGTTTGTGATGGCAAATAATACTTTCTCAATTTCTTGTTCTCTCCCTGAACCATTCCCCCAAACAGCTATCACCTATATTCTTCAAGTTTACCTCTTCAAGTTAAGTCCGTCCTTTAACTTGGTTATCAGCTGATGTGCCATGTCAAATAGTATACCAAAAACCCTTCACAGGTGCATGCCAACAGGTACTATTTAACATGAAAATGTATTTTTGCCAATATTGTCATGGCAATGTCTACCAGAGGGATCATTGTCTTGGTCATGTGATAAGGGTGGAGCTAGCTACAACCTTCTTTATATAACCAGTAAGAGGCATAGCAGGTTGGCAAGAGGGATGGCATATTTACTGAAGCACAGTCCATGGTATTACTGCTGAAACAACCTCCCAGTTAGTCCCCCTACCTTCACGCTTGCCCCTCCCTCCCCAGATTTCATCTTTCAAAGGACTGATCTCTATAAGGCCTAAATCAGATCATGTTAATTTCCTGTTCTAAATCCTTCAGTGACTTTTTCCCCTGCAACCAGAAGAAAATTAAACATTTTTCCATGGCTGGAATACTTGCCACTGTCTACTTCACTGACCTCAACCTTTCTGTGCTACATCTTGTTCACTGTTCCTGCCATACTGTCCTTCTTTCTGTTCTTGAAGTATATCCAGCTCATTTCCATCTTGGCCTAGTTTTTGTTGTTCTTCTTGCATAGAACGCTCTTCAAAACTACTCATGTCTGGCTTCCCAAATTAAACATGATGCCTCCAAAGATACCTTTCCTGTGCACTCTACATAGGTCCCAGTTCTGTATCTCATTACCGTATGTGAAATGAAAGATATCCATGGATAGTTTGAGAAGGTACATTTTCTCTAGTGGTGAAGAATATGGAATTTTAAGGAGATTATCCCAACCTGTTTTCAGATATAGATTTGACCTTTCAGGGCCCCTGGGATGCACAGAGTGAATGATGCTACCACTGTAAATGGATGAGGGAGGTCTGTCCCTGGAACCTGGATGATTTTCTTCTTAGCACTTTTCAGTATTTGAGTCTTTTTTGGTTTGCTTTTCTATATGTTGTTTGTCTCTCCACACTAAAATGTAAGCTCCTTGAGAGCAGGGTCTCCTGTGCCTTATTCATGACTGCATCCCAAATACCTAGACTGTGTCTGGGAGGTGTTCAGCAGAAATTAATCTGCTGCTTGGCTGAGAAGTGTGGTCTTTACTGCCCAGTTCACTCACTCTTTCAGAAAACTTTTTGCATTTTCAGTGGAAATATAAGTTCTTCCTTCTCTGAAGCCTTATACAAACCCTCTAATGATATGGTATATTCTTCCTATATTCTCACTATTTCTATTTCCTACCTTCTGAAAAAGTAAACCTCTTGAAAGCAAGGCTAGTGTCACACTCATATTTACATCCCCTACAACATTTAGCTCAGTTTCTTCACAACTTCACTATTAGTGCATGCTTAACTAATTAAAGCACTACTAATTTTGCATTTAGGCTCTTTCAATTTGAATCACGAAATTTTGAGTTACACACTTTTTGATTTAAAAGAAGTAATACTTTTTCTTCCTACAAATATAGTTGTTTCTTATCTGGCATCATTTCTTATGTTTTCTTTGCCCAGATGTGTTCCACTTAGGGATTGCAAATTGACAGTTCACAGACTAAACACAGCCATCAAAGAGGTATTATTGGGCTCTCGCAATGTTTTGAAATTTTTAAATTAGATGGTACCACTTAAAAATTAAAATTTGTCAAAATTGTTGGACTTCTGACTTTCCTAGAAAAATAGGACAATCTGATAGCCCTGGGCACACATATCCTCATGATAACAAACAATGAAAAGATGTGTGTTTCTGGTTTACCATAGTGTCCACTGGTCTTGCTTTATTCATATGTTGTACATGTTTGAACTCTTTACATTTTGGAGTTTGAGGCCCCTGCTTTATACCTTCCGTACATCTGTGTAGTTTCAGTCTGTGGCAATCAGATAGTTAGTTAGCCTTACTATTATTCCAAAGTCTGAAGTCTTTCTGTTATCTAACATGTTTGACTACACATATAAACATGTAAGGCTGTGAAAGAAGAAAAACAATTCTATAACATATGGAAGCTTCCATTTACTTTTCATTTGCAATGAGAAGAGGTGGATTTTATGTAGAAGTTAGAGTGCTTGTGTTCTATTATCTCTTTTTCACAGACCTATTTTGTAATCATTTTACAACTTTAAACTGCAGTTCCCTCTATGAAGTGGGAATGATGTGTGTGGATTCCTAACATTTAGTTTAGCTTTTACCATCTATGCTTTCTTTTTTTTGAATGATTTTTGAATGTTTTCTTTATATGTTGATTTCAGTGATTAACCTTGACATCCATAGAGCTGTCAAGTCTCTGTTGACATGACGTTCGTTCAGAGGGCAGTGTCTTTTCTGTATTGTGCACACCTGAGGTGATGCTTCCTAGGCACCCCACGGACACTCAGAAGTGTTAATTAAATAAAATGCTGTTATTTAAATAACTCCCTCAAAGATTACTTTTTACAATTGAGCTATGTGATTCCATTTTCCTTGACTTACACTTAGATTATGAAATGAAAGGGGAAAGTTCATAGCAAAATGTATTCTGGCTTTCAAAAAAAAATTATGATGAATTATGCATTACTCCCTCCCTATGTAGTTGGCATATCTTGGAACATAGATCACTTGGCCTGCAGTCAGGGTGACTGTGGCCTTTTGCTGAACTTAACCCGTCTGAACTCCTCCTTGAAGCATTTGTCAAGTCCACTGTCTCTCCATGTGAATCTGAGTCAGGTATGAGTGAGTATCATGCTTCTCATCAAGACTCTGCAGAAGCAGAGAGTAGTGGCTAAGTCATAGCACAGCAAGCCCAATGCTGCTTCTTTCTTAGGCAAGTGTTTTCTTAACTGGAATAAAAATGAGGCAGTCCATGCTGAGTGTGAAAGAAATCCAAGACAACTTCACACTCTAATTGATGAGTTGGTCCAGAGATATTGTTTTCTAGCTAGTGTCAGTGTTAGGTGAGGTATGCTCAAATATTTGACACCAAAAAAATGTAGGTCTGAGCCTATAGGATTAGGAGTAAGGATGAAGAATGTTCTTTATGACTTGCAAATGAATACTAGAAGAAATGTTTTTTTCCACGGATGTGAGGCATGGAAACTAATGCTCACCTACTATTTAGAGAAAACTCTTTTGTTAAAAGCTCTGGAGCCTTGTTTTCTCTGAGAGATATTTGTAGCTATAATTAAGAAATCTGTTTAAATTGTGCTTATAATTATCCTAATTGGTATGAAAATCTGATTGAATGCTTAGAGGAGTAAATTGCCCCAGCTGCATTTTATAAGCAACACACTTTTCAAAAAGGAAAACGAAAGTAGGTAAATAGGTTTTCAAAAATAAAACCTCAGCTCCCTATAAGTAGGTTACATTTAAAAGTGCTCTTTGTGTGTCTGTTTATCTTAATTTGGGCAACTTGGTGGCCTTGCAATACTTATATCCAGGATTAAAATAAGGTTCCAAATAAAGAAAGTACAGTTGAATTATTTGAGCTTTGTGATGAAAGGTCCTCACTGTCAAGATCCAGACACTGGAAGCTCTCTGAAGAGCCAGAGGGCTAAGACAGTGTCCAGTAGAACAATCAGATGTGAAGATTCAACTATGGTTCCATCTAGATCTGCATGAGATCAGTGGTTTTCCAAATGTGCCAAAGGTACACCCATGATGTATGTTAAAATGTATGTTTCCAGGATTTTCTCTAGGTTTAGTGATTAGTATACCTAGGATAAAAACCTGAGAATCTCTATTTTTAAAACGTATTCCTTAGATGACTCTTTTTAATTAATTTTAAATTCAAGATAATCACTACATTAATCTGACCAAGCTGAGTGCATATTTCAAGTAGCAGAAGAGAAGGCAAACTAAAGGAAAATACATGTGAACCAAAACAATAAAGTAGATTATTTCTCCTGGCAAGGAGTAGAGAAATAGGTAAAAAACAAATGGCCTCAAATCATTTGTATTTGCTTTTGGAAGATGTCCTGACTATGTTTTGGCAGCAGATTTACTGTCATAACTCAGTTTCACTTAGGATAATAATAAATAGGTTTTCATTTCCAAAATACACACTTAAGAATGTGTGTGGGTGGAGAGAAATAGCTCCACATTGCAGGGAAATGACAAAGGAAAGCCAATTTGGGATTTAAAGTTTGGGTACAGAAAATCCACAAAGTGGACAATACAAATGTGTGTATATATGTATATGTGAATGAAGTAATTGTTTATAAGTTAGACACCTCTACAACACATACCATTTCTGCTTCCTGGGTTCAAGTGATTCTCGTGCCTCAGCCCCCTGAGTAGCTGGGATTACAGATATGTGCCACCACACCTGGCTAATTTTTGTATTTTTAGTAGAGATAGGGTTTCGTCATATTGCCCAGGCTGATCTTGAACTCCTGGCCTCAAGTGATCCACCCGCCTCGGCCTCCCAAAGTGCTGGGATTATAGGTGTGAGCCACCATGGCTGGCAAGAGCTTACTGTCTTATAGGTGGTTCGTGGTAGTGTGCCATTTGGTGGTATTGCAATAAAATAAATAGAATATAATAAATTCAAAAGGAACAAGTATTTTTTTTTCATGTGGTAGTCAATTTGCAACAATACATGCTGAATTTTATTCTGTATGTATTGCAGTTGGGAAGGGGTGCTGTGAACATGATGGGCAACTTGAATTTTTTGTGACAGTTATTTTTTAACTCTTCATCTGTCTTTCCACCTCAAATATTAAAACTACCTAAACTATACTTATTCTCCAAAGCAAAACAAACATGCAGGAGCAAACATTCAGGTTTGGTTTTCATTCCATTAACATTACTTTTAATTTTGTGTAAAGCATTACAATATACATTTACGCATACTACCTCATGTTAGTGATCTGAGCCCAACTCTGCAAGATGGTCGGGGATTTCATCAACTGGAGATATTCTCTATTCCCATGAATGGATGAGAAGCTTGAGCCTCTGAGAGATAATAACTCCCAAAGGTTAAAAAAAGTTGTAGGAACAAATGGTTTCCAAACCTAAAAACAATGATCTCTGTACCCTAAAAAATCAAGTTTTTATTAACTCACTAATTAGCCAAGGGGAGAATATGTTTCCCTTCTGTTTCATTTCTGGGTGCTCCAGGTTGGAGTATAAGTTTTAACCTTGTGCTGTTATTAAAGACATTTCATTCAATAAGTAGTATATGTGGGAGTTGCAATTTGGAGTCAATTTTAAATGCATTTACAGAGATATGAAAAACACATCTAGAGCCTCAACTAAAGCAAGTATTGTTTAGGAGGTTCTGATAAAGGCAATATAATATGATTGTAGTCTTTGGGTTTCTGTGTCCAAGACATGCTAGAGATGTCTAGATTGACATGCTGTGGGACTACTTCTTAATATATCTCTTGTTCTGTCTAAACACCCTATATATCATAGGATTTTGGCAATTCACATATATTGTAGACTGGGAGACTTTATTCTAAAGATGAAAAAACTGAAACTCAAAAAGAAGATGTCTACCTGACTAATAAAACAGTCAAACCAAAGGTTGAAACAAGTCTCTCTGACTCTCTGCCCAGAAACTCTAAGATGACATGAAGTCATTCTCATTCCCATTGACAGGCATTTTGTGGGCTCCAAGCATTTGCTGGACATGTTGAAAGCAAAGCACTGTAATACCTGGCCCTGCTCTGAAGTAATGTACACGCTGTCATAGAAAACAGAACAGACCATTTCAAAGAGAGTTCAACTGGTTCTATTAATATTCAGAGAAAGAGACTTTTCCATTCACTCTTGAAGAAAGGTATTCCGAAGTTCTACTTCTACTAGAAAAGAATTTACTGTTTCTTGCTGCAACAGAGCTTGTGTAAAGTAGCTAGAAATTTTCAGATTAAGTTGTAACGCATCTGCATGACTGACCTCTCTAAACTATCAGGAAGGTCAGTGAGTCTCCCTTATGCCAGTTCTATTCTTCTGTGGACCCTTCTGTTCACTGTCATCTTAGGACAATAATCAGACATTTCTAGTAATCCCAAATCAATTTAAATTCTTTTAAAGTGTTAAAAATAAAGGTTCAGTGGTGATATGAGTGTGCAGAAGGCCAGGTGGCTTCGAGCTGTATCAGGTTTGAAAGCTAAAGAGTTTTATTTATAGACTTTTGTTCTGCTTGAAATATTAAACTATAAAAGCACAAGGTAAACAGATTTATTTTTAATTTGTGTATATGACATCCTAGACATCTTATCAAGCTTTAGAATAGACTGAGCGATTCTGAGGTTTGGGGTTAAATGTACATCTGTTTTATCTCTGTGTTGAGAAGACAACTCATAAAAATTCATTTTCAACAGATGGTTGCAAATGAAGACAGACTACCTTATTTGGATTAATACACATTCATAAAGAATATGTTACTTTTTGATGAAACTAAATCATTCCATAAATTCTATCAAAAAACAAATCTGGAATTTCTTTAAAATTTACCAAAATATAAGTAATAAGTAGTTGGAATGTAGCCCTCTACCTCCTGTTCCTGCCCCCCCCCACCATTTTCCACATTTTATCACTAATAGCTTTATAGAGAATATAGGATTTTGCTCTAAAAGATCTAAGTGTATATCTGTTTTCTTGAGGCTGGACAAAAAGAATCATACTACTGATATTTTAGGTAACCAACAGCTACCATCCAAATGTAAATTCTAAATCCTTGGTGAATGATTCTTTTTGAAAAAGCTGTTATTTTACTAGGTTTAAGAAGTAAAACTTGGACTGTTTTTTTTCTTATTCTGATGGTTAAACCTCTGCCCATTCCCTAGATCTAGTAAAGGAAAGGCCTTTGGAATTGGATCAGGAGCTTTTGTTCCTAGCTCTCACTTTGCCTTTCGCAGGATGTGTGATTTTAGGTAGGAGGCAAATGTGTTGGAACCTGTTTTCCCATCTTTGAAATGAAGGACTAGACTGGTCTCTGGGATTACAGCTTTTGTTCTAGGATTGTGTATGAGATCATAGCTGGGGGTGTGGGGCAATGCTTTATTGTGTTAATACTTTCTTTGTATTGCTGTAATATATTGCTTTCTGTCTAACTTAGAGCTATTTTTAGTAAGAAGGTGGTGAGACTATATCACACACACTGAATCTTGCCTATGATCAGTTGGAGTTTTAGAAGAAATCATTTTTCATTTTATTTTCTAAACAAGGTTCTTTCAAGGAATATAAGGGAAGAAGAACCTCGTTAAATCACTTATGTGTGCAAATGACTTTGAGATTGAAATGCCTCTATAGAAGCCTCTATCTTCTCATCTATTTAACCTCCTTCCATGATTAGTCATTGATGACAGAGAGACACAGATTAATGTGAATCTGCTTCATAAATGGCACAAACTATTTACTTGTCCCGATTCAATAGGGGTTTCCAAAAGTGTATTTATCATTGTTAAAAGTATTCATGTTATATTGTTGCTTTAAAAGGATCTATCCTTTAGGAGATCATGATCTTGGGTTTCTTATTAAATCCATTGAGAGATATTAAAGAATGATACCTTAGAAATTCCTTTGATAACAAAAAACAAATCTGAAATACTAGGATAAGAATAAAAAACAGTACCTGTTGTTTTCATTAAAAAAAAAAAAGCGCACCTGTCATAATGATGCTTGATTCTAATCTCTTGGTTGGAGATTCCATATGATCTTATTCGAAATAAGGTATTGTAGACCAGTTTTTTTCACTATATTTGCAGGTAGAAATAGAGATGTGTCTAACTTAAGTCTATAAGATTTAAAAAAAAAAGAAATTCACCCAGTGTGAGAGGAGCAATTTGGTGAACTAACAAGATGGAAAAATGTGATTTTAAAGCAACATTACTAGGCGTAGAAATAGTTTGCTATTCTGATTGCCGACATGAATAATTCTCAGCTCAATTTGGGTACAGTCTAGGTAAACTTTCTCACAATCAATTCATATAGATATTATGGGTAAGTAATTAAATTACTCTCTCAAAGTAAGTAATTTTAGTTAGGCTTTCCTAAAAACTTCTTTAACATAATAGACCATACTAATACTATCCTTTCCCCAACACTTGACCTGTTCCTCCTTGTCTTTCCTTTTGAATATAAGGACTCTTATTACAACAAGTTTTAAAGTTCTACCCAAATGTAAATGCTGCTGTGTTACCTATTTCTGAAAGTTGACAATTGCATAGCATGAAACCTAATACTTATGATTTATTATCTTAATTGGTAATTTACATAGGCCATTTCTTAATACTTATTTAAAAGGCTATACTAGGCAATGGGGTTATGAATTTGCACCCTCTCCCAACCCCCACCCCCTAACCCCGACTCAAGTGACTGCCTGGATTACAGTACTGTTAGAAAGTGAGACTTCTTCCCCATTCTTATGTTTCCTTCCATATGGGGGAAGGGGGCAAGAATGTGACATTTCTAGCCTCTGTCTGCCTCTTGGCTCATCCATTCCCAGGGGAACTGAGCCTTTATCTCACTTGTGAGTTTGGGTAGAATAAAGTGAACATGCTTGTATCTACTCCTTCCTTTTTTTCTCTTGAAAGTCAACTGTCTGTAGGCAGTAAGTGTTGTACTTATCCTAATGAAGACTCTACCCTTCATTAGCTGGGGATGGAGTGGGACCCCTGTCTTGTCCATCAGTGCCTATGACTGGGTGTATTAGTTTGTCTAATCTAGGTTCAGTATTAGGGCATTCTCTCTCCCACTGATATAAGCCACATCCACCTACTCAGCCATTTTAGTAGTAACTGACATTTTCTTCTCCCATCTGCTTACTCTTTTATTTTATTTCTCAATTCCATATTTAAGTGGGGAAGAAGAGCATTTTAACTAGTTCCTCTCAAATACAAGAATGGTGTACATAGATTCTGACCATGCTAATCTTCTGTTCCCAGGCTAACGTTTGGTTAGAGAATAAATCAACACCAGGATTTAGAAATTAATGAGGATGTTGAATTAGGCTTATATTAATGTTCTTAATTAGAAGAACACATATTAACACCCTCATTTGAAGTATTAACTTTCCCTTTTAAAGACAAACAATTTATTTGCTCAACTTATTGTAAACAGAACAGTTCTCATCACCAAGTTTGAAATGTGCTATTCATTGTTATGAGTTTGTGACTGTGGTTTAGTTTTAATCTACATAAGAAAGCATGGAAAACATAGAGAACAAATTGTCAAAATCTAACAGTTTTCTCTCACAGATTCTAATCAGATGATCTGCAATTGAAAATTGCACTAAAATTTATGTTTTTTTTCAGATCAAAATCCATTTAAGAAATGCGAGAGTAGAAAGGAAGAGAGGTGTTTGACAATCTTGTTGGTATGTATGTCCTCACTTTGATTCAATCCAGTTATTGATTTTTAAAAACATTTTCACAAAATTTAGTATGTCAAGAGATTGTATTTGTTGAGGAGGTTAATGTTCTGTTCTGTTCTGGCAAGACTCTTGCCTTCCTTCCATATGGTGGGGGCAAGAATGTGAATGTCTTATTTTTACTCCCCCTTCCCTCATCATTAGTTGGGTGTACAAGTTGGTGATTCAGAATTTATCTGTCCATCTAGGCATTAAATGAAAACATTGGGAAAAAGTTCTTTTTTTATTACTCTAAAATTTTAAACTCTCTGTACTCTAGAAGTATTTCCTTTGATGTTTCAATTCTTTCATTCTGGATTCCACATTGAAAGCATCAATAGGATTGCAAAACCTCAGCAAAACCACCTAGATTTTCTATTTTTCTACTAGCGAGTAAAATTTTACAGCTCTAGTGCAGTTGAATGAGACTATTCTTTAATCTTGTACTCCAGATTTCTCACAACTTTTAGGGAAGCACATATAAAGTATCAGGCAGAACTGAATCCTGTGAAAATCAGAGTACCTATAATACTTCATGAATACCAACAGCATTATGAAGATGGATTCTTGTCCTCTTTGTAGGTCAGCTAATATCACCATTCATGGGTAATTAGTCTTCTAAAAGATATGTAATTACATGCTAAGAAATGTATTTATTGTTGTCATGTATATTGTATACATCTAGCCTCATATCCATTCAAAGCAAAGCAGAAGACTACAGAATTTGAAAGAATCTAGAAGATCATTGAGTTAGACACCTCATTGCTTCTTTGGGGAAAAATACTGATAAATAGGCTACATGACTTGCTCAAATTTATTGGTGGCCAATTCGGCATTAGAAACTTAGAATTCTGATTCAATCCTGTGTACTTTTCATCACATCATGTTTAATAGAAAGAGAAGACTTACTAATTATACATGGTTTGGGCCCATGGTAAGAACTTCTTCCCAGTGTTTTCATTTATTGCCTGTGTTAGTCCTCTTTTGCTACTATAACAGAATACCTGAGGCTTGATGATTTATAAAGAATAGAAGTTTATTTCTCACGGTTGTAGAGACTGAAAATCCCAAGATTAAGAGGCTGGCATCTGGCCAGGGTCTTCTTGCTGTGTTATTCCACAGTAAAAGGGCAGAGAGAAGGCAAGAGAGAGAGAAAAATTGGGACTGAACTTATTCTTTTATAAGGAATCCATTCTCATTATAATAGCATTAATCTATTCATGAGGGCATGGCCCTTGTGGCTTAATCACCTCTCATTATACCCCACCTCCCAATACTTTCCTTGCAGGTTAAGTTTTCAGTGCAGGCTTTTTAGTGAACACATTTAAACCACAGCACTGCCTTTTATAGTTAACTCTACTCCAGACAGCACTGGGCAAGCCTGAATAGTAAAATAGATAGTAGGCTTATTTTATAGGGAAAGAAAAATATTTATCCTTAGCCATCGCTAGATTCATGGCTGGAGCCTCTGCAACAAGAGACAGTAATATAAAGAAAGCATCCAATTTATTTAAAAGAGGCTTACTATACACAGAAGCCTACATAAAGAAAAACGCAAAGAAACAGGTAAACTTTGTATATTTTTATTTTAGGTTTGATTAAGTGGATAGTCATGAAAAAGTATGATTGGAAAAAGCAGGTATAATCCAATGGTAATAAATAAATCGGAAGAACTTAGCAAGGCATGTTTGATCTTCTTGGCATCTGCCTTTGGCTTCTGTCCTCTGGGTATAGGTTAGGGCATCTCTGGAATGAGGGTCTTATTACCTTATCTTATTACCTTATCTCTCTCTTCAATGAGAAAGGGTGAGGAGAAAAGGTGAGAGTGACCTTCCTGCTTCTGCTGTTTTCTTAAATGCCAAGGTGCTATATTTTGAAGTAGCATGTCCTGAACTCCATTATTTTGTATTTTAATTTTTAAATTATACTTTAAGTTCTGGGGTACATGCTCAGAACATGCAGGTTTTTACACAGGTATACATGTGCCATGGTGGTTGGCTGCACCCATCAACCTGTCATCTACATTAGGTATTTCTCCTAATGCTATCCCTGCCCCAGGCTCCTACTCCCTGACAGTCACTGGTGTGTGATATTCCCCTCCCTGTGTCCATGTATTCTTATTGTTTAATTCCCACTTATGAGTGAGAACATGTGGTGTTTGGTTTTCTGTTCTTGTGTTAGTTTGCTGAGAATGATGGTTTCCAGCTTCATCCATGTTCCTGCAAAAGACATGACCTCATCTTTTTTTATGATTGCATAGTATTCCATGGTATATATGTGCCACATTTTCTTTATCTAGTCTATCACTGATGGGCATTTGTGTTGGTTCTAAGTCTTTGCTATTGTGAACAGTGCTGCAATAAACAGACATGTGCATATGTCTCTATATTAGAATGGTTTATAATCCTTTGGGTATATACCCAGTAATGGGATTTCTGGGTCAAATGGTATTTCTAGTTCTAGATCCTTGAGGGATTGCCACAGTGTCTTCCACAATGGTTGAACTAATTTATACTCCCACCAACAGTGTAAAAGTGTTCCTATTTCTCTACATCCTCTCCAGTATCTATTGTTTCCTGACTTTTTAATGATCATAATTCTAACTGGTGTGAGATGGTATCTCATTGTAGTTTTCATCCTAAAATCCATTATTCTACTGAAACAGTTGAAATGGGATAACATTCTCGTGGTACTTCTCTTACCTTTGTGTTACTTCCTAACACTTAGCTGCATATGCATCAGTTTGTGGACAAGAGTTCAGAGCATAAGCATATAAAATAATGGTATAGACTCTCTGGATTATTATCTTGGCTTTGCCACTGATTAGTTATGTAAGCCAGGGTAAGTGGCTTAGCCTTCCAACCTCAGTCTTCTTATCTGATAAATGAAACAACAATTGTAGCACTGTCACAATTAATTGAATGAACTCACAGTGGTCTGTCAAAGGGGATACTATTGGAATTTTGAGTTCATCAATTCATCATTTTGTGAGACTGTTTAGTATCCCTGACCTCTACTTCTAAATGCCAATAGTAACAGTAGCCATTGCTACAGCTCAAAATGCTCCTCTATGCTTCCAAAATGGAATTTTTTAAACTAATATGTATAAATTTTGTAGCATAGTACTTGGTACATATTAAATAACTGCATGTAAATAACATCTTCATCTTCATTATTTCAGAAATTTTTTCAGGAGAAAATGTTTGGTATCTTCCAGAGGCTTGGCATTAAGTTTGAGCATATGCAATGGACTTCTGTGAGCTTCTCTTGTGCTATGAGGGCTGTTTCAAGGTACTAGGATTGACCTAGATCCGATGTGGGGCCCCATTTAAAGCCTGCTACCTAAAAATTCTCGTTTTGTTTAGGAACTGGATTTGATGGTCTAACTTTCTGACTCTAGGTCCACCCATTGGCCACCATGGAATTCCATAAGTACTCATTACTTCCTGGAGAGATCTTCTTGGGATACATTGGCCCAAGAGTATTCTCATCTTGTTTGTTTGTTTTAATCCAATCTTTGCCATCTAAGACAGCTCAGTCATTTATGTCAGCCGTTTAGTTGCCCAACCCCATATTAGCTAGGCTTTCCCTAGGGCTACACTGCCACTCTGTCTCCCTTCCTCAGCATCAAACTACTATGTGGGTTAATGCTATGGACAAGACCTGATGGTGACATTGCCCAATTCAAACTTGGAGATGATGCTTGACCTGCCTCACCAAAAATGCCAAGATGGGCTCAAAATAGATTATAGTCTCACGATCTTGTTTCACCTTAAGTTTAGTTGGTCAGCTTCTCTCTGGAGCTGTGACTTCTTGGCTTTTTCTTTCCCCGAGGCAGCTCTCTTTCTATCATGTTGAACAACCAGCCTCATGGTTTCACTCCTCTGACCCTGGCTCTTGCACTATGGCTATATGCTTTCACTAGAGAAGATGTCAGTCAATTCTACTTGTTGTCAGCAGTCTGATGAAAAGTTTGAAGAGTTAGGGGTAGAAACTATTGACTAAAATAATTTAAATTATCCTGCTCATCCTTAATTGATTTGAAGTCTACTTAAAAGACAGTTAATAAGCTTTGGATCTCAGTGTGTAAAAAAATGTGAGAGCTGCCACCAGTGAAGTTTTGATATTAAGATTGCTTTTGACAACTCAATATGGGAAGGAGATAACAATTGAAATGACAGGCTAATGGGAACGCAGAACCTACCTGGGGGTGAAAAGTTGTAGCAAACACAGATAATTCTTTTTTTCTACTCTTTTTTGCTCTCTTTGATTTGTCAATGAGCTTAGACAAAGTGGTAAAAACTGACTTTACCAATGGATTTCAACAGCAATCACTACTAATGCTTCCTTTTTTTTTCTCTTCCCCATCTGCCTCCGTTATAGAGCAGTTATAGCATAGAGGCTAAACACTGGGCTTTAGAGTTGGATAGGCATGAGTTTAAATGGAATAAAGTTTAAATGGAAATTCAGACAAATACAAACCATGTGACTTTGGGCAAATTACTTCATCTCTCTGAGCTTTAGTTTCTTTGTAAGATAAGGACAATAATACCTACCTCATGGGCTGCTTACTATAGCTAAATGAAGTAATGTATGTAGGTGCTAAGCAGAATGCTTTCTTCATAATGAGTGCTAAAAAATAAAAAAAGATAATCATGACTGTCCAGGTAAAGGATTGACCTCTCCAAATAGCTTTTCAAACCCTATAAAAAGTGAAGTGGGCCAGGCGCGGTGGCTCAAGCCTGTAATCCCAGCACTTTGGGAGGCTGAGGCGGGTGGATCACGAAGTCAAGAGATCGAGACCATCCTGGTCAACACGGTGAAACCCCGTCTCTACTAAAAATACAAAAAATTAGCTGGGCATGGTGGTGCGTGCCTGTAATCCCAGCTACTCAGGAGGCTGAGGCAGGAGAATTGCCTGAACCCAGGAGGCAGAGGTTGCGGTGAGCTGAGATCGCGCCATTGCACTCCAGCCTGGGTAACAAGAGCGAAACTCTGTCCCAAAAAAAAAAAAAAGTGAAGTGGTGGTCCTCATACCTTTGGATGTGCCTGGTCATCACTCTCTTTCTTTTTGGCTGCTCCATATTCCAAATGAATTTAGAAATTTTCCATAGCCAAGTTATCCAGAAAGCACTGGGTAAATCAGCAAAAGTAATGGTGAAATGTAAGATCAAGAATGTATGTGTATGATCCTAAAGTGCAATAAAACAATGCCATTCAGAAGAAATGTGCCAATAAGACACATCAGAAAGTGTTGTCATCAAACCAGCACATGCTTTTATTATGTGCATACCAGTTAAGCTTTTTCTCATGTTTTCACTTGATTTTGGTAATCATCCTCAAAGCTCTCATCAAAATAAGATGTGTGTGACATTTGATCATTGTCAGTATTTCCTATAATGCACAAGGGAATATGGAAAATATGTACAGAATCAGAAGTCATTCATGATGTGTTCTAAGAGCTCTGAGGGTAAGGATTGTGTCTGTGTCTGTTTTGTTTTCTACTGTGGTTTTACTACCTAGCATTGGTCCTGGCACATAGTGGGTACTGAAAAATAAAATAAGTAAATTAATTGCCTGTTTTGTATAGAATTATTAATATAATTGAACATTATTTTAATTATGCATGTATAAAATTGTTGGTAAAAAATCTAAAGATGACATTCAGCTAAAGGTTACTGTCAGATTTGTCTAATAAGACTCCTTTTCTGTGGACCAATTAAACTTAGGTCATTGCTCTGCCTTAAGGGACCAACATTCAGTCATGATCAATTTGTGTGACACTTTTCCAAAGAGTATTTTATTTTTAATGAAAAATTGTCCAGTGGTATTTTTTAGACATATTCATTAACATTTCAGCTGTGTTGTCCAAAACATTGATGTATGGCTAAATTAAGAGTGTGGTTTTAGGGGATAAACTAAAAAATACCAGAAAGTTACATTTTATATATAAAGGACAAAGGGGTTTAAATTAGTAATAAACCAATCTAAATTGGGTTTTCTTGATATCCTTAATTATTGTACAAAGGACTAATGGTGAATGTATATATATTTTTAAAGCTTCAGCATATATTAAAATTTGTGTAAAATTAACTTGGGATGTCTTGTTGAATGTTTTTAGTAAAAGCACTAGTGAAATACGAAGACCTTTTAACAAAGTAAATGAGACTGATTTTTTCTTTTAATGAACAGACTGGAACATATAATGTATATTTAATGAACTAGAACACTGAATGCATATTTACTTCAAATTGGTCATTTATTATAAGCATGCAGTCATGTTTACAGACACATTCTAAGTATATAATAATGTTCAGACTTTGTGTTTGGGATTTTCCTGTAGAAATAGGGAAAATAGAAGAAAACCATTACACTTATTTTATGATTATGCTTCACTCTTGAACTTACTTATATACCTTAATCACTTACATTATGTGTCACACTTGGCTGCAAATGATACTTAGTTCATGAAAAATCAAATCCAGCTTTAAATGATTAGAATTTGCTGTAATTTAGTACATTAAAATAGAAATGCCAGACTTTGATTATTCTTAAGGAATCCTAATGTTTGGAAAGATAGCAGTATCTCTGGGAAAAAAGTGTACAGCCTCCTAAAAATTACCACTATATTGAGGATGCAAAAGGTGTGTTTGTTGTCTTCTTTTTAAGAAAAACCAGCCACATTATTTTAAGATTCTAGCAGAGGAGCACAGTTAAAGGTACAGCCTTTGCTTGAAACACAGGCTTCTTTGATCTAAGAAAGTTTTTGTCGACAGTACAACACTGGGATACATACTTATAAGGTCCAAAAGGAGAAGGCAAACTTCTTTAGTAAACCATTCTCTGAAATCAGTATGGGCAGTCAAGTGGTCATTGACAAATTAACTTCTGAACAACTGCATAGTTATCTAGGCTTATATAGACAAGATTTGACTTTTCCAGTCAATATAGAGTGGGTATGTTGGAGTCAGCATCATAAAGTGGAATGGCCACCAAACTTTATTAGAAACACGAAAGAGAAAATGTTATGGTTATATAGTTATGTGCTTATTTCCATATAAATACTTACTCATGGAAAAACTGGGAATGGGAGATGTTATTCAACTTGATGGATATGCCCATCTCATATTTATTTTGGTACAGATGAGGTAGCATGGTGTCATCTAATTTTATTCAAAACAGAGTATAACTTCTAGATGAGTTCATTTACTCACATACTTACACGTTGATGTCTCTTAAATCCAAAGATGCTCAAATAGGCACCTTTGCCTGAGTTTCTTGTAGGCACCTCACACTTACCCTGTTATTATCTAAAGTCATCATGGTCTTTCCCTCTCTCTTCCACTAACTTGATTGGCTTCTATATTCCTTATGCTTGTTATTGTCATGGCCAGTTAAGTCTGAAGAGCTAGAAATCAGTTTCTTTCTTAAGCAGTCCCTCTGCCCTGCCTAATCCTATCTAATTTGTCACAAACTCCAAAAGTTTCCTAGAACTGTCATTTGTTCTTAGTCTCTATTGCACCTGCCTTTGTTTACCTTAATTACCTTTTTTTGGAACTGTAGTCACAGCACGTTTTTGGCTTTCTTGATTCCAGTCAATCCTCCACATTGGTAACTGAATTATCTTTCTAAGAAACAAATCTATAATGTCACCACATACCAAACACACACACACACACACACACACACACACACCCCTACCTCTGGCTTCTTTCTTTGTAGAACAAAAGTCAATAGTCTTCACCTGGTACACAAAGGCATTTTCTCCTTAGCTGCAATCTAACACTTCTTCCAACACAACACTGGAAATTTCAAATGCCCTTAATTTCTTCCAATGAACTGTGATAGTTCACAAGTCCTCTTCCTCACACAGGCTGTTCTTCCTTCCCAGGGCAATTGTCACCCCTTTCTAACTCACAGTACCTATTTTCCCTCTAACACCAACTCCAAGGGCAAATTTGACTGACTTCATGCAAGTAGGTGGTTGCTCCCTGTTCTGTGCTCTTTTGGACCTTCCCACATTGTGGTACAATTATCTAATTAGTTATAAGTGGTTCTATTATTCCTTTTTTTTTTTTTTTACTAGACTGTGGATTCTAGAGGTCTACCACATATTTTAATGACTTGTGTAGCTGTTAGGGTCAAGAAGAGCCCCTGGCATAAAGGCTCAATAAATAATTGTTGAATAAAAAAATGAAGAAACATTGATAATAGTTAATAATTTTATAGTTTTTTATGAGCCATGCATTATTCTAGGAGCCATGCATTATTCTAGGTTATTTATATTAACTCATGTAAATTTTACCACAGCGCTATCAAGTAGATAAAATTATCTTCATATTATAGGTGAGACTACATTGAAGTATAGAGAGGTTAAGTAACTTTGAGGTTGATATGGTTTAACTGTGTCCCCACCCAAATTTCCTCTTGAATTGTAGTTTCCATAATCCCTATGTGTTATGGGAGGAACCTGGTGGGAAGTAATTGAATCATGGGGTTGGTTACCTCCATGCTGTTCTCATGATAGTGAGTGAGTTCTCAGGAGATCTGATGGTTTTATAAGAAACTTTCCCTACTCTCTGCTTTGCACTTCTCCTTGCTGTCACCATGTGAAGAAGAACATGTTTTCTTTCCCTTCTGCCATGATTGTAAGTTTCCTGAGGTCTCCCCAGTCATGCGGAATTGTTTGTCAATTAAGCCTCTTTCTTTTATAAATTACCCAGTCTCAGTTGTGTCTTTATGAGCAGCGTGAGAACAAACTAATACAGAAATGCACAGCTACTAAATATCTGAGCTCTTTATTAAACCCATGCAGTTTGGCCTTAGATATAGGGCATATTAACAACTATACCTTACCATTTCTCAGTGTAGCCCAATACTAGAACCCTAAATTAATCAGTTTTTGTAAAATTCTTTTTCTAGGGGAAAGAAAAGGCCATTACAGTAAAATTAAATCACTGGAGATTTATTTGTTGAAAAGTAGTTTCTAGCTTATGTTAGAGAGTGGAAACAAAAATTATTTGTCCACTATGACCAAAATATATAATGTTAAATAAATTATACATAAAATATGATAAAAATGGCACCATCAGCACCCCAGATATGTATTTCATACATCTTAATGTGCTTCAGCTGACTTCTGGTGACAGGATCTGCACCTGTTTTTAAGACTCCTTGAGTTTTCTGAAACTGTGATAAGTCATGTCTATGCGCAAGCCAGGCTACAAGAGCCAAGGCATTAATGCCCTTTGGGAGCAGCCTTCCCTGACCCTTCAGAGAAGACCCCAATTCTCTTGCTCCTTGAATGAGATTATTCTGAGATGTGAGTTTTGTATAATTTCCAGAGTTTCTCTGAGGGGTTAAGCTTCAGTTGTGCACTGTGATAGATGTCTTGACATGTATTCTACATTTTCTGGCTTCCCTCCCTACATTATGTTTTCCTGTATTTTAAAATATTGCCTTTATATGCCCTACATATCCACTATCTATCACAAATAAGCTATTTTTCTTGGAATGCTTTTCTCAGGATTTGCTTCTGGGAGAACTCAACCAAGACAGTGATGTTTATAATTATTACCCTGGTTGCAAAATGTTGAATAAACAAAGTTTTCAGTGGTTAATATATTAAGAAGAAAGTTATAATAACTTGGGGGACACTTTTTATAGTCATTAATTGTAAACTCACCTCAAGGTTCTGCTCTGGGCCTCTGGTAATCTGCCCAGTTTACTGTTTTAATTCTTCTTTAACCAAAAAGACAAAACAACTGCCTCAACACACACAAGGACTCAACCCAAGACTTCTTTTCACATGGTAGATTCTTCTCAGTATAAAGGAAAATAAGTCTTCCCCTCAAATATACAGGATTCAGCAATGAGAACTTTTTTCTACCAAGGGTTGAAGTGGTCACAACTATAAAAAAATTTATTTGGATCTTTTAAATTTCTCTCTCAGTGAACCACAGGATCTTGACTGGGATTTGTCTCAGGCAATTTTTTTTTCTACTTATGACCCTCAGGCATCTGAGGACAAAGTAATAAGAATGCAGTAGCCACTTTTAATATTGTTGGATTCCTAATGGAAATCCGCATTTATTTTGAAAATCGTTGTCTGAGACAACTATGATCAAATATACTTGCTTTCAGTTGGAATTTTACTGCCTCATGTGTGTCTAAAACTGTATTTGGAAGTTAGTTTTTATCTTTAATATAAAGGGAAATTATTTGTTATTTAATGCAAGCAATTTTTAAGTAAACATCTTAGAAGCTTGGAGTTAGAGCCAGGGGAGGAGTGAGGGTCCTTGATGGTCAGAAAGTTGAGAATAGAACCCCTCCCTCTTTTTGCCAGGCTCACAGTTTGAGGGGCCAGAGAGAAAGCTGCCTGTTAGTGAGAGTGAAGCCAAACATGATATATCTAGGAAAAATAACTCAAACTCTAGTTATTGCATGATCTGCTCCAAAGTATTAGTTATGATTAGGAAAATGAATCTGAGGGCTTTGGAGCATTTCAATTTTATCTGATAGTCATAATCTTAGTGCCTATTGTTAAAGTGCTGCTCCAGTTAGACCAGCAAAATACTGAGCCTCATCAGGAGAATACTAGGGTAGAAGAGAAAAATATGATAGCATTCTTGGATTCAAGCCCAGTGCATCCAGTCTTAGAAGAGTTTCATTTGAGCTGTGTGCTACAAGATAGACCTTTCAAGGTCTGTCTTGTGAAGACCACCGAATCCCCCTCACATTTGTAGATTATTTACCAGGCACTGTAACTAGTTAATTTGCAAATAATTTAAAAACACATTTCATTCTAATTTCAAAAGCAATCCATTCCTTCTGTGGAAATTAGTGTTAGAAATCTAAAATAGATGAAGAAACTAAATGCTTTCTCATTCAGCAATAGCTCTTAACATATACTCTGTTTTACTGATTTCAAACTCCAGTAATACTTAAATATATAAAACATAAAGTAGAAGTCCTTGTTAATCCTATTCTAAATTACTATTAATAAACTGGTACAATTTTTAAAAATCTCTCAATGTTATATAATTTTATTTATTTATTTGTTTCTTTCTTTATTTTTAGAGGCAATGGTGCAACCTCAGCTCGCTGCAACCTCTGCCTTGTGGGTTCAGGCGAGTCTCCTGCCTCAGCCTCCCAAGTAGCTGGAACTACAGGCACCTGCCACCATGCCAGACTAATTTTTTGTATTTTTAGTAGAGATATAGTTTCACTGTGTTGGCCAGGATATTCTTGAACTCCTGACCTCAGGTGATCCACCCAACTCAGCCTCCCAAAGTGCTCAGATTACAGGCGCGAGTCACCGAAATTTTTCTAACACTGAAAACAGAGGAGTAAAAAAAGTTCCTCATAATATTATCACATTGTCTTAACCACTATCTTATTTTTGTCAGTTTTATTTCATTCTCCTATAAATAAGTTTCTATTTTTATGTTTGCAATTATGGCATGCATACAATTTTATACCATACCTTTTATTTCACATTATAAACATTTTTCAGATTACCACAGTCTTGTCATGCTTGTATAGTGTTTCACTCAGATGAATAATTTCCCTATAGCTATACATTTATTTCACTTATTTAATGTTGCCATGAATAGTTTTGATTAAAAATAAAGATTTCTTAAATTATAGTCTTCTAGAATGAGGTATAAATTTTACCTGTTGTTCACTGTAGCACAAGTTGTACCAAGTGCAATGTCTGCTATATGGTGTGTTCTTCATAATTTTTTGTTGAATGAACAAATGAAGAAGAATTATTCGATTTTATGACATAAATAAACTTTTGTTGCTGTTTTTTATCCCCAAAAGTATAGTATTTCAAACTGGCTAAATACTTTTACAAATGTTAATTCTAAGAAAAACTCAGTGAGGCAATTGAAGAAATGGAAGTTCAGAGTCGATTTACAGTCATATGGCCAATGTGGAGCCAATGTTCAGATTTACATCCTTTGATGTGCTAACCTTAATGTTCTGTTCACTTTTCCACACCTACATTTTGTCCCTCACTTACATTTTCTGATTAAGAGGATGGGGAAGACAAAGCCCTGGAGGCTTATTGTTAGTGGACAAGCATAGCTGGTTGGCTTGAGCGGAGCTTGCCAAATTGTGGGCTGGGCACCACTCTCAGAGAGCACACCTGCAGAGCTGGTCCAATCAGCAGATACCTAATCCCTTTCAAGACTTATAAATATCAATGTCCAGGGGATGGAAGGTTTTTATAGGGGTGGAATCTGCATCTTTACCAAGCACTCTGTTGTGTGTTGAATTATGGCCCCCTCCTCACAAAATATGCTAAATCCTAACCCATAGCTGTGAATGTGACAATTAAGTTAATATAAGGTTATACTAGATTAGAGTGGGCCCCAATCTAATGGCTGGTGTTCTTATAAGATGAGGGAACTGGAGATAAAAGTAGACACAGAGGAGAATCCCATATGAAGATAGAGAAGACAAAGGGGAGAATCCCATGTGAAGATACAGAAGACACAGGGATGAATGCCATACGAAGACAGAGGCAGAGACTGGAGAGAGTCATCTACAAGCCAGGAGACACCAAGGATTGCTGGCAATCATCAGATGCTAGGAAGAGGCAACAAAGGTTTTTTCCCTAGAGCCCTCAAGAAATTGTGGACCTATTGACACCTTGACTTTGAATTTCTAGCCTCCAAACAAGTCACTTGGTTTCTGGTACTTTTAGTAGGGCACCACCAGAAAGCTGACACACACCCAAGACCTTAAATTTGACTAAATTTAAATCCAGAATTGACTGTTTACTGACCTAAAATAGTAGTTTAAACCTAGAAACAAGTAAAGGACAAAATTAAGGGTGTTAGAGCCTCAGTGAAATAAGCACTAACAAACATGGGAAGTTTGAATCAATAAAGTTACATTTCAGCACACCTGAGCGATGTCTCCAACTTTTGAGAGAAGAATAAAGCAAATCTTTATCTGCATGCTTCTTATGGCAAAGAAGCAGATCTATCAGACATATTTGGAAGAAAGCTAACTATATAGGATATAATTACAATCATGATTAAATTTCATTTTGATCCAAAGCCTACTGTCTTTAATATCGGCCATTAATTTTTAAGGACCAAATACAGAGCCTTCATATTAATTGATAAATTATACTTAATATAGCTGTTCAGTAATTTTCCAGAAAAAAAAATGTTCAAAGTATAGTAAGCCATGTCTAAAATAGTTCTTAGTGATTCCTGCCTCCTGATACTCACATTTTGTATAACCCCTCCCCTAGATTGTGGGCTGGACCTACTGACTTGCTTCTGACAAATAGCATATGGTAAACCTAACGACATATCAATTCTAAGATGAGGTTATAAAAGACTATGACTTCTATCTTTTTCACTCTCTCTCTGGCTCTTCCTGCTTGCTATGATAAATCAAGCTGCTGTGTTGTGAGCTGCCCTATGGAGAGGCGCACATGGCAAGGAACTGAGGCCAGCCAGCCAGAGAAAAACCGAGGCCCTGAGTCCAACAACCTGCAAGGTACTAAATCCTGTTAATAGGATTTAGTGTAACGTGTTAAGTTTAGAAGTGAGTTATCCGTTTGACCTTTGAGATAGTAACTATAGCTTTAGTCAAAATCTTCACTGTATTCTTATGAGATCCTGAGCCAGAGAACTCAAGCTGTGCATGGATTTCTAATCTACGAAACTGCAACGTAATAAATGTTGTTTTAAGCCACTAAGTTTTTAGGTGATTTATTATGCAGCAACGGATAGCAAATATAAAAGCTATTAAAATGCCCGAACTTTCTCTCCAAGTTTGGAAATTTACAGAGATACTATATCCATCTTCATCATTAGGCAAGCAACTTAGGTTTCTTTGTTTTAAATGTGAGTAATTTTTATGAATCTCTGCTTAATAATTTGGGCAAACAAATAGGGCAAGTTTTTCCTCTTCCTTAATTTATGAACCCAATAGTTTTATGATATCTCACTTAGAGGTCATTCCGTCCAATCCCTGTACTTCTCAAATGATGAAGCTATCATTGTATTAATTGTATTAATAGCTCGTCCAAGTAAGGTTACCAGATTTAGGAAATAAAAATACAGGATGCCCAATTAGATTTGAATTTCAGATAATCACTGAATCATTAAAAAATATAAGTATATATCATGTAATATTTTGGACATACTTACATTAAAACATAATTTGATGTTGATTTGAAATTCAAATTTAATTGGTGTCCTGTATTTATATGGCAACCCTATGCCTAAGGTCAGATAACAAATTACTAACAGAGTCTCCATTAGCAGCCAGGTGTCTGGTTTCCAAGCCAGTATTCTTCTTCCCACATGATGCTGTGATGCTGATGAAAGTCTTGCTTTAGAAACTCATCTTGTGGTTGTACATGTTTGAAGTTTTAATGTAGTAACCATTACTGAACTGCTTTTGAAAGGAGCTCATGGGTCATTAAAGGACAAAACTGATGTCTTTTATACAATCAATGGATTCCATTCTGCAAATGAAAGTCCAGCCTGAAAGCATTAATGGAAGGCAGCTGTGGACCCTGATGTTCCTATAATAGCAAGCAGGACTAAGTGTTGTTAGTTTCTGACTAGACTGCATTAATATAATGATTTTAAGTATGCAGGCATATTATGAAAAGGGACAATTTGTGGGAAGAAAATTGAATCAATTTAAAGGAGCTTTTATATTTATATATTTAACATATGCAGATCTATAAGCATTAAAGTAATTATGTGAAATACATAAAAGTATGCAGTAGGTATTAAGAAGCCCTCTGCTAATGGGTACTAAGAGACTTTAAGCCTATGAGTGATTGCTCTCTAATTAGAATTAGTGTTTCTTTGCTGGTGTTATTGAACTTAGAATATCTCTAATTGTTTAAGTGCATTTACACAGATAATTTACATAATCTGTTCTTGTTGACAATTGGTTTATGTATAGTCACTTGAGGATAACAAGTGTGATGATAAAATAGGGACTGGTAGAGATAAAAAAAAATTAAAAGAGCCCAGTGATTATGAAGTTTGAATGAATGCAACTCAGATTTTGGGCCTTTGGTCATTCTAGTTCATTTATTCCAGTGCACCCAGAGACCTATAAGTGCTTTAATTTTATGGATTAAATAAAATTGATTGTTATTTTCCTGACATTCCACCAATAAATCCTTAATAATTTTGTTCTCTTGAGGGACAAACAGCCAAGTAAACATGAACAGTAACTTGGAGCTCAACTAAATGTTAGGATTTTTTTTTTATGGTGAATAATTGTATTTATACTATTTTTGTAATCAAATGCTAGGCTAAGCTCACAGTATTGATTATATATATATTTATATAAATAAATTTATGTTTATATAGTCTTTATTATTAAATATAAGGAAATTATTTTAACATCTGTGAATTAATTTAACATCTGTGAATTATTTTTAACAGATGTTAAAATAATTTCCTATAATAATAAAGAATGAGTAAGCAATGCTTTACTTTTAACAAAATGTTTTCACTTATCTCCACAAATCTCCAAAACAACACTAAAAATGGGTTTGAAGAAAAAATAATGTGTTTAAGGTCACAGTGATAGAGTGTGGCCCAGCCTGGTTTCAGCAAATTTTTTGACTCCAAGCCCAAGTCTTTCCACTATGCCACACTGCCTCTAGATTTTGGATACTGTTTCATTGAAAACTGTATTCACCTTGCAAAAGTAAAGCCAGTCTTGTAATGAAACCAGGATTTATTTGTCAGGCACTCTAGAGACTTGTTTTCTGGAATTTAGCATTTAGAACCTCTTGCAGCTTGAAAATGACTTATTCAGAAATACTAAAGAAGGAGGAATGGAAATTCACTTTTTCCATTTAGAATTCTCAGGGCTAATCACATCTTCATTCAGAGTGGCGCATCTCTCTGAATATTTTATCAGAGTTCTTCGCAGCTGATTTAAAGTTGTGCCTAAGCCACTGCCCTGAGCCAGTCCATAGGATATGCCCCTTAATTTTTTATTGACTGGCTGGCTGACCTAAGGCTTTAAGGGCAGATGTGAGGAGTGCTAAGGTGGCTGAGAGAAGATACAGAATATCCTAGGGGCCAAGAAAAGAACCAGAAATTAAAAGGATATGAAATCTAATCTTTGAAGAAAATACAAGCTACAAAAGAATCTTTGAACTATCTGTGTTAGTGTTTGATTGTGTTGGCATAGACAATGGAGTACTGAGTGCATTTTTTTCTTTTTTTGGTCTTTACTGATAATACATTATAAATCAGTAATCCTATGAGTATTTTGCACTCTAAAACCATCATTAGTCTTACTAGAGGTCCTGAACCTTAGTGATTGACTTCAACCTTCAGCCAACTGAGCTGAGGAATTCTAGGCATTTGGGCATCAGATTTTTTTGAATCAAGTGTTTTACAATACTCATGTGGCCTCTCACATCCATGTACCTCTGATGAATGCAAATCCCTATATAAAGTGGAAGGCACAGAATAAGATGACTCCACTTTTTCTTCTCTAACTCATTTCATTGACATTTTCCCCCTCCCTACATCTCCCTCCCATCACACACAAACATTCATGGACATCTTGATACCATTACCTGTTACTCTTCTGAGAAACTTGGGGACCATAATCTTAGTGATTTCCAAACACCAGTTTTATCAGTCTTTTTGATTAGTCTTTTTACTTCAAATGTTTATCATCTTCTAGTTATATTTAACTCTTGGATTGACAGTACATCCCTGAGGTATATTTTGTGGACTATTTTTGTATCAATGTTTTATTCTGAGCTTGCTGTACTTTACTTTGCCACCTCTTGATCTATGCTGTTTATATTATGGCAAACTTTTCCCTAAGCTTTGGTAGTTTTGTATAACAGATACTTTTTGAATGTAGTCTAAGGTATTTCCACCCAATCAAACAACTAATGAGAACCTTAAAGTTCCTTTGACCATTTGAATAATAACAATTGCTGAGTATTTACTATGTGCATGCAAATGCCAGACTGTGTTCAATACTCATCTAGTGATCACAACAGCCATAAGAGTTAAGTATGCATGTTATCACTCACAGATGAGGAGCATAAAGCTTTTGGACTTTCCCAAAGTTAACAGAAAGGTAAAAGGTAGAGAAGGATTTGATTCCATGACTTTGACTCCAAAGATCATGATCTCCACTGCTACATTTCAGCACCTGTTCTTTGTTACATGATCTCTTACTGAGTTTTGAATTCATATTCAGGTAGTGTATTAGCCCATTTTCATGCTGCTGATAATGACATACCCAAGACTGTGTAATTTACAAAAGAAAAAGCTTTAATGAACGTACAGTTCCACATGGTTGAGGAAGCCTCACAATCATGGTGGAAGGCAAGGAGAAGCAAGTCACGTCTTAAATGGATGGCAGCAGGAAAAGAGAGATCTTGTGCAGGGAAACTCCCGTTTTTTAAAACCATCAAATCTCATGAGACTTATTCACTATCATGAGAAGAGCATGGGAAAGACCCACCCCATGATTCAGTTATCTCCCACAGGGGTCCTTCCCATGACATGGGGATTATGGGAGCTACAAGATGAGATTTGGCTGGGGATACAGAACCAAACCGTATCAGGTAGGGACTTTGCTTTCAAACAATACAAAGAATATATCCTTGGTATAATTCAAAATGGCAGTCCAGTTATATGTTAAAGATAGTTATTTCAATGTCTGTTTTTCTGTGTATGTGAGTGTGTATGCAGAAAGAGAGCATATTAGTTGTTTCATGCAGCTGATAAAGACATACCCAAGTCTGGGCAATTTACAAAAGGAAGAGGTTTAATTGGACTTGCAGTTCCATGTGGCTGGGGAAGCCTCATAATTATGGCAGAAGGCAAGGAGGAACTCTTACATGGGTGGCAGCAAGCAAAGAGAGGTGTGCAGGAAAACTTCCCCTTATAATAATCATCAGTTCTCGTGAGACTTACTATCACAAGAACATCATGGGAAAGACCTACCCACATGATTTGATTACTCCCCACCAGGTCCCTCCCACAACATGTGGGTATTCAAGATGAGATTTGGGTTGGAACACAGCCAAACCATATCAGAGAGTATCCATAGGAATTTTTTTTTCTTTTTTTTGCAGAAAATGGTTTATTTAGGCAGAGAAAGAGAAAAAGAGAAAGAAATAGAGAAGAGAAAGCATAGCTTCCACAATGTTGTGGAAGGGGATCCCAACATGGAGTCCCAGGAATTTTTTAGATAAGAGTGTGCCTGGAGCACATATGTTAGAAATCCATCAATACTGGCTTTGATTCCCTCTGCACACTGTTTAGCCTGCATAGTCATTTCTTGCATCTTTAGCTCACCAGGGTACAGGCTAAATTTTCAAATAGCAGTTCTACTTATATATATGTATAGGAAATGTAATTTGGTCTTGCTTGAGGGTTTCATTTGAGGAAGAAAGACTACAAGAGGCTAATCAGGGTGCTCCTACTCATAATTTTCTAGCAGCCCTTGTGCAAGTTACTTTCTTTGGCAAAATCAAAGTCCCAACCCAAAGCAAGCTAGATGATTTCTAGAAACAATCATTACCTTTCACAGATTTAGGCCTGAAATACTTACCAGTAGGCAAAAGGAGGTGAATCAGATTAGAGGTAGGGGTGGAAAATAACCATTTAATAAGAACCAAGTAGACCTGGTGCAGTGATTCATGCCTGTTATTCCAGCACTTTGGGAGGCCAAGGCGGGTCGATTACGAGGTCAAGGGATAGAGGCCATCCTGGCCAATGTGGTAAAACCCAGTCTCTACTAAAAATACAAAATTTAGTTGGGCATGGTGGTATGTGCTTATAGTCCCACCTATTCAGAAGGCTGAGGCAGGAGAATCACTTGAACCGGGGAGGCGGAGGTTGTGGTGAGCCAAGATTGCACTGTTACACTCCAGCCTGGTGACAGAGTGAGACTCCATCTAAAAAAAAAACTAAAAAACAAAAGGCCCAATTGTTTTTTATTTTTTTTTATTTTATTTTTTTTTGGGGGGACGGAGTTTCGCTCTTGTTACCCAGGTTGGAGTGCAATGGCGCGATCTCGGCTCACCGCAACCTCCGCCTCCTGGGTTCAGGCAATTCTCCTGCCTCAGCCTCCTGAGTAGCTGGGATTACGGGCACGCGCCACCATGCCCAGCTAATTTTTTGTAGTCTTAGTAGAGACGGGGTTTCACCGTGTTGACCAGGATGGTCTCGATCTCTTGACCTCGTGATCCACCCGCCTCGGCCTCCCAAAGTGCTGGGATTACAGGCTTGAGCCACCGCGCCCAGCCCAGGCCCAATTGTTAATAAGCTTGAATAGCAACTAAAAACACAGAATGTATAAAATCACCTCAGGACCTGGTACATTAACGACACTAAATATATATTTGTAGAGTGAATAAATTAATAAAAAGAAAAGATCAAATGCTAAATATTAGAGTCTAGTGAGTGGATTTATAGAAAGGAATTTTAAAATAACTTTTTATAGTCAGTTACTCTTATTGAAACCTTCCAATAATATATCCTGTAATAATAAAAGCATCAGAATATAAAGATAAATGTTCAGGTTTTTTGTATGTTTCTAGAGGAAAAACCCACGTGATGCTTGAAGTTCAAATGAATTTCCATCGTATCTGTATCTGAAGAGCTTGAGTTTTGTTCAGATATTAAAAAGCCCTCCCATCTAGCATAGAAATGGTTCCTTGGGTAAGAAACTCTGCCTCTGCAAGGCTTTGTGTCCTTTTCTGTAAACTTTTTGATACAAAGCAGATGCTTTCTGAGATATCCTCTATTAGAGATATTTTGTTGTTTAAAATAATAGTTATAAAAATTAAATCTGCATGAAAATAATAATGCTGCCAGATATGGTCTGGGGCTTCAGCTCCCCTCTCTCCCTACCCAAGCTATCAGTCACCTACAAACGACTTCGAATAAGCTTATGATCTGGAGAAAAACAGTGGGCTTGTTATGCAAACTAAGCTTCAAGATAAGCTCCTTGGTTATTCACTCCCTTACCCTATATTGCTATCTCTAAACTCCTTCAAAGTAAAAATTCTAGGTCTGCTATTCTTAGGACTTGGCCTATAGAATAAAGCAATACGTACAAGTAGGATTAGAATAAGTCTTTATGACATTTAAGACACTGCTCTTTAAAATGTGCATATTCTTTGAGAAAGGTAGTTTTTAAGATCTTTTCATAAGAGCAAGATTTTGAAGAAGAAAACATGGGGGAGGAGAAAGGGAGTATGGAGGGAATGGAATAACCATAGTGAAGAAAGAGGCATCAAGAGGTGGCTGTGAGGATGACAGGCCCTTCCATATCTGTCTGAGGAAAGATGTACTTGGGCCTTGGGCCCACAGCCTTTGAGTCCTCCTTAATCTGTTTTCCTCCCCTGCTTCATACCAAGTGTATCAGTGAATCCTGCTAACTGTCCCTTCAAGTACGCCCAGAATCTAACAACTTTTCCCACGACCACAGCTCCTGCCCTGGACAAGGCACTATTATCTTTTGTTGCAGAGGCATTCTGAAATGGATTTTCTGTTTGTGCCCTTCACATTCTATCCTATTCTCAATACAGTAGCTAGCAGCCAAAAAGACCTTCAAAAACCTAGGCGAGATTAGCCACTCCTCTGATCAAAACCCGTTTGAGTGGTTCCCCATTTTACTCAAAGTCAGAGTCAAGCTACCTACGAAACAACCTCCAACCTGGCTCCCGTTAGGTATAATCTGGTGAGCTTTAAAGAAGTATCGATGTTGGGGCCCGATCCCAGAAACATCAACTTCATTGGTTTTATAGTTGAGCTCATTGCTATTTGCTGAAAGCTCTCTAAGTCATTTGAATGAGAATCCAGGGCTGAGAATCGTCACCCATCAGAATCTGCTTGCCCTCCCTCTTCTTACCTTTCTATTCTTCTTTCCTTCCTTCAGTACAACCCAGACACACAGGATACCTGGCGCTCCGGGTACTCTCCCACCTGTGTTTGTTCTGGCCAGTGCTCCCTCTAGTACTCACATAAAGCCTGGTGAGCCTCCTACCAGTCTTTAAAATGTTGAATACCCTGCACAAGGATCCCTAGAAAATCATAAGCAGAATAATATTGATTAGCCTCTTGTAATGTTTCCCACTGAATCAAACTCCTCAAGCTAGATTCGATTTCATTTCCTTCACATACAAGTACATTGGCCATATGATAATTTAGCCTTCACCCTGGTGAGCTAAGGCTGCAAAGTAAAAAGTTGTATAGTCCAAACTACTGTCAATAGGAATTGGAGCTAGCATTGATGGATTTTCTGCACACATGCTCAGAGCACCTTCTTATCTAACAAGTCTTCCACAAACATATGCATGTAACCTTACATAGGTATGCACCACCATACTCGGCTATATTTTTGGTATTTTTTGTAGAGACTGGATTTCACCATGTTACCCAGACTGTCTCGAACTTCTGGATTCAAGGGCTGTACCTGCCATGGCCTTCCAAAGCTCTGGGATTACAGGCATGGGTCACTGTTACAGGCCTAAACTGAGTTAATTATTTTTGTTTGTTTGGTTTGTGAAACGACAGCCTCTCAAGGAAGTCTTTGCTTTGGAATAATTGAAGGATTGCAGTAAATCCACTTCCTATTCTTAATAAGACAGTTCCATCAGTACCAGACTCAAAGCTCCCTTTCTGAAATCTCAGTCACACAATGAATACCTCACGCTGTTTTGACCTGTGGAGATGACTAGTTGTAAAGATACTAACAAACCGTTTTTATTGGAACATGTTTTTTTCTTGACAGTACTCTGAGACAGCCAAGTAAAAAGGGCTCCCCGGGGAACCTCTGACTGGCCTATGCACTGGGAGACTGGGGTGGGTCTTCAGGAAGTTTGCACCCATTGCAAGGGGGAGAAGCCTGACCTCTCCTGTTCCTGGGTGGTGATCTGGAATTCAGTCGGTGAGAAGGGGACTTGTTATCAGGAACCCCTCTGGCTTTGCTGCTTTTTCTTTTTTTTCATCTAATAAATTCAATTTTTTTCACCCTTCTATGTGTCCTATGTGTCTACAAGCCTAATCTTTCCTAGTTGTGTGATAAATACCCAGTGTTTAGCTGAACTGAGGAGAAAGTCCTCCTACAGCTCCACCATGTAGTAGACAAAATTGAGACTATCTATTAAAAAGTGAGAGTTTCAGTCTCCTGAAGTTTATTGTTCTCTATAATTTACGGCAACCCAACTTTCCATTTGTCTATAACAGAGATACAATTTCAGTCCCTAACAGTTGTCATCAAGTCTGACAAAATGGCCTCTTCTTGACGACATGGCTTCCATCTTCCCAAAGAGTCTTGGTGTATTGAGACCGGCAGCCTTGTAACTGGAAGATAAGAGCTGTCTTGTGTTTCTTTTCTTTCTTCACATAGCAGCCAGACATGGTGCTCTGCATACAATAGGTGTCAAAGAATGCTATTGACAGAATGTCTGGGCGTTTCAGTCATTTGGAATGCATATCACTACCTATTGTTCATATTTGAAGCACAAACAGCATTAATACTAACGGCCTGTGGCTTCTGAATTCCTTTCACAGCTCTCTCTTCATTTAGTCTAATTACTATAATGGGCAGAGCACCCCTTCTGTTTTGACAGTTAAGATGAAGGAAATTGAAAATTCGAAAAGACCATAAAGGACAGAGTCTCAAGAAAAGAATCCATTAAAGTCAGTTAAAAGTTATCTCAAATCCTCAGCATCCAATGTCTCTTACTTAAAATTTCCCACTTTGTTAAAGCATAAATGAAGCGGCTCCTTTTTTCGCCCTCCCTGAAGATCACAAAAACCATTTCACTTTGGAGATGATTCCTCTACTTTTGTGTGTAAGTCTACTTAGAATTTTATACAGGTATGAATAAGAATAGCCAATCTTATCCTTTGTCATTTCTGGAAGTGAATTTTCTCCTTGCATCCTCTGAAAGGGTGACTAGAGAAAGGGCAGATGAAGAGCTGGTAAGTGGGGCTGTTTATCTATCTGCTGTAAGATTAATAACACACTACAAAATTCTCAGTTATTGTATTTATGAGCAAAAATAGCCTTAGGCAAAACTGAGAAAGTTGTCTTAGCTATCAACAAATTTTTATTTTCTTTATCTCCCTTGCTAATCTCCTTCTCAAACTTCTAGAACTTAGTGTCCAACCTTTCTGCTGCCCCTTAGATGCCCAAGCCCAAGCCCACCCCTAGGCCTGTGCTTCAATATGCCCTCCAGGGAAGCACAATATTGTGCCAGACTCTCCGTGACTCCTTTCTCTTTTTTCTAATGTGCTCCTCCCAGGCTTTTTTTGATATCTGGCTAATAAATGTGATCAACTCCTCCGTTTAAGGTAGCAATGACCAATTATTATTTAATGTGTTACAGAAGTGTTGCATTGTATGTACATTTAACTTAAATAAATCACACGTGAGCACAGGCTTTGGGGGCTGAGGAAAATGTCAGAGAGAAGAAGAATTAAATAGTGAGAGAGTCACGGGTTTTCCATTTCATTAGTTAACCAAGGCTGTAAAAAAATACCATGGACTGTGTGGTTTATTTCATAATAGCAACAGAAATTTATTTTCCTGCTGTTTTGGAGACTGAAGGTCTGAGATCATGTTGGCATCATGGTTGGGTGGTGGGGGCTCCCTTCCTAGCTTGCAGGCAGCTACCTTCTCACTGTGTCTTCACATGGCAGAAAGAGAGAATTCTATCTCTTCTTCTTTCTTATAAGGCTACAAGTCTTACTGTATTAGGCTTACCCTTATGATCTCATTTAACTTTAATTTCCTCCCAAAAGCATATCTCCAAAAACAGAGCTTCAACATGAATTTGAGTTTGGGGGTGGCACAATTCAGTCCATAGCACTTATTCTGCTCTATCTGTGAATGACCTGGAATCCCTAGATGGCAGATAGAAAGCTGCTTTTCCTTGGTCTGTCTGCTTTTTTTGTATAGGTGTTTTGTTGAGCTGAGTTTGATTCTAAACTCAAACTCAGTTCAACATCTCTGCTTTCATTGTATAGTTTGATTCTAAAATTTAAACCTATGTAAATTTTCGTCAGTATGGCTAACTACTTCATCTGATGATTAGTGGAATAAATAATTCTCTGTCCCAATAATGTTATTGGAAGAAACATTGGGAAGAAAAAACCCTGATTTGTTGAGCAATAGCATGTGGAGGTGTTTTACTTCATAGATGATTTAAGGAAATTTCAAAGGTAATTTTATGTGTATGTGATTTTTTTCACCTTAGGAATTACTTTTAGAACTGAATAGGGCTTCATTATACTTTTGGATTTTAATAAGTTTGAATAGTATAACCCAAGGTCATGAGTAGCTTAGAGATTAGGGAGTACTTGTTGGGGTATATTTGGGGTAAGGAGACTAAGGGATACTTTAAAAGTAGGCATAGGTGATGTTCTACTCTGGCCATATGTAATAATAAAGAAGTAATTTTTATATATGACTCTGTGATGGCTATAAAATAAACCCTCACATAAAAATAACATGAAATACAAAACTCCAGATGGCTTGTTTATTAATGCAGGGGAATATTGATCAATATGATGCAGAAATGGTTGGTTAATTAGTTCTATACAGTAAGAGAGACATTTTCAGGTGTGCTTCCCTGGAAACTTGCTCTCTTCTTATTAAAAGCTGAGTTTACAAAGAAATAATTCCCAGATAGGGGGCAGTTGCTAAACAACTTATTTAACATTTACTTATTCAGGAGATATGTAAGTATTGACTACATGCCAACACCAAAAAGCCCATTGCATTCATACGATTATCTTGTTTTAGAAATAATGCCCCATTATGCTTTCACAAACATCATTTAACATAGGCAGGAATCATAAGCCTCATTTTGAATTTGGGGACTTGGAGGTGCAAAAGAGTTTATTTTTAAAGATGAAAATACCAACAGAGAACCCTCTGCATGTCTCATTTTAAAATCTTGAGAGAATCTATTTGGCCAATGAATATACTGCCTTGTATCTGATCATACTCCAGATTTGGTCACCTATGACTGGGAAGCAGGAGAGGAGTAGAAATATGATTGAGGATGTGAGTTGCAGCTATTCCTAGAAGGAGAAATGCACCGTTAGTACAAAACATAACCAGTATACTCACCAGCAAGGCAAAGTAGAGAAATATTTTTCAGCTGCTCAACTAAAAGAAATAAAATCTGTACTTCAAAAAGTAGATTTCTGACAGCGGCAATATAATTTTTAATTAACATTAGAGTTATTTAACATTTTCTTAGCTAAAACTACCCTTGACCATTTTTGCCCTCTTTTGCGTAGAAAAATGTAGATGGTACTACCTGTGTTCTTGGCTGTTTCAAATCTATTAAGAACAGGTCCCCAAAATAGGGAGGATGTGTGGGTTATTTTACTGTTGTTATTGTTTTACCCCTTGTTTAAACTTATGGTGCTCACACCGCACACACACTTATATCTGTGTTCTAGAACAGTGAGGAATGACCAGTGACTTCCCCAAACAGATTCCATCTGCCTGTCCTGCGGACGTTGCTGTCAGGTAAGATCCTCTCCCAAGGCGAATTAATTATCTCACTGCTAATGTGTTAGGAGAAGGAAGAGTCCTCAAAAAAATATTGGGCAAGGAAATTTCCAAGAAAAACATGTAAAATGGGCCTGGATGTGTTTATTTTATTCCCAGTCATACTAGCAAAATACTAGCAAGGATGGAAGAAAAAGATGAAAAAGCTAGATAAAGTTCAAAATTTTAGGCTAAAAATTGGGTCACATTTTTGAAAGGGAATTATGCGTAAAGAGCAAAGAGAAAGTAGGGAGCAACAGAATAATTCATTTTGATCTTAAGTTTCAAAAAAGTGGCAAGAGCTTGATTCATTATTTCTTATATGCCCACCTGTGGGTTTGACAGATGGTTTTATGAATGCGCCCCAGAAAGTCAAGTATATTTGGAAAGCTAATGGCAATGTGGTCAGACCTTTGAGCTTTACAAATCTATCTTGATTAATTCATTACTCCAGGTCTATCCTCAGTAATGAATTAGTGAACCTGAACCTGAACTTGAACCTGATATAAGAAACCACTCCTTTCTAGAGGAGCTATGTTATAATTACTTGTCAAAACAAAACATTTAAAACCATAGACTTGGAATTAAATTGGATTGGGGATCCATCTCTGATCATACCTCCTAAAGCCTCTTGTCCCTAGATAAATTATTTTTCTAGTCCTGAAATTCTTTTTCCAAACAGTGAATATTACCTTGTTTGCTAATGATTGTCAGATGATTAAATGAGATAATACATGTTATGTACCGGCTAGTATATAATGGAGGCTAAAAAAAAAGCTTCTATTACTGTAATCTACTTGCCTTTTTCTAGGGTAACCAACCATCCAGGTTTGCACTAAAAGCCCTGGAATCTCTAGGTTGTAACACTGAAAGTCCCATGTCCTGGGAACCTCTCAGTCCTGGATGGACTAGAATGGTGGCTGCCCTAATCATTCATCTTTTGGGAAACTGCCTTTTCAGCCAAACCTCCTTGATTCCAGTGTGTACTTCATGTGCTCCTTATTTTCTGTGGTGCTTCCTACCATGTTAATTTAAGAGACTCTCACACAGTGCTTAGTATGTGCAACATTCTGTTTTCAGCTTTTTCAAATATTTGCTTACTTAATCTTCATGAAAACTCTCCAAGGAGGTACTTTTAGTATCCCTATTTACAGATGAGGAAACTGAGGGAGAGAGTGGTTAAGTAAATTGCAGAAGGTCCCACAGCTATAGAGGGGAGGAGCTGGACAATTGAAGCTTTTAAATTCTGATTCTAGAGTCCATGCTGTTAACCACCACCCTTATGCTGCCTGTGAAGAATATGTCTATTCTAATCAGTAGTATCTTGAATCAAGATGAGAATTCCATTTTTAGCTCTTTCACTGATGTAAAACTTTACTTTATACCTCTGAGTTTGCAAAGACATAACCTAAGGGAAATACTTAAACCGAGGATGTTCAGGGTTTGCAACATTGTCATGGGGAAAGGGACACTATGAAAGGCAGGACAGTAATATTGTCAGATGATATGGAAGGCCAAGTTTTCCCCTGTCTTTCAGATCACTGTTTTTTACTTTTATCCTTAGACAATATTATAGATATTTTTCTTTAGAATGAGCTGTTTCCTTTGAAAGAGGGAAAAAAGAGAGATTTGATAGAAGAAAACACTAAAAACATCTAATCAACTATTTTGACTGTGGATTTAGGTAGTCATATAAAAATTGTTAGCATCATCTAGATTTTAAATGTTATCTGTGCTGTATTTTGAATTAAGTACTCATTTTTAAATTGAAATATCTTGTTCGTCTCCCTTCCACCCTGACACTTCTCACCCCGAGTGCATATTCACACAGCTTTCTTAGTCTCTTGACTATTGGCAAGTGGTAAAAGCTTGATTAATAGTTATATGATTTTGTCACAGTAGCCTGAGGCTCTTTAATATGAATAGTGGTGCAGGTGGGTTGAGTACATGCTCAAAGGTCCCTGAGTCTTCTCTTTGCATATCCAATTTACCACTTTTCCTGGAAATATTTGAGAATACGGAAATTTTCCGCCTGTCCTTTTTCACTGATGTATTTAGAATTCATAAATGCTTTATTCCAGGACATTTTTCTTTAAGTCACAAATTTAAATTCAACAGAAGGCATGCGACATCATTTCATGTTATTTCATATGTTTTGATGGCAGTCAACATGAGATTTCTGAAGGGTAAGGTGCTATTTTGGGTACTTTCTGAAATAAAATGGTGGTGCTCAAGATTATTCTAGAGCCGTTTCACAAGGCACATTCTGTTAGCCCCTAGAATATAAACCAGAATTTGCCTCTCACAGACATGCTACCAAAGAATATCTTCATTATCAGTTTTTAAATCAATTTCAGAAGTCTTTGAGCTCCTGATTTATGTAAGACGTGGTGCTCACATGTCCTTTTTTGAATGTTAAGTTTCAGAAGATGAAGTCCCTGACTTTAAGAAATTGTGTCCAGAGGGATACAAAGTAGAGCATGATAAGATTTATAATGGAAGTGCAAAGAGCTCTGGAAAGACAGAAAAAGGAGAGATCGCTCACGATGGAGGGAGGGAGAGGGAAAAGATTGGCTGAGGCATCTTAGGAGAGGTGGCATTTGAGCACACCCTTGAAGGATAACTAAGATACAAACAAATGGAGATGGGTAAGAAGGACAGTTCAAGTTAAGAGGACAATGAAAGAAAAGGCACATTAGGCAAAAGACAAAGGAGGAAATGGCAAAGCTTCTGAGGAGAATGACAGGTCGCGCCATGTGTCTGGCACAGAGGGGTATCAGTGCTGTACTGCCAGGGAGAGGGGTGATACGCAGGTACAATGCCAGGAGGTCTTGGCATGCTTGTAGTGTGAATTTGTTTTAAGGGAGTAATTGTTTGAGTAATGCATATGAGATTATTGAATATAATACGGGACGCAGAAAAGTTGCTCAATAGTTGACTATAATGACTATCATCTTTATTTTTGGAAGGTCTTGTAACTAGGAGTGACCAGATCATGTTTAGAAGTAGTTCTTAGCTGTTTATTTCCTTCCATCTACAAACTTCTTTATTCTCCCACCAGCACTTAAAAGCAATAGGAGGGGAAAAGTGAGCAGAGAGGACATCCTGGCATTTGATGATGTGGCAATCTTACCATCAATTTCTTAAGAAGATTTGTTATGCCAGCTTTAAAGTAAACAATACAACCAACAACTATTTATCATGGAAGGAAATGATAATTGTCATTAACATTGCACATAACATTTTTTTGAGCATATAGTGCATGCCAAGTACTATTATAGGTCCTTCACGATGTTATTTTATTTCCTGTCCGCACAAGAACCCGATAAGGTAACTGGCCTGGAAGGTGGAATTGGCAGAGCCTTCACAGAGAAGTCAGGTCTAGAGATGACCTTGGAGAGAGGAAGCATTCCAAAGGTTGTATACAACAAAGGACAGGGTGTCTTGATAGAGAAAATGTGAGCAAATGAATGCAAATAAATGTATTTTCATAAAAGATAAAGAAACTGACACTGGGAAAGGTTAATAATTTACCTAAGGTCCAGGATTCACATCTAACAGGACTAACTCTGAGATTTACATTTTTAACTCTACAGCTTGAGTCTAGGTTGTAGGACCCCAGAACCTATGTTTGTTAATCCCCGTTTTACAGTGCTCTCCAAGTTGAAAAACTCAAGAGTTTTACAAATATTAATATGATGAGTGCCTTTTATGTAAAACACATATTAACCACCACAAGGAACTTTGCTCTCAAGTAACTTATCCTACCAAGGGAAGCTGAATATCCAGGTAAGATGCACTTCTCCTTCAAAAATACAAAAATGCATTTTTGTATTCTCATTGAATTCACTGAAAGAAAAAAGAAAGGCATAGCATTCATTGAATACCTAATATTGATATGAATTAATACTTCACACACATAATTGTCTAAAATGGCTCCCTGAAATATAATTTGCCTATTTAAAGTGTTCAATTCAACTTTTTTTCAGTATTTTTAGAGTTGTGCAATCATCACCACAATCCGAATTTGGAAAATTTCATCATCTCATCTTGCCCAAAAATACGTATTCATAAGAAGTTGCTGTCCACTCTACCAACCCATCCGTCCCCTGCCAAAGGGAACCATTAATCTTTATGTATCTATAGATTTGCTTATTCTGCACATTTCATATATAAAATCAAGAAATATGTGGTCTTTTGTGACTGACTTCTTCTACCTGGAAGAGCATACTGTTTCCTAGATTCATCCCTGTTCTAGGAGATAGCAGTTTTTCATTTTTTTTTTATTGCTGGATAATATTCCATAGTATAGATATATGGCCACTTGTGTTGGAGTGACATTTGGGTTCCACAAGCAGGATGCTGGGCTGGGGCAGCTGCCACTGGCCTTCTCAACCTGTCTCTCCTTTTATGGAACCTCTGCCCTAATGAGAAGAGATAAGTGTGGGCTACGCCTAGGATTATAGGCCTATCGGCTTAGGTAGAAGTACTCCAAGATAGGGGCAGAGCAGAGGAAGAGACCTCTCAGCTGTTTTTATCTAGTATTAAAATCTCTGCAATACAGATGGTAGATAGTAGGGTAGGGAGATGTTGCAGTTCTCAACTGGGAGCTGGGAGAAGACAGAGCCCTGTGTTCTTGGTTTTACCTACCTGGAGTGGAGCTTCCGTCATGCTGAGCTAGGTGTAGTGAGGAAGAAGACTGCCACAGACTTTTGCTGTTTGGTAGGTTGAAGGTGTTCTTTTTCTTCCCATCAGTTATGGATGTTTTGCTGGGAGAGGATCTCAGAGTTCCCTATAGCACCATTTTAGAAGTCATCTAGCTGTGCATTTAATCTTTATAATTTTTAATCCTGTTTTCTCTGTTAATCATTAGAACAACCAAAGAGTAAGATAGTAAACATCAGAGCCAGGGCTTGAATCTGACATTTGAACAGTCTTTACTGTGGTACATGCTTAGTAAAATTTTCTGAATAAATTAATAAACCAAAAATATCAAGCAATACAATTTAGGAATGAGTAAGTTTCTGGATGATGGATGGTGATAGTAAAGGCTACTGTGGTTGGGTTGAGAGAGACATTATGAAGCATTATTTTTGCTATGATGGGAAAAATGTAATTTCTCACAAACTGCAGAATTCTTTGTACCTAAACTACTGGTCTTTATGACCAAAATACACTGTACAGCCAATTCATCAATTCTGCCATAGTAGTGGTGCTTAATTCATTGTGAGAGATGGTGCATTTGGGGATTTCACTTACAGCACGAAACTCTTGGAGGGGAAGTGGCTACTTAATGTTAACACTGCTGGAATTCTGGCACCTTGGGGCATGTTTGGGAAGGCTGCAGGGAGTTTTATTTGCCTAGTGCCCAGTGGGATTGCTGCAAGTAATTGAAGTTAATAAATACATGGAGGATGGTAGAGAAAAAGCAATTTCTGAACATATCAAGTAATGTCCTAATGAGCAGGGAGCTTACTTTCGAATGATAAAACATTTAAATGGTCAGGCTCAGTTCGGGAAAACAGGCTGATGATTTAGAATGTTCTACTGTGGTATATTACCTATTATTTTTAGCCCAATACCTGGAAAGAATATGTCCCAATTTTAGAAAAATGAGAGAGAGACAGAGAGAGAGAGATCAAGTGAAATGAAGGTTTGTCGCCCTAGGGATATTGTAAGCTTTCTTTGCCTTTATTGTGGTATTAGGTATGGAAATGACAAGCAGTCCTATGAGAAATTAGTGAAGTTAGTATGACAAGGGCCAATTCCCAAAGCTTTGTCATGTGAGCTTATGTCAGGAGATATGAAATCAAAACCAGAAAATGGTATGTGGGAGGTATTCTAGAGGCCCACTTAGAACTGGAAGGAATGATGTTAACATGATGACTCCTTATAACTATGCAGTTTTGCAGCCTGTGGAGCAGTAGCTCAGAAAGGGGTATAGCTTTCCAAGGAGAACATACTGCCAGTTGGTGAAAAGGAGATGAGATAATGGTCAATGAAGAGAAGCTTCAAAGGTGTGAATGGAAAGGTAATCCTGGCAATGATAAAGGAAACTGTTAGTGCCTGTAGAAGTATACAGGTGATCCTAAAACCACAACAACAAGGAAGGTACCTGGACAGCTGGCATTTTCAGACTATTTCTGGTGCAGGCTCCCAGCTCAAGACTCTTGCTATCATCACTCCATTCATTATTGGTGTGTCAAGCATAAGGCAGGTCGAATGTACATGTCTCTAATGGTAGTTTCCCTTTTGCAAAATGACTAAAACGGGGAAACTTTTTTTAAAAAGGAAAAAATTTACACCCTAATTTTGGTGGTTTTGTTTATGCCTCCTTTTATCCATTCTTTTGCAAGAACTCTCTAGCTCATGCCCATTAACACCTGATGCCAGATCCCAGGGTCCATGATTCTAATTTTGTCTTGTCTTTTTCCTTCCAGAGCAGTTAATCTTTCTCTTTGAGCTATAATAACTGTGGTGCTGTGGTCTCAGAGCAGTGAAACTAAGTTAGACCTGGGCATAAGAACACTGCCTGCATTGAATTGAAACCTTGAAAAGTAGCCATAGTTCTTTCAGCTTCATTCATCTTGCAAAGCAAGTGGCAGAGTCTGCCAGATGGAAATAGTTTAATTTGGTTGATGGAAATATTTCCAAGACTTGTGGGCTATATTACAAATGTTGCTAGTTGAAGTCCTTGCACAACTTAGAACTGTTTTCTCCTGTGCTGAATCATTTAGAAAGCCCAAAAGATCACTTTAAAAAATGGAATGAAACTGAAAATTTGCCCCTGACAACTCTTGCAAAGTTTGCTGATATTATTTAGACATCAAACACTTTGTTACCATCTTTACCTGCTTAAAAACTTTCAACTATTTTTTTTCTGCCCTCAGCATATTTTAAATGACAGGCACAGATGTTTGCCTTCATTTCTTTGCATCCTCACCCAGGGTATTCATTGTCTAAGCACTGGAGTTTCGGTCATCACATGAATGCTTACAAAGTACACAGCCAAGTCCACTGCCCTTTGCCACCTCTAGCTCTCGTGTGGGTCATTGGATAATTAGATATTTGAAAAGCACCTTGAAATAAAGGCTATAAATAACCCTTTTCTCCATTTTTAGAAAGCTGCATGGAAAGAAGGGTCATTGGAAAAATCCTTGGATCACCCTGCATAAAAGACAGATATTTATTTGCCTTGAAGTAATTCAGAGAGAAGGGAATATGGTGCAATGGAAGTCGGTCCTGAAGGAGAGGAAAATGGGGATCTAGTCTTGGTTATGCCATTAATTATCTGTGTGAGAGAAAATTCCCTTCACCTTAGGAGCCTGGATATGTAGAAAAAGAAAGTTGAACTTGATGATCTCTAAGATGCTTTTTGATTATTCTGCAAACACTTTACTACTATGCAAACTTCTTAAGTCTCCTTGGGCTATCTAAATAGTGTTTCATAATTTGTCATTAGGTAAGTTGCTCCTCTGATTGTGTGGAGAACTCCAGAAGTCTATTTGAGCACTGGAACACTCAAGGCTCCAAGTTATCCATAATAGGAGAGAAGTAAGTCTGATATGACAAGGTAGAAAGAAGAAAGAATTGGTGTCTCAGGAAGTGACTGGCACAATCAGCACACGCAATTTAAGATACAAGCTCATGGTCTGTTCTTGGTTATGAAACAATTCTCTCCTACAAAGTCTTCTGATAATAAAAGACTAGAAGAGGAAAATGTTCATAGCTGGGAAAAAACAGTAGTTAAGGCAATGGGCTCTGAAGTCTGACAGATCTCAGTGTGGGCCTCAAAGTTGCCATTTTCTTGCTTTATGTCTTTGGGAAGTTTTCTTAACCTCTCTTAGCTTCACTTGCTTATAAAAGGGGTTATATTAGAAATTGTTTATATGCTTTTTCTAATTCAATTATCAAAAAATGATATAAAGTATGCTTATCACAATGTCTGACAAATACTGCATAATATATATTAACCATTATTAGAATTACTGGTAAAGTCACTAGATGATAAAATTAACATTTACTTTATAATTTACTCAATAAATACTTGTTATACATTTAACACACGATAGATATAAAGAAGGGAAAGGCATGGTTTTATTCCTCAAGACTTAAAATCCTATTTGTGAAAAAATTTGTCATTTGTATGGTACTGAGAATATATATAAATGTTTAGATTGGTGATTTTTCAGTTTCTTGCATAGCAATTTAAAATGTAGGATGTAATACTTCATGCATTTGGTCATTAGAACAAAATAGAAAAAAGCAAAATTTCCCAATTATCTACTAATTTTAGCCAAACATCTATGAATACAATAATGTGGAAAAAGATGTTTAAAAATTGTATTAATTCTGAAAACATGTATAACCATGTACATTTTAATCACATTAACAAACTTACCAAGCAATGCTCTAGTTTAAAAAATATACCTAGTTGGATTTCATTTCAAAGATTGCTGATTATATAATAATAATCCTGAGAGTTGAAGCCTTGAAAAATTAAGCTGAATTCTAAAAATACTTCTTAATTGGATCATTTTGGAAACCCAGGTCTTTGATTCACATGTAATTTTGGCATTGGGGTTTTCAGAGTGTGTGACTATCAGGCACCTGGCAGAGATGGATAAGGTCCAAGTCCAACCAGATGCTTGGTGGCAGATGGCTCCCAGTGCAGTTGCTCTAAACTTGGAATGTGTAAAAAGTTAAATGCTCAGACGCTGAAACCTAATCCATTACAGGCATATGTGCTCTGAGTTTGGGGGAATCTGTGTCCATGAAGAACAGTCATGGATACATAATACTGAATGAAGATCCATGGACTATCATGACCTCAAACTATCAAAATCTACCTCTATAGGTGATTCCCAGGATCAGATTTCTGGAACCCGACATAGTAAACAAAGCAGGAAGGAGCCATACTCATCATGTTCCAACTATTTTTTATGGCCCAGAGGAGAATGAGGGGAAAATCACTGGGCTTCTGAGCTGAAGGGAGTTTCCTGAGCCTATAGAGTGAATTAGTAGCAGAGCCAATATTAGAATATCTTGGGAAACTTACTGGACTTCTGAGATGAAGGGAGTTTTTTGAGAGTGAATTGGTAGTAGAGCCAATATTGGATCTCCATTCTTTTCTCCATCAGGACCTATTTCCTTTGCACCATGCTTCCTCTCCCTGAATTTACTCCAAGGCAAACACCAGTCTTTTATGCAGGATTTTTTTCCCCCCAATGACCCTTCTTTCCCTGGAATTTTCTAAAAATGGAGAGTAGAATCAGATTCTGGGACCCAAGCCTCTAGGTGATTTCCCAAAACAGCGTTATTCTTGGGTTCTCTGAAGACACAGTTCAGTCAATTCCTATTCAGTTTATTTACCAAGTTCCTTACAACCAGCTTTACAGCTTTAATCTAACTATTTCCTCCAAGTCCCATGAGCCAGATTTCCCATTTATTCTGGGTTGGAGAAAACCTTGTCCTAAGAGCCCTGAAAGTCATAGAGGAAAACACTGTCTCCCAAAATAAAGAAACTAACTGATTATAATTATAGCTGCCATTGCACTCAATGATAGGCACAGGTTCCCAGGCATTCCTCATGACTTGTAGGGCACATCACAGAAATGTGCTTACTGACCAGGATACCTGGCTCAAGCATCTGTTCTTTCTGCCCCCTGAGATTTGAGTCAGCCAGTCTCCTTGAATCAGAGAGGATTGTATTAGGGTTTCCTTCAGCTAGATGTTTCAAAAGCACAAAGAGTCTGGTAGAAAAGACATTACTAAAGCTAGAGAAAGATCCTTGAGCCTAGATGGCCAGTCCACAAACATTCATAGAATGTTTATTGTATAGTAGGAATGGTGCTATGTACTGGTCATATAACTATTTGCTCATGGGATTTATAGTTCAGCAGACAGGTCCTCTCCCAGAGTTTTTCCTGTATACTTTAATCTAATTGTCTCCATCTTATATCTGCAATGAACTCAATTAATTCCATTCTTGTTTATATTCATTGCTATTTTCACTTTATTCCAGAGCCCAGATAGCAGAATATAATAGACAAAACCATTAATTCATGCCTGAGCTACTCTGAAGAATAGGTTAGTAGTATCTCATTTTATAGGTGAGGAATTGAACGTTGCAGAGGAGAAATGAGTTTCCCAAGACATGCAGCTAAACAGACCCCCATTTCCCTTTGGGCCAAAAGAAAAAAATAATTGATACATGATATGGGTATCTTCTTCCTGCTGTACTTATTTTCTTGGGGTCAGGCTCTGATCCTGCTGGAGCCCTATTTACAGGTAAATGACAAGGCCGTTGAGGATGTGTTCGGAATTGGCTAGAAACTTTTGTGCTTAGAGTGGTGAGGGGCAGCTGGCACAAAATCTTTTCAAGATTCAAATTCAAAGTGCTTTCTTAGCAACTAACACATAGCAAAGTTAAGGAATCCCTGTTTTACCTTGTTTCTCTCTTCTTGTTTGGATAAGTATAAGGATGCTCTAAAAGAGGCAAACAGTAGCGAGGAGGAGCATCAACAATTTCTGGTGATTTGTCATCTCACATTCTCCTCAGGAGTTCAGGAATCGTGAGACTTTTTTTTTTTTTTTTTTTTTTTTGCTACTTCCCCTGGAAGTTTGAAATCAGTTCCAGTAATTGGAACCAACTCCTAGAGATGGTTACAGTGATCCAGCAGAGTCACCTTATATAAAGCAAAATTTAAGTGTGGGATGGCTTTAGAAATTGGAGAAGCAAAAGACAATGGATTTATAGGAAAATTTGGATACAATCTCATCGCCCTTATTTGGTTGAAAACAGGGCTCTTGAGTCATCTTAAATGGCTCTGGAGCCATTGGGCATTCATTAGCTGGTCTGCAAAATGTTTTGGAGTTTTCTTCCTAATTCAGGATATGAAAGGGAGGAGGACGGGATCACAGTAAAAGTAGCTGGGAGCTCAATGCTGTAAGTACCAGAGGAACCAAGATACATTGTGGAACCTGAACATGCTTGAGTCAGAACTGTCTCAGAGTTATAGCAAAACAAGAGTAACTAAACATGTAAGAACTACATCTAGTGGATAGATTTCTATTTTCTAAGATAATATTTCGACAATTTTGTCTTGACTAAGGTTGATATATGCACAAGCACATTTTGGGGAACTCTAATAGAAGAAAAGCTGATACTTCCTTTAAAAAAATTCAGTAGGAAATACAGTAGACATAATTCAGAAACAGTTCGAATGCTTCATATTTCATCTTTAAATTATTCCTTTGTGGGTGTTGAATGCTTCTTTGCAAGACTTCTGGTACCACCAGAAGTGATTTGTAGCAAAGCACCTGAGAGAAAGCATCCATCTTGAGTTAGTCCAAGCCTTGCAGGAAGACGTACACTCCAGGAATAATATCAGTTTCCTAGTTAGGCAGCAGCTGTTGTCTCTCTTGCGTCCTGAATGATTGTGTTGCTGGATCTTTGTAGTGTGAATCAAATTTTAGAGGCATAATGAGAAAAAAAGCACCACCATGGCTGTCATCCACTTTATTTCTTTTTGCTAAGACTCTTATTTAGTTGTTTTAAAATAGGGATTTGGAAGATAGAACTTAAGACTTTTCTGCATCTGGATCCACCAATGTTTAGTGTGTAAGGAGTATTCATTTACTTGTGTTAAATTGATCTCTTTAGTGCAGAAAGGCAAAATTACAAAGGGAAAAAATAAAAGTGCTATCACTTAGATTCCATTGTTTATTAAGACACTCAGGGGGTCCTAGTTTCTGAAAATACAGTTAACTATTAGAAAGGAAAAAGTATTTGATCAACAGAATGTTGTGTCTAATGGCTTTCAATCAATTGCTTCAAAACAAAAGGAGGAAAAGAAAGATATCAACAAGGGAATATAAAAGCAAACATCAAAACCCAGGAGGTTAACAATCAATTTAAAAGCCTCAGGAATTTGGTAACTGAAACAGTCCTTAGAAAGCAGAGGAGACAGGACTGTGGTAAGTTAAAGAGGATTTTTGTATTTGAAGAGTTTGATCTGGGGAAGGAAGCTTGAACACACAGAAGCTCTGATCCATGCAGGACAATTTTAAAGGCCAGGACAGTCTTATGATCTGATATTGTTGGACATGAAATCTTCATTAGTCTTAGGGCCAGTTGAAAAATAACAACACCCTAGGCTATTTAAATAGTATTTATAATAAGTTGCTGTATGTTGAACATTAAATTTGGTCCAGATTATCTAGGCAGATAATTGATTTAATCATCACATCAGCCCAGTGAGGTGCTTTGTTCTCATTTTACAGATAAAGGAACTCAGGTGAGGAGAGATTAGGTAACTTGTCCAAGGTCTCACAGAAATCAGTGCCTCATCTATTTGACTCCAAAGCCCATGCCTCTTATGGCAGAGACAATGCTTTGTGTCTGCTTTCTTTTTTTGTGTGGGCATCAGGAAGATTGCATTTCTTAGCATCTTTACTATGAGACTGAGTTCTAGACAATGCACTGGAAGCAAAGTCACTTGTGTGGCTTCCTGGCTGAAGAAATTGAGAGCTAATATTCCTTGTCCTAGTTTCTACTTATTCTATTGGGACTGCAGATTTTGCATGTTTTAAAGATGTCAGTGTCTCAAGATAGAAGAACTCTGGGTCACAATTTAGGAAAGTCACCATGGAGATCCTTTCAACACTCATTTTTCTGCAGCGTGGGTTACAAATAAATTTTTACTCTTTTAAGCCACTCAGTTTTTAGGATGTATTTATTACCACAGCATAGCCTACTCTGTCCTGATAAATACATTTTATGCCTTGCACTTTACTGTATATGCTTTAAATTTTAGCTGTTAATACAGTATATCTCATTTTGTTTTCATACATCGAGTTGATAGATAATAAAATAATCAAATTGTACCTGAAAAAAACATTCTCTATAGCAATATCATCTAGAATAAGAGGATAATTTATTTTAAAATTAAGAATGGCAGGGGATTTTTGCCTGAAAATAATGTCTTTGAGACTATAGACAACTTTTAGTGGTTCAGGGGCCTGCCTGCTCAACTCATTTATGAAGAATCCATGGAGTAATATGTCCTCTGTCTCTGTATCATCCATGGTCTCTTGCCAGATTCAATCTAATCAGCTTGTCTCTGGAAGAAAAACCAAACTGAATTGAATTAGTTATCTTTTCCTTCAAATAACTTTAAAAGACCTGAAGTACTATATTATTTGACCTATTTGATTGTCCAACGCCTTTATGTCAGGGATAGGCTTAATGGAAGAAGAAATTTATAATACATTAGTTCCATTAAAACACGCCTATAAAATGTTGGCCAATTCTGGTAATCTGAATAGAGCGGGTCTAGCTTAATTCTATTCAGGAGGTCAAATCTGCTTTCTGGGGATAGCTAGAACTAAACCCTGATATTTGACACCTTGTGCTTTGCTAGGTATTCTGAAGTCTGTAACATGGAGCTCTCCATTATTTTCCTTATTAGGAATGACTTTTGATATCCCTGTTATTGGGCCATTATCCTCTTAATTAAAAATTCTGATTTAGCAAATGACTCATGTAAGAAAACAATTTCTTCCCAGGGAAACATCATAAATGGGATGTGGCCATGATAGTGGTAGTGCACTTAGAGATGGCCAGGTAAAATACCGAACTTAACTGATAATATCAGGGTTCTATTGGGAAATCTTAATTAAGGAAGATCTTTATTCCACACACTTTCTTTTTTTTCAACTTTTAAGTTCAGGGTACATGTGTAGATTTGTGACATAGGTAAACTTGTGTCATGGGGGTTTGTTGTACAGATTATTTCATCACTGAGGTGATAAACCTGGTACCCATTAGTATCCTGATCCTCTCCCTCTTCCCATCCTCTACCCTCCAAAAAGTCCTAGCGTGTGCCTCTATATGTCCATGTGTTCTCATCATTTAGCTCTTACTGATAAGTGAGGACATGTAGTATTAGGTTTTCTGTTCCTTTGTTCATTTGCTAAGGATAATGGCTCCAACTCCATCCATGTCCCTGCAAAGGATAGGATCTCATTCCTTTTTATGGCTGCATAGTATTCAGTGGTGTATACGTACCACATTTTTTTTATCCAGTCTATCATTGATGGGCATTTAGGTCGATACCATGTCTTTGCTATTGTGAATAGAGCTTCAATGAACATACATGTGCATGTGTCTTTACAATAAAATTATTTATATTCCTTCAGGTATATACCCAGTAATGGGATTGCTGAGTCAAATGGCATTTCTATCTTTAGGTTTCTGAGGAATCACCACACTGCCTTCCACAGTGGTTGAACTAATTTACACTCCTATCAACAGTGTATGAGAGTTCACTTTTCTCTATAACCTTGCTAGCGTCTGTTGGTGACTTTCTTATAATAGCCATTCCAACTGGTGTGAGATGGTATCTCATTGTGGTTTTTATTTGCATTTCTCTAGTGATCAGTGATGTTGAGCTTTTTATCATATGATTATTGGCCACATGTATGTCTTCTTTTGAAAAGGGTTCATGTCCTTTGCCCACTTTTTAATGAGTTTGTTTTATTCTTGTAAATTTGTTTAAGTTCATTATAGATGCTGGATATTAGACTTTATTGGGTGCAGAGTTTGCAAAAATATTTCCCCATTCTATAGGTTGTTTATTCTATTGATAATTTATTTTGCTGTACTAAAGTCTTTAGTTTAATTAGATCCCATTTGTCAATTTTTACTTTTGTGGCAATTGCTTTTGGCATCTTGTTCATGAAATCTTTGCCTGTGCCTGTGTCCTGAATAGTATTGCCTAGGTTGTCTTCCAGAGTTTTTGTAGTTTTGGGTTTTACATTTAAGTCTTTACTACATCTTGAGTTAATTTTCATATATGGTATAAGGAAGGGGTCTAGTATCAATCTTCTGCATATGACTAGCCAGTTATTCCAGCAGCATTTATTAAGTAGGAAGTCCTTTCCCCATGCTTGTTTTTGTCAAGTTTGTCAAAGATCAGAGAGCTGTAAGTGTGTGGTTTTATTGCTGGGCTTTCCATTCTGTTCCATTGGTTTTTATGTCTGTTTTTGTACCTGTACCATGCTGTTTTGGTTACTGTAGCCCTGTAGTATAATTTGAAATTGGGTAGCATGATGTCTCCAGCTTTCTTCTTTTTTTTAGGATTGTCTTAGCTATTCGGGCTCTTTTTTGGTTGCATATTAATCTTAAAATAATCTTTTCTAATTCTGTGAATGGTATCAATGGTAGTTTAATGGGAAAGGCATTGACTCTATAAATTGCTTTGGTCAGTATGGCCATTTCATGATAGTGATTTTTCCTATCCATGAGCACAGAATGTTTTCCCATTTGTCTCTATTATCTCTGATTTCTTTAAGCAGTGTTTTGTGGTTTTCCTTGTAAAGATCTTTCAGCTCCTGATATGGTTTGGCTGTGTCCGCACCCAAATCTCATTTGAATTGCAGCTCCCATAACCCCCATGCGTTGTAGGAGGGACCTGGTGGGAGGTAATTGATGTGGGCAGGTTTCTCCCATGCTGTTCTCATGACAGTGAATAAGTCTCATGAGATCTCATGGTTTTATAAAGGGCAGTTCCCTTGTGCATACTTTCTTGTCTGCTACCACATAAGATGTCCCTTTGTTCTCCTTTGCCTTCCACCATGATTGTAAGGCCTCCCCAGCCATGTGGAACCGTGAGTACATTAAATATCTGTTTGTTTGTTTTTTATTAATAAATTACCCAGTCTTGGGCATTTCTTCATAGCAATATGAAAATAGACTAATACACCCCCCTAGTTAGCTGTATTCCTAGGTATGTTTTTTTCTTTTTGTGGCAATTGTGAATTGGAGTTTGTTCCTGAATTGGCTCTTGGTTTCACTATTGTTGGTGTGTAGGAATGCTAGTGATTTTTGCACATCAATTTTGTACCCTGAGACTTTGCTGTAACAGCTTAAGAAGGTTTGGGCTGAGGACAGGGCTTTCTATATATAGGATCATGTTATCTGTAAACAGGGCTAGTTTGGCATACTCTCTTTCTATTTGGATGTCCTTTATTTTTTTCTCTTGCCTGATTTCCCTGGACAGAACTTGCAATACTATGTCAAATAGGAGTGGTGAGAGGGCATCCTTGTGCCAGTTTTCAAGGGAAATGCTTCTAGCTTTTGCCCATTCAGTATGATGTTGGTTGTAGGTTTGGATATATACGGCTCTTACTGTTTTGAGGTATGTTCCTTCAGTACCTAGTTTATTGAGCGTTTTTAACATGAATGAATGTTGAATTTTATTGGAAGCCTTTTCTGCATCTATTGAGAAAATAATGTGGTTTTTGCCTTGGGTTCTGTTTATGTGATGAATCACATTTATTGATTTGCATATGTTAAACAAACCTTGCATCCTGTGAATGAAGCCAACTTGATTGTGGTGGATAAGCTTTTGATGCATTACTGGGTTCAGTTTGCCAGTATTTTTTTGAAGAGTTTTGCATAGATGTTTATCAAGGATATTGACCTGAAGTTTTTTTTGTTGTTGTTGTGTCTTTGCCAGATTTTTGCGTCAGGATGATGCTGGCCTCAAAAAATGAGTTAGGAAGGATTATCTCCGTGATTCGTTGGAATAGTTTCAGTAGGAATGGTACCAGCTCTTCTTTGTACCTCTGGTAGAATTCAGCTTGAATCCTTTTGGTCCTGGGCTTTTTCCACTTGGTAGGCTATTTATTACTGTCTCAATTTCAGAACTTCTTATTGTTCTGTTCAGGGATTCAATTTCTTCCTGGTTCCGCCTTGGGAGGGTGTTTGTGTCCAGGAATTTATCAATTTCTTCTAGATTTTCTAGTTTATGTACATAGAGATGTTTGTAATATTTTCTGATGGTTATTTGTATTTCTGTGGGGTCAGTGATAATATCCTGTTTGTCACTTTCAATTGTGTTTATTTTAATCTTCTCTCTTTTATTCATTAGTCTAGCTAGTGGTCTATCTACATTGTTAATTTTTTCAAAAAACTAACTCCTGGATTCTTTGATCTTTTGAATGTTTTTTGTGTCTCTGTCTCCTTCAATTCAACTCTGACTTTGGTTACTTCTTCTCTTCTGCTAGCTTCAGAATTTGTTTGCTCTGTGTTCTCTAGTTCTTTTAGTTATAAAACATCATAACTAAAAGAGCTTGAAAAACTTGAGACTTTACTAACTTTTTGATATGGGCATTTAGTGCTATAAATTTCCCTCTTAAGACTGCATTAGCTACGTCCCAGAGATTCTGGTATGTTGTCTCTTTGTTCTCATTACTTTCCAATAACTTTTTGATTTCTGCCTTAATTTTATTATTTACCCAAAAGTCATTCAGGAGTAGGTTATTCAATTTCCATGTAATTTTATGGTTTTGAGTAAATTTCTTAGTATTGATTTCTAATTTGATTGCACTGTGGACCAAGAAGCTGAGTTTGTTATGATTTCAGTTCTTTAACTGAAGTAAAAGAGTGCTTTACTTCTGATTATATGACCAATTTTAGAGTAAGGGCCATGTGGCCACGAGAAGAATGTATATTTTGTTGTTTTGGGGTAGAGAGTTCTATGGATATCTGTCAGGTTCAATTGATGCAGCCACAGCACTTTCTTCTAACAATTCTGCCATTTAATGACCTCAAATTTGAAACACATAGGTAGAACTTTGTTTTGAGATATTTTCTATTACAGGTTTTTTTCTAATACAGTCATTTATTTATTTTAAACACGTCTATCCTCAGTACATATATCTCCAACAAAGGTAAGATTTGATTACATCTTCCTTTAACAATGGTGGAAGTTGGATAAAGATGTATTCAGGACTGACTTAGGAGAAGGAGAAACTGGTGTTTCTGAGTGGACAATGAAAGCGTTTGATAATTTACACTATTCTTCTACATGATTATTGCCATCAGATACTAGATTTGATATATGTCATGTTTTATTTCCTTTAGATTTATATAGATAACTCAGTGTTAAAATATCAGTACAAACCTAGCATTCTTGTGAAACTCCCTGCTTAAACCTTTATTTATTTAATAATTCCATTTACAATTGTTACAAAGAGAATAAAATACCTAGGAACACAACTAACAAAGGATGTAAAGGACCTCTTCAAGGAGAAATAGAAACCACTGCTCAACGAAATAAGAGAGGACACAAACAGATGGAGAAACATTCCATGCTCATGGTTAGGAAGAATCAATATCTTGAAAATGGCCATACTGCCCAAAGTAATTTATAGATTCAATGCTATCCGCATCAAGCTACCAATGACCTTCTTCACAGAACTGGGAAAAACACCTTAAATTTCATATGGAACCAAAAGAGAGCCTGCATAGCCAAGACAATTCTAAGCAAAAAGAACAAAGTCAGAGGCATCATGCTACCTGATTTCAAACTATACTACAAGGCTACAGTAATCAAAACAGCATAGTACTGGTACCAAAACAGAGATATAGATCAATGGAACAGAACAGAGGCCCTTGAGGCAAGACTACATGTCCACAACCATCTGATCTTTCACAAACCTGACAAAAACAAGCAATGGGGAAAGGATTCCCTGTTTAATAAATGGTGTTGGGAAAACTGGCTAGCAGTGTGCAGAAAGCAGAAACTGGACCCCTTCCCGACACCTTACACTAAAATTAACTCCAGATGGATTGAAGACTTAAATATAAGACCTAACACCATAAAAACCCTAGAAGAAAACCTAGGCAAAACCATTTCAGTACATAGGCATAGGCAAGTAATTCATGACTAAAACACCAAAAACATTGGCAACAAAAGCCAAAATTGACAAATGGGATCTAATTAACCTCCAGAGCTTCTGGCAGCAAAAGAAACAATCATTAGAGTGAACCGGCAACCAACAGAATGGGAAAAAATTTTTTGCAATCTACCCATCTGACAAAGAGCTAATTTCCAGAATCTACAAAGAACTAAAACAGATTTACAAGAAAAAAACCAACAAACCCATCCAAAAGTGGGTGAAGGATATGAACAGACACTTTTCAAAAGAAGACTTAATGAGGCCAACAAACATATGAAAAAATGCTCATCATCACTGATTATTAGAGAAATGCAAATCAAAACCACATTGAGATACCACCTCACTCCAGTTAGAATGGTGATCATTAAGAAATCTGGAGACAACAGATGCTGGAGAGGATGTGGAGAAATAGGAACAGGTTTACACTGTTTGTTGAGGTGTAAATTAGTTCAACCATTGTGAAAGACAGTGTGATGATTCCTCAAGGACCTAGAAATAGAAATTCCATTTGACCCAGCAACCTCATTACTGGGTATATATCCAAAGGATTATAAATCATTCTATTATAAAGACAAATGCACACGTATGTTCATAGTGGCATTGTTTACAATAGCAAAGACCTGGAACCAACCCAAATGCCCATCGACGATAGACTGGACAAGGAAAATGTGGCACATATACACCATGGAATACTATGTAGCCATAAAAAATGATGAGTTTGTGTCCTTTGTAGGGACATGGATGAATCTCGTAACCATCATTCTCAGCAAACTGACACAAGAACATAAAATCAAATGCCGCATGTTCTCACTCATAGGCGGATGTTGAACAAGGAGAACACATGGACACAGGGAGGGAGCATCACACACTGGGGTCTGTTGGGGGGGCATGGGAGGGACAGCAGTGGGGTATAGAGGTCGGGGAGGGATAACATGGGGAGAAATGCCAGATGTAGGTGAAGGGGGGATGGAGGCAGCAAACCACATTGCCATGTGTGTACCTATGCAACAATTCTGCATGATCTGCACGTGTACCCCAGAACCTAAAGTACAATTAAAAAAAAATTCTCAGTCCACATGGTATTACTGTTTTAGAAACAAACCCTGGGCTGTGGGTTCAGGGCATGATGCAGCTCTACTACAGAAGGAGGATTTAAAATGCTTTTTTTTTTCTCATTGCATGGAGGTAAAGACTTTTCTCGTTTTGGTAGAAAGTAAAAGTTGTGCCACATTGACAGTACAGATGAGTCAAGGCACGGCATTAACTGTTCCATCTGGTGTTTCTTAAATAGTACAAACTATTCTTGGAGCTCTGTGAAGTGCCTGCTCCATCTCACAAGAGTTGGAAATGACTGGGCCTCTTAGTGATCTCAGTAGTTCACTAAGGTGGAAGATGTGACTTTTAAAGCTAAATTAGATTTAAAAAAAAAAAAGGAGACATAAGGCATATGGAGAAGAAATGTCTAGCAAGGGATTCTGTTTCTATTAAAACTCAGCAAATGGAGGTTTTTTTGTTTGTTTGTTTGTTTGTTTTTTTACAATAATCACAATTCTTTTCCCAATCCCAAAACCTTATTTTTAATTAAAAGTCATGTTTGTCCTCTTAAATAATCCTTTTGAGATGATCATTACAACTTATTATTTGCAATGATAAACTCAGCAGTCCATAGGTGTTTAGCTGAAATATCAAAGCCACTATATCTGCATGTAGCTCATAACATTTTTGGCAGCTATTACTATAACAAAAACTTCCTTTCTATCCTCTAGTCTGGTCTCTGAAAGAGCTGGTACATTGCAATGGGCCCTGTGTAATTGGATGGCTATGAAGTTATCTCAGATTATTCTCATTTTTCTGTTTTACAACATTTTTTGTCTTATTAATTGCTTTTTCAAGCTAAACATTAGATAGCCCATGTTTTTTAACAGAAAGTCTTTGGAGATTTTCTTGGGAATCACCATCTCATAAAATTTAACAAGCAAGTTTCAAAAGACTAATCCTGGATTGTGATTGACCTGATGAGTCATATTGGTAATCAGGTCCAAGAACAGTAGAGCTCAAGTATAATTTACTTGGTTTCCTATGTCTCCATGTATTTATAGAAAGGGCTCATTCACTAAAGTACCCAAAACTGTAAAATAACTAGGAATTAATTTAACCAAAAATGTTCATAGTACATATTTTCAAAAGAATATAAACCTACACTAGAAGATACAGCAAATATTGAAAAACAGAAGTATAACATTATTCTGGTATAGATGATTCATTTGGTAACTGTATCTTTTTTCTGGGTGAATGTATAAATTCAAAGTAATAATTGCAATAAAAACCCCAGAGGGACTTTAATGTAACTTAACTCTAGAGTTCCCCTGGAACAGAAAGTTCGTGAAAATAAATAAGAAAGTATTGAGAAAAAAATAAATGAGGAAAATGCCAGTTGTTCTTTTTATGTGCTTATTGATATTGGTGATGATTTTCTGGACAGTCCAGTTTGCTTTACAAATAACCCATAGGTCTTTTAAAAATTAGTGCAATAGTTATTTTTTTTCTAGCTCAAGAGATTTATGTTATATTTCACTGGTGCCTTTCTGGTCAAATTAATTTTGTACAGGTCACCTGCCCTTATGCTTTTATTAATATGATTTTGTAAGACACTAGTATGTTTACCACAAAATAATGCTTTAAATATTTTACTATTCTTCATTATTTTACACAAAAATCTCTAAGGCTATGAAGTAATATCAAGTTAGTTTCAATAGTAAACCAAATAGTGAAGTCGAAGTTAAAATTATTTTTCTTATTTTAAGTTGTCTCTGAATGAACCCATAACCAGGATAAATATTTCATCATCACAAAAAATAATCAACTTAAAAATGGTCATCTATATATGGTTATGCTTCACTGTAAAACAAACTAGTCTATTCCTGGATGAACTCTGTGCCAATAACATTTTACAAGAGGATTCAAGCCAAGAAACAGATGCAAATTTGTTGTCTAATTTACACTTAATGAGATGATAGAAGTTGAAATGATTCTATAAACTGCTTTGCTTCTCTCATGACCCATGAAAAGTGTCCTAAGGAAAGCTGGTGGTTTCAGAACATGATATATTTCGAAATATTCTATTGTATGGGATCTCAAATTTCATCCTAGACTCTTTCAATGAACTATCTACAAACAGGCCAAGGTAGCATTTGAATTGGATGTTTTACTAAAGATTCTATGTCAAAGTCAAGTTAAATTGAGCTAAGACAGAATGGTGTTCTTCTGTATTAATTGAGTTTCTGGTGATCACTATTTTGCATTTAGTAGTCTTGGGCTTCTAACACATTCTTTGGCCAGGGTCCCAGGGATGCTAAGACCATTGCCTGGGTCTTCACTTAGCATGTTGTCCCAGAGGGTACTTTCTGCTGCTGCCACAGCAGCCCTCTCCCTGAAGAAGGCAGCCCTCCCTAGTCCAGGGGTATTGCAGGTAATAAGGAGCTTTCACACAGTGCAGTTCTTCTACCACCTCTTCCTGAATATGGAAGATAAGTTTATCTTGGTCTGATCTCTGAGGAATTCTTCCATTTTCTTTATCCTAAAATGAGTATAACAGGACCTTATGCGTTTGGAACTGGGCTTATGTTGTATGTTCTTTCCAAAGAAATATATGTGATTATGCCAGAGATTTTCTCTACCATATCAATAGTAGGGTTACTTATCTATGTAATTAAAAAAATATGGTGCCTCTGTTGGAGATTTTGCTGATAAACCGAATAAGCAAAAAATTGCCCAACTAGAAGAGGTGAAGCATGCTTCCATCAAACAAATCCAGGATGCTATTGATTTGGAGAAGTCATAGTAGGCTGTGGGTAACAAGTGCCATTACCTTTTTGATGTCGAGAGGAATAACATTGCTATGACTTTAGAGATTACTCTTCAGGAATGGCTGCATAGAGTATATAAGGAGGTAAAGAATCACCTATACTATCATCTCTCTGTGCAGCTTTTGATGTGTTGAAAGGAACAAGAGTACATGATAAACTGGGTGGAAAAACAGGTGGTAGCGAAGCAAACAGTGCAGAGCACAGCAGGAAAAGGAAACAATTGCCAAGTGCATTGCTGATCAAAAGTTGTTCACAAAGAAGCATGGGCAGTCCTGTAAATGTATCTATCCAAATTGAGACAGCTAAAAACCCTTTACCAACTAAATGGAAACAAGCCTATGTGACAAAACTTTCTGTATTGTTGTCTGCTGAAATTACAGTTTATCTTTCGTATACATGAAAAGTTTGAGTTTAATATACTGGGAGTACTAAATCTATTGGCCAGATGTTTCTCATCCTCCTCACTCTGCATTGTGAGTGGTTCTGTAATCAGTTTTTAAAAAGTAGTTTGCCTTTATTAAAACTGCCTGGTTAAAGATTACCAAGCTATAGTTTAAATTTGTAATTAACTCTATAATCTTGTAAGAAAATAACAATTTGGGAAAAAAGGAAGCAATCTTGGGATGTAGAAAGAATGTTCCAACCATCTTGTGAGGCTCAGTCTTGTGAGTAAAATACAGTTAACGATACTGGATATAGAATTGGGATTTGGGCCAGATTTACAGAGAAGAGGAACTGCAATGACTCTATTTAATAATTTATTCAAAACTATGTATTGAGTGCCTGTGATGGGCCAGACATCTTCTTGTGTGTAAGGATACAGTGATGAACAAGATCAGTAGGGCCACATATTCTAGGAACTTGTAATTCAGTTTATGGGGAAAGACAGACTCAATGTCTTGTGAAAAATTCTTGTAATGTTGAAATAGGGTAATATCTTTAAAGAGTGTAGCAAGCTGTATTTGCTCAATAAACATTATTTTTTCCCCTCTACCTTGTGTCTTTGTGTACTGGATTGTGATCAGTTGCCAAGAAGATTTAGCATTTATGCAACATTCTTTTTGATTTCCAATTGAATGTAGGTGATGAAATTATCAGTGATACAGACAAAAGGTGACAACACAAGTGTACCCTGTAGCTCATGAGCGAATGAGAGAGGAAAGCATACTTCCATAGCAGCCATTTCAAAGGAAAATGGCAGGAAAGCAGTCATTTCAAAGGTAGACATCCAGATAAGTCACGGGATAATTCCCAGAGATTAGAAGAAAGTGGTTCTGAATCTCTCCCCACTCAATCAATCAATTGGTTATAAGTGATATTAAACCCCCTTGCTAATATCATAGCGGTGTCCTTGGAAACTGGTAATTCTGATGAGAAGGATAGGAGCCAAATTTCAAGTTATTGGGTTATTTAGATTCACCTCCAGGATCTTCCATCCTTTCTGAGAAAGGATCACTTTCAGGAGAAATGAAAAATGAGACATTATTTTCAGAGAATGACTGCAGGCTCTTTAAGCCCGAGACAATGTCTGTGCAAGGTAAGGTTGGCTAGGCTAGCAGGTAGATTCAAGATATACTAGATACAAAAGCAGTAAAATCTTTTATGCAGCCATTTGAAGCACAGTGTTTTAGACTTATTCTAACAATCTCTGTTAAAGACTTAGAAAGTTCTGCTACATTAACTCTTTGACCTGGTTCACTTCTGCTATGCAGTACACTCCTTGTGTACTACTTGATAGCTCTGGACCAAAGGCTGCGCCTCTCTGACCTGAGCTTATTCTTATGTTGCACATTTTCCTTACAGTGTCAATGCCTTTATTCCTTATTCACTTAACAACATTGGATTTACCCAGTATTTACCACATGTCAGATACTCTTTTAGACACCAAGGGTACACTAGTGAAGGAAACAGACAAAAGCCCCTGCCTTTGTTGATAAGATTTTGTATTGTGTGTGGTTTGGGATAGGGAGAAATACATAAACATATAAGTTAAATTATATAATATTTAAAAATGTATAAAACATAGATCACAGTAAGGGGATCAGGAGTGATGAGGGAGAAGTCTTCAATGGGATGGTGACATTAAGGTAAGAGTTCATTCAGACTTGAAAGAAGAGAGAGGGTATGTCAGGGGGATATCTGGAAAAAGTATTTCAAGCAGAAAAAAAAAAAAAAAAACAAGTGAAGATGCGTGAAGCAGGAATGTGTCTGGCCTGAGGGAAAATCATGAAGAAGGTGAGTGTGGCTGGAACAGAGCTAGAGGGGAGAAACGAAAGAAGGAGGTTAGAGAAGGACTGGGTTCAGTTTTTGTAGAGTCTTGTAAGCCATAATAAGGCTCCTCAGTTTCCACTTTTGCCTTGCCATGCATGACTCTGATACTTGGCAACCATCAATCGTTTGCACTTATTTCAACACCTAGCAAGGATCAGTTCATGATACTTGATTATCTGAGTATGGAAATAATGGTGGGAGGGCAGAAAGAGAAGGGTTCATAGTCTCCACAAGTTGCTGATTGGTTAGATAAATGCTAAGATTTATTGTTGGTCATTCATGAGGGGTTTGTGGTTGGTTTTTGCTAACTGAAGGTATGAATGCATCTTACTGGCTGTAGGCATGAACCTTTGGCATAAGTAAGGATAATGACTGCAGAAGTTCCTAACTCAGGAGCTGCCAGAGAGACTCCAGCTTTTGTCAATTGAGGTATTCTGCATCCGCAATGCTGACAGATGTCAGTCACTCTTTAGCCATTTAAGTATGTTCAAAGAGCCATTTCTTGATCCAGGGTTATTTTTTTCCTTGTTTGACCATATGTAGTTTTAATTTTAGCAGTTAGTTTTCATGTTTTCATCCATTTTCCTTGAAATGTTACCTTTTGGTCTTTTGACTTTAAAAAATCATAATGTTATTTTAATCCTTTGCTTTTAAAATGAGGAACAGGAAGCAGCAGCATAAGGGGCAAGTTCTAAGGATCCTATTCAAACCCCCAAAATGTGGGACACTCCTTCTTTTCCTCCCCAGAACTCCACAGAGCTTTTGGAAAAACATTTCTAATTCCAGCCTCAGATGAGGAAAGGCAATTTCAAGAAGTCAGACCCCCAGCGAGGGTCTCACTTCCACTACAACTGAATGAAACAGAGCAAATAGGTGAACCCTTGGAAGAATCAGCTCTTCATTTTTCTAGTAACATATGCTACTTAGATACCTATAGATGTTTTTGTGTTTATATGACAATTGTTCCAGGAACAATGTTCAGATACCATAGCTTATACTAATACTAAATTCAGAAAACGTTTAGTGAGATGAATACAGGTTGATCAGTTTTGACCATGAGATTTAAATTCTACCTAGGGGTGTTAAGTAATTCAGAATATGAGGTAATTTCATGTGTCTTTAGTGACTTAGAGTATGCTGAGGTGACATCAACTGACAGAAACACAAATTAGAGCCAATGAATCAGTTACAGCTGAGAGAGGCTGGGGCCTATTTCACTCAGTCTAATGAAAGTTGTGGCCTTTGAAAGGGGCATGAGGCCAGAAGAAAAGGCATTTGCAAAGCAGAGAAACATTTAAAAATATTTCATTTAAAACGTCAAATGTCTTACTAATTATTCTCTTCTCCATTTCAGCCTCTACTCATACTGCCATGCTATTTTTTCTTGGCCTGATGGCAAATTGGATTATATTTTCCATTTCTGGGAAGTTTGTTCTCAGAATTAAATGAAGTCCCACTTGTTTGAATCCAAGTGCACGGTGAGATAGAAAGGAATATCTCTTCTAGGCAACCACCAGGGGGTAGCCTGGATCTGATTTAAGAGTAAGTGAAGAGACCAAACCGAGGTGGGTTTGAGAAATCAGGGTTTTTTTTGGCCCATTCTTGGTCTTTAAACCTTGGGAATCCAGTTTCAGGACTGCTTTATACTTTAGGCATAAAGAAACTTCACAAAAGCAATTTGTTTAATCATAAATTGAGAGGCTTCTTGACTTCTTCCTCAACAAATGGCTTTTTAACATGTGCACTGGTAAATCTAGGCCCCCGGGTCCCAACTAAGCTCTCAACCCTCAGAACCTCAACCCTCTTACCTTCAAATAACCCTGAGATTAACATGCTGATTTTCTTGGGGTCACAATAATCTGGAATAAGTCTCCAAAGCATAGACACCCTTAAAAAAAAACAGAGGAAACAAATTAGCATTCTGAGTGGGAAGTGTCCTATCGTTCACTTTGCCTCTTAAGGACAATTAACATGTGGGCATGCTGAGAAGCCAAAATATAATTCCATAGTTTTAATTAGAATATGACTTTCACTGTATCTGATTCATCCAGATAAGTCAGTTTTGTTTTTTATTTATTTTTTATTGAAAAATTGGAATGGTAAAAATTTCTAATAGTCCTGGAGGCTATAAAATAAAAAATAAAATGCATTTCTACTCCATAGTCCATCTCCCTTTTCCAAAGATATTCACTGCCAATAAGGTCTTATTTAGCCTTCCAGAAAAAAATGTATATATAAACATATGTAGTCCATTTTTGAAATGAGTGAAAGCATCTCATGTACACACATCTGTGTTTTTCTTTTTCATTTCATTTTTACTATATAATGCTTTTTGGGGGTTTCCTTAAGAAAATGTCTTTATGCTTATGTTTGAGTATACATCTTGGCAAAACTGCTAAGTCTATGGTTACATGTATTTGGATCTTTGTTTTGTTGAGGTATAATTGATACATGAAAAAATTTCATATTTAATGTATATAGTTTGATGAATCTGGACATATGCATACACCTGTGACCCCATATCATAATCAAGTTACTAAACATATTTTAGTTTTAGTTTTTGCATCCAAAAATTTTATTGTGTTTTCTTGTGTTTTGTGTGCGTATGTGTGGCAAGAATACTTAACTTGAGATCTCCTCTTAACATATTTAAAAACGTAAATAGCATGTTATTAACTACAGGCACTGTCATATATAGCAGATCTCTAGAACCCCTTAATCTTGCATAATAGAACTTTATACTCATTGTGCACCAATTCCCCTTTCCTGTATTTTAATTTTTTGATGGATATTACCAGATTGCCTGCCAAGGAGACTGCCCCAATTTCCACTCTCATTATCATAATTTGAAAGTATTCATTTCTTCTTACTATGGCCAATACAGCACTTTCAAAACTTTGATCTTTGACACTCTTTTGGATAAAAGGTATATCCCACTGTTTGAATTGGCACATATTTAGTTATAAGTCAGTTTGAATATCTTCTGGCCTGAGTATAAGCCTGTTGTAATTCATTTTCTTAGGTTTCATCTGGATTATCACGTTGCCTTCTGATACCTTTGAGGACAAGAACTACATACAGTCTTTGAGGTCAGGAATCATATTGTCATTGGTGTTGCCAATGACATTTAGCAGCTGTGTGCAAATGTGGTATTATTTCATTATAAGACTGTGTTGAAAGATAAGGGTACTTTTATTGTTATAGTGGGAGAGAAACATTACACAACCCATCTAACAGACACTTGATTAGTATTGTGATACCACACAGTCTCTGCTCTGTAAAATGTTTACATTTCCCTTTGAAATGGATTTTACTCCTTTACTCCTTAAGTCAAAACATTCCTCATGATTCTTATACCATAAACTGCTACAAACAGCCAGATTTATTTTTGTCAACTTGTATTTGAAAATCTTTTGCAGTATTATTTTAGTCTTATGAAAAAGCAAATTGGTTATAGTTAACATTTAGAAATATCTTTTTGGTAAACAAACATTTTCATTCACGTTCTCTGGCAATGCCTTTTTGAGCTGCTTGGCTTGTAAACATATAATATGCACTAATGGTGGAAACCAGGAGCCTGATATTCTCTCTTCTTTTGATAGAAGCTGCCTTGCATAGGTTGTATTTATTAGATATTCTGGTGACATATATTGTCTATGACTAATGTGGAAATGCTGACAATTTACAAGTAGCAGATAAAATAGACCTTAGGGTGTGAATAAATTTGGGATCAGTAAGTATTTTTAAAATCCTTCTAAAAACCAAGATAAAAATAAAGAAGCAAAGATGGTTTTCTTAGTGAGGAATAGCTGCCCAAGGGCAAGGGAAATATAATGAGATTAAAATAAAACTAGTATCATGATCTTAATGTCTAAATAGAATAATCTTACCTACACATGGAGCTATAATATCATGTTTCTGGTAATAACTGGAGTATTCTTGGCTACGTTTTTGGCATTTACATGAGTGGTATACTCTATTCTCTAGGGGAAGCCTAAAGATTCCCAAAGATTTCCCACTCATTTCCTACTCCACTACTTGTGGGAGACAGATTTTAATGTGGCTTTTGAGATTTCTATCTCCTGGGGTTCACAGCTTCGTACAATACCTTCCCTAACTGTGGGTTGAATTGTTGCCTTGCTTCTAATCAAGAAAATAAAGCAAAAATAATGGGATGCCACCCTTATGATTATATTAAGTTATAGAAGTGTCTGTCTTCCTGGCAGTATTGTATGGACTACTTTCCTGGTTTTGAAGAAGCAAGCTGTCATATTGTGGGCCACCTGTATGGGTAGAATGAGAAAAACCAGGAATTATATTTAAAAAAAAAAAACATTCCTCCCAAACTAGAAGGGAGCAGAAAGGCCAAAGAATGACTCAGACAAGTCCAGCTTGAAAAGTAGATGCCTCACATGAGTTTATTAGGACTTACATGTGAGGCACTCCTGGGTGGCAGAAAGACAAATTTAGAGATCCATGCTGCTTCCCATTCTTAAGTGGCTTTTAAGATAATTTTCTGGCTCTTTGTCTGCTGTGTGTGCGCAATGGGACTGTTTTCCTTGGTCAGTTCTCACATGCTGTCAGGGATATTTGGGTTCTCTTTACACCTGCTCTTGGGCTGGGCACTGGCCTTGGCACATTGCCTGGCCTTAAGGGTTCAGGCAGCAGACATATACCCTTGTGTAAACTGGTGGGGGACCCATCACACTGCCGTGGGGAGGCCCATATGGCAAAGCACTGAAGGTGGCCTGCAGGAGATGAGGACCTCAGTCCTATAGCTGCAAGGAACTGAATTCTACCAACAACCATGTAAGTCTGGGGTTTCTTAGCTAGAACCCCCAGGCTCAGATATCACAGCTCTGATTGACACCTTGATTGTAGCCTTGTGATATTCTGAAGCAAAGAACCCAGAAAAGCTGTGCCTAGGTTCCTGACCCAAAGAAACTATGAGAGAACAAATGTGTGTTTTTCAAAGCTGCTAAATTTGTGGTGCATCACAAATAAACCACTAGACAAAAAACATAACCTGTAGCATGTTGTATTTTGTTCATAATAGTCACTGTCCTTCTCTTGGAGCAAATGATATTTCCATTAGCATCATATAATATGTAGTATCCATCCCAACAGAAGGGTTATAATTTTTTGCCTTTTAAACTTGGGAGTGACCATCTGATTTTCTTTGGCCCATGGAATCTGGACAGAGGCAGAAACTTTGAGAGCCAGCTTGAGGTTAGTCATGTTTTTCTTTTCCCCTCTTCACCAGACTCTGACCTGTGTTGAACATGCAGTAGCAACCAAAAGTAAACTTTTCTTTTTGTAAGCCATTGAGGTTTTAGGTTATTACAGCATAACCTAGTCTTTCCTCCTGAGAAGAAGAAATCATTCTCTCAAGGGCACAGCTGTGTCAAGTTGCCATGCAGAGTTTTAAAAATGTTGTGGCAGTCTCCTTTATATGGCTTACCTCATCGTATTATCTTCCTTTGGTGATTACTTCACAGATCATTGTTCTGTGTCTTCCAGACACAATCTGGTGCAATCGAATAGTCTGGAGTTGAATGTTCTTGGAGCTCTTATCTACGCAACCTTCCAGAGATTAGGTTACAGTGCAAGGGGAAGGAAAGGTGAAGTGCACTACTTAAGTTTTAGAAAAAGGCTGTTTCTTTGGGCTACTTTTTGCTTCCTCTTCCTTATGCTTTCAGAAGATTTCAAAGAGCAACGTTAGCATGAGGTCCAGGGGGAAAGGACCAAAGAGGTTATTTTGTCTACTTCTTGCTGAGAGAAAGGATTCCTAAGACAATAAGTGGTACAGCCAACTTCTCAGGGTGAGAAACCAAGTCCTAACTGGTATAAAAATCAAGTCCTTCTCTAGAAGCTGTTAAAGGACTTAGGGATTTTTAGGTTCCTAGCATTTCTCTCATTGGAGATCCAATGAGCTCTTCTGATGCTATTTAAATATTGAAGGATAGGATAGAAGAGGAAGGCAAGATGGTATGTTTCCCTCAAATGCTACCTTAATTGATCATTTAATGACGGCCAGGAAGTTTTCAGAATTTTGACTTTTGTCTGAATACAGAATGGAGACTATTCCTAAATTCCTTTGGAACTATTTTAATGTGAAATAGGATAATTTTCTACACAATGCTTAACTTTGACTACTATTGACTTAATATCACTTGAATCAGCATACCTGGCTTAAAATTTTTGCCATTTCATTTGTTTTTAACTCTTTAATTTACTTTTCCCTCTAGATTTATTGAGTCGTAATTGACAAAAATGTTACATATTTATGGTATACAAAATTCTAATTTGCTGTACATATACATTGTGAAATTATTATCACTATCAAGCTAATTAACACATCTCTCACTTCACATAGTTACCATGTGTGGAGGTGTGTGTGTGCGGTGAGATCATTTAGGATCTCCCTGTCAGCAAATTTCAAGTACACATATGCTAATAATATTGTTGTTTACTTTACCACTTAATTGGGTGTATGCCCTTGGATAAATGTGTTCAACTCAGTGATTCAGTTTCTTCATCTATAAAATATACCTATCTCCTATGATTTTTTAAAGAATTAACTAGTATATGTAAAGTGCCTGTTTAATAAACCTAATCTACTCTTATTAATTACCACATGTGCTTTACAACAGAAAAGCTTCTTACTATTTTATTGAAGAGGATACCTCATATGCTCAAAAGTCAATTCATATACTTTCAGTTGTTTTTTTCCTGTGCCTCCAGATTGGCTATTTCGCACATTTATTAGAATAACTGTAGAGATCACAGCTTTCTTTAAGCCTCTTTTCTTGTTACATTCCTCATACCCGCTGTTTTCTCTCTAGCAACAAAGTTGGAACTATTGTTAAAAAAATGAAACAAACTATGCTGATAAAGGAGAAAAAAATGTTTTTGCTTAAGATGCGGTCACTTGCTTCCTTTGTATCAGGAAGGGAATCAGGCAGCTATCCACTAAACACAAAGGTTCCGATATGCACCATACTGATTTGTCACTGGCAGCCCTGCCTAGCTGAATAGCATAATAAAACTTCCTCCTAGGGCAATAAGATTGACCTGAGGATGGGACAGAATTGGTAATTAATTGGTGGAGGCTGAGAAAAACTAATTAATTGGTGGAGGGTGAGGAAAACTGGTAGAATGTCAAAATCAGGTTGTCTCTAAGTAAGATGAAAGTTTCAGAGGTTTTTGATCCAAGTGGACAGGATGTGGGCTAAGGGAGGCTTTAGGATAGCCATGATTCTTGTTGATGTTTGGTAACTAAAATATAAGGACTGAGGCTTGATTGAAATGAGATGAAGAATCTGGAAGCATGACCCATTCCTGGAGACAAAGTTTCTGTAGGAATTAGGAGTTAGATAGGACCACTGGTGTCCAGGGTAGAAGGCTAAGCTGAATTGGTTCCCGGGGTACTGCGTGTTTGATGGGGTAGATTAGGAAAGCTGTAGCTTACTGATCGTTGGAGAACGACAAACGCTGAGAAACTCAAAAGGAACCCCTAGCCTGACTGTCTCTGGTAAAAGCGTGGCTATGGCTGAACTCCCAAGAGGAAGGCACTATTCCTGGCAGCTTGGGTGAGGCTGAGACAGACACATAGAGTTGAAACCTGCAATGTATTATGTTCTTTGTTTTTTCAAAGCAGAGCCATTTTATTTTTAAAGGGGTCATAATCACAACCCCTACTATTGTTAGCTTTCAGCTGTTTGTTGACATGTGTGGGAATAAAAATTTGGGAGGGACTGGTCCTTGAGCTAATTAGCATGTGTAGGTTTACTTTTTTTGTATGCAGAAAAAATTTATGTAACGCCCTTATCCAAAATTAAGCTTGGAAACATGTTTGTTTCCAACCAACTAATCTTAATGTTTAAGTAAAGCCAATTTAATTAGGAAGTATGGGTAATTACAACTATTACTAATTTATAAAATCCCATTAAATTTACTTTGAAGTTTAAGGAAAACTATGGTTAAAGTCTTAAATCTTAAGAATATGTTTTTGTAGGCTCCATGATCATAACAAGGCCAAATTAGAAGCTTTTTAGCAAAAAATAGAGATAACAAAGATAAGAAAATAAACCTAATATGTTCCTTAAATTTTTCCATCTTATGTTTTACTACACATGAAGATGTTTATTTTGGTTGATACAATAATATATCGGAGGAAGATTCTTTTAAGCTAACTGTGCTTTTTTAAATAACAAATTTTGTCCAGAGAAAACCATACCTTGTTAAGATTTAAGCAATTTTGTTTATTAGAAATGAGGAAGATTCAACCTCTGACTCGAGGGTTTTTATCTTTCTTTGAACTTACAGTAATTATAAGAAGAAATGTATACATGGTTATGTAAACTTGTTATAGCTGAAGTCTGGAACAGGTGATTTTTGACAACAGAGAGCAAAATTTATAATTAACTTAAACAGCTGGCTAAGCACCAAAGTGTCATACAGAAGAAAAAAAGTCTCTCATTGCAAGCCAAATAACACTGCTAGTAGTCAAGTGGTGCATTAGATGGCTAAACATAGGCTTGCTGACTTCCAAATACATGCTGGTCATTAGCCAACTGAAACATGTGAAGTAGACATTATCTAACAAATGTTGCCTTATTTGAAATTCAGACTACAGCTCATAATGTTTTAGTGACAGACTGATATTAAGTCAGTGGGGAAGTTGATTTTGAAATACATTTCTCATTTGTATCTCCATGTATATAATTTTCTGACTAATCTGATTCAGCCACTTGTCTAATATAGCAGTTATTTAGCTTTTGATAAACAAAATAAGGTTTCAAATAGATAAATTATGAATGCCAGGCTTTATCAAGAGATGAAATTATTTTTAAAAATTCCTTTAGCATTTTAATATGTACTTTTGTTTGTCTGATCAATAACAGTAACTTTTCCTTTCTTTTTTCTAAAAAAAAACCCTGATTCAATTCAGTTACCCCACTGGGAGTACACCTTAAGGGAGATATAGTCCTGCATCAGCCTGGGGCTGAATCATGAACGGTCTAAGCCAATCACAGTGATCTCCTTCTCTTTGCCAAAAACCAGTTTGTGTATAGGCATATGATGCACATCTGAGAAGTGAGATACTGTAAATGCTTCTGATCAAGGCTTTCCTTGCTATAGAAAGTTACTGGAATATTGTTTTGGCAACTAACTGAGTGCATGAATTGAGTAAATCATTACATCATTTGATAGTGAGCATTAGTTTTAGAAAGCATGTGGCATATAAAATGATTACAGAGGAAACACTACATTAAGCTAATTAACATTAAATAATTATTATTTAGAAATGCAAAAAACCTCTACCCATATAAAGGTACTCACTAGAATGGCTAACAAAAAAAAAGTGACAAAACAAGTGTTGACAAGAATGTGGGATAACAGTAACCTTATATGTTGGTGAATTTCTAATGAAATATATGAGACTTCATTAGAAAAGTTTACCAGCAATCCTTCCCGAACCTGACAGAGCAAAAAGCTGTTATCTTCTGTTGCTAGATGTTACTGTATCTGTCTGTGACACTCAGAATGGTGGCAGCTGTCATGTGGCTGTCACTTGGCTAAGGATGGCAAGGCAGAAAGATGTAAGGAAACTGTTTCTTATAAGCACTAAATATAAAAACCTAAAATGGCCCTACCTTTGGAATAATCATATCAGATAATGCTGTTTCTGTACTATTTAAGCCAAATTGAGTTGTTATTTTGTGTTAATTATAGCCTAAACTATTTCAGGTGATAATTGTCTGTTAACATCAAAAGCCAGGACTGACCATCTAGATTAGTTTCTTCCATAACACAGAAAAGATAGCCCTTCTGTCATTAATAGGAGGAGACATGGTAATGATTTGCATAGATAGAAGAAAGTTATGACATAACGGGGTTCATGTGAGAGAGGATTGGGGAGCATACCATTCTAGTGCAGGACATTTGGGAATAGAGAGGCAGAGATGAAAAGTGAACTACCTCAGATTGACTGAAGTCTTAGAGGGGAGACAGAGAGATAATGGATGGGAAATATAAAGCAGCACATCTTTTGCAGCAGTCTATATTTGATATTCTAGCCTAGTATTACATTGTACAGAGTTCTATACCTACCTGTGGGGGACCGTATTAGTGTTAGAGGGATGGTGCATGCATAGGGGGAGCCTCAGTGCAGCTTCTTTAAGCCACATTCATTTTTCATATGGTGGAGATAGAAATCCTAAATCTCAGGCATCTCCTGAAGTAGAGAGATAGAAAGTTAGCTGGGAGTTAGAGAGGGGAGCTTGCCAGAAAACATGGAGATTGCAGGGATGAAGTGACTGTATTCAAGGATGTTTGGACAGACTACTTGGGAGTCACTGCCAGCCCTAAGGGGATTTAAAGCACTGCTGAGAGCTGAGGTGGGCCCAGGCTGGTAGATAGTACCACTGGGCCCTCACCACTGTAGAGGAGAACAGGTCATGAGATAGGGCTCTTGGGCAGGTATCAACAATGCTCTGCCATCTTTAGCCAGTTGATAGCAGGGTCACTTGTACCTGCGCAAATAAATATGGTTCATTAAGGGCTAAAAGAGTGGCACAAGGGCACGTGGTAAAAATAAGAGACTTTTTCTTCCCATGCCAACAAAGGATCCAGCAAATGACCTTACAGGCTCAGGTAATACCTTGGTAAGACAAAAGAGAGGGTAAGGTAATCTGAAAAACTGAAAAAGATTGATCATCCCTAAGAAATGACCTAAACCAAACATTACACATTTTCTTTGTACTTCTACAGTATTGCAGGCAATCCTTGGTTTTAATTTTGGCTCCAGTGTTTACTAACTCAATGACTAAGGCAGATTATTTAAGCTTCATGTGCTTCAGCTGGCTCCTCCAGAGAATGAGAATAATAACTTGTATACCAGGCATATTGTGAGCATACAAGTTATATATATATGTATATAATTCCCAACACAAAGTGGGCTAAATGGACTACTTAGACATAAACCATATGACCATGCTTTTCTCTTTAGAAAAGCAGAGTAGAAGTGTTTTCTTACAGATGGGGGTGTGCTGGGTGCTTTAGCTTGGGCAGAAAACTGGTTATCCTGTGGGGAGTTGTGAGGCAGAGATCAGAGCAATGGTCACCTCTGGGATGCTCTGTCCTGATTGAGCCTATAGGTGAGAGTGACGTGATATCAAACTATATTTGTGTAGGTCTACCAAAATCAAATTATGATTCATTCAGGGCCTGGGAGGGGGACATATTTTTGAGGTGAGGGTAACATTTCTTGGCTTGCAGCTGCATCAGTTTCATCTCTGCCTCTGTCACTCTATGGCTGTCTTCACATTGTCTTTTCCATTTCATAAAGGAGAAATCAAAAAGGAAAAAGGGTTATGGGTGTCAAGCAAGTTTAAAACTTAGCAGGGCAAATTTTATTACAAGTTAAGGCTTGAGAAAAATCCCCACAGGCCTGATGCTGTGACGTGAGTGGAGGCTCCATCTGTCTTGGCCCTAGTTGACAGTCCTGCCTATGGCCTCTGAAATCCAGGAGGTGAGGGTTCTGTGCCCTAGGCCTGTGCCCTCTGAGTTCATGGTGACAGCGGTAGCCTGCTGGTTTCTGGCCCACCCTAGGGGGTCATTCTTCCCATTTTCTGAAATGTAATACATATTTGTAACCAAATAGTTTGACTGGTTTATGTTTTTCCTGGAATCCCAGAGGTCTGACAGTGTTCTTTCATTTTGACCCATGCCTTTCCCCTTCAGTCTAAGATGGCAGTAATTCTGCTGAGATGATTAATTGGATCCACAAATCACATGCCTAATATCCTGAACAGTTTTCCAGCAGTAACTTTGGTGATATTGCCAAAGCACATTTTCTGCTTTTTTTTTTTTTGGTAATATGGATAGGCTGAGAATCTTCCAAATCTTTAAGTTCTGGATAATTTTTGCATAACTATTTCTTCTTAAATGTATCCCTTTTCTCTTATATTTTACTATTACTAACAAGAAGAAACAAGGCTGTGCCTTCAGCACTTTGCTTAGAAATGTCTTCAGCTGAATAAAGAATACAGGTTTATCACTTAAGTTCTACTTTCTACCCAACAAAATACAATTCAGCCGGGTTATCTGCCACTTCATAACAAGAATCACCTTTCCTGTAGTCTCCAGTAACATGTTCTTCATTTGTGTTTGAGACCTTTCCTGAAGCATCTTTAACATTCATGTTTCTTTCAACACTCTCTTTAAGCCAATGTAGGCTTTCTCTACCAAGCACCTCAAAATTCTTCCAGCCTTCACCCATCATCCAATTCCAAAGCTACTTTAATATTTTCAAGTATTTGTTATAGCAGCACCCTTCTCTCAGTAACAAAACTTTTTATATGGAGAGTACCAAATCTAGGATTATTAGATTTGATTACTCTGGTTCTCCACATAACTGAGTTTCACAGAGTTCTCCACAGAAATAGAACCAATATTGTGTGTGTGTGTGTGTGTGTGTGTGTGTGCATGCACATATGTGTGCACGCATGTGTATGTGTGTGTGGGATGGAAAGAGAGGGATTTTAAGAAATTGGCTCACATGATTTACAGCAGTAGGGATCAGCAAGTCCAAAATATGAAGGGCAGGCCAATAGGCTGAAGGCCCAGGGGAGAGTTCCTGTTGTAGTCATGAGTCCAATGAGTCCAAAGACAGTTCACAGGCAGAATTCCTTCTTCTTAGAACAGTCTTTTCTTTTGAGATATTTAGCTGATTGGATGAGGCCCACCAACATTATAGAGAGTAATCTGCTGTACTCAAATCTGCTTTAAATGTTAATCACATCTAACAATTACCTTCACACCAATATCTAGACTGATGTTTGACCAAACAACTGGGCATGATAGTTGACACAAAATGAACCGTAACAACACTATACAAAAATATTCCCCTTCTGATATTTTTACTCTTAATTGAAGTTGAGTCTAGGGAAGGAAGGATGACCTAAATTTAGCTATGCATAAACTTTATACTATTAAATATTATTTAGTATTTAGTATAATCCTAAATACTTCAGGATTCACTTAATCCTGAAGTTTTCCTCTCCATTCCTTTACTAAAGTAGATCAGACAGAAACAAATGAGAACGTTGTGCTCTTGGTCTTTCATTGTATCTTCTGTCCCTAAACTTTGTAGGGGATATTAAAACAAATATTGTACTTCTGTTTGTATGTATGAGTGTGTTTATATGTTTCAGAGTGGGAAGAGAGAGACAGAATGAGCCAGGGAGGCACATACATGAGAGTATAATTTGCAAATTCTTAAAACAAGGAATCTATACTTTCATTTCTTTTCAAAATTCAAACTTAGTGTTAAGTAGGGACAGACTAATTGGTGAGAAGCTATGGATGGGTGGGAGCAGAAGACAGAATGCTAAGCCTAGTTCTTCTCTCATGCTATCTAATCCAAGAAAATGATTTCTAATAATTTAATACATTTTTACCTTTTTACTATAAGAGAAGCATCTACAAGCAATGTTATTGTTGTTTTAAATCAGTAGTTTGTATACTTCTGCTTTTAGGTAGAAACAGTAGGTAGTAGCAAAACAATGTTCCCTAGTAATTTAAAAAATATGATAATACTCACATTTTTAAATATAGTGAAGAGTTGTAGGAGAAACGAGAACTAGAGAAGCCAAAATTATAGAGGAAAGTGCCCTGCCAGGTGAGTTGTATTTTAGTGACCTTTTGTCTCTGCAAGCATCTGTCGATTGAGGACCTGCTAAAGATTGAACGTGAGATAGCTGGAGAAACTTCACTGGGAGAAGTAGAAGTCAGTAGGATCTTAACTAAAAAGGAGGCTGCACCGAAAGAGTGAAATCTCCACTAGTTTCAGGATCTGAGGAGGCAATGTCCTATAGGAGAAAGAGGAATGCATCAAACACACAGTTGGTCGCACAAGTGACTTGTGTAAAGCTAAAGAGTAAGCCAAAATCTCTGAAGGGAAGAACTGAATGTTGTGAAATATTTCAAGGAAGAGGAAACATCTGACGAACACTGAATCAGAAACCCATAAGAGTAATACCTGAGGAGCAGAGATAAATAAAAAATGGATTGAGGCTAATTAAAAGTGCCACCCAGCCCCAACACAGCTAAATTGTTTATTTGATTCTAGTGATTAGACCCTTAGCCTGCTCTGGGGGAAATGCTCTGAGGTTTCCAAGGTACTTATATACACATTGTCTAGCATACAATGAAAGTTTAAGGGAGATGGAAAGAGACAATAAAGGCAGATCCACAGTGATCCATCTGTTACAGCTGCTAGAAGATCTATAAAGTAATAATGATTAATGTTAAAGAGAAAAAAGATAAAAAATGAATAGTTAATATGCATTCTAGAACTAAGCAATAGAAAATCTGAAATTAAGAATGCATTGGATTGGCTTACCAATAGACTGGACACAAAAAAGAACTTGTGGACTCAAACATGGTCAATTGAAATATCATAAATATGTAAAATGTATATCTAATAGCTCTGCCTAATTATCTATTTAGATCCTCAAAAGGAAAGAAAAAAGAAAAGCAATGATTAAAGGAAAATGGTTGAGAATGTTCCAAAAAATGATAAAAGATCTCAACCGGCAGATTCAAGAAAAAATTCTTAAAAGTTGCTTGAGTTTAAAAAAAAAAAGATGCATTACCTTTAAGACAATAAGACTGAATGAGGCTGAATTTTCAACAGTCACTATGAAAACAAGAAAATGATAAAATAATACTTTTAAAATGATAAAAAATTACTGGCCTAGACTTCTATAATCTATGCAAATATGCTTTAGAAATGAAGTAAAATTGTTCTTTAGACAACAAAAGTTGAGAGAATTCATCACCAGTAAACCCATTCTATAAGAAATTGTACAGGAAGTTTTTCAGAAGAGGAATTATCAGATTGAGGCATGGGAGCGCAAGAAGGAATAAGGAGCATTTAGAAGGCAATTATGTAAGTAAGTACAAATAACATTGATTAATACAATAAAATTACCTTGTAATGTATGCAAAACATGTAGGAGTAAAATATATGACATTAATAGCAAAAAGAGCAGGAAGCAGATAAAGGGTATTGTAGTCTTGCATTTTCCAGGAAGTGTTAGATTATTAATGTAGCCCTGCTTGGAATACCGTAGATCCACATGCCCATTGTAATTCTGACAATAACTACTAAAATTAATTTTAAAATGTGTATCTAAAAATCCAATTAGAGGACATAAAATAGAAAAATAATACTTGATTCCCAAAGAAGGAAGAAAAGGGCATATACAGGAATGGTGTATTGCTAGGATAAATACAAACAAATAGCAGGATAATACAGTTTAAAATAACTGCACAAAAAATACACCAAAGTTAGATTGATTAAAACCTTAAAGAGAAATACTATCAGATTATGTTTTAAAAGACCCAACTGTATGCTATTTATAAATATACTTTCTTTAATTTTCATTTTTAATTGTAAATGACAAATTATAAATGTATATGTTTATGTTTATGAAGAGATGTTATAATTTATGCATATAATTTATGCATATAATGTGGAATAATTAAATGAAACTTATTAACATATTCCTAACTTCAAATACTTATTTCTTTGTGGTAAGAACATTTAAAATTTACCCTCATTGATTTTAAAGTGTGTAGTACATTATTATTTACTATACTGATTACATTGTATAATTTATAGCAAAGACGAAGACTCCATTATTCCTCTATCTAACTGAGGCTTTATACCCTTTAATCATCATCTCTTCACCCCATACCCTCAGTCATTGGTAACCACCATTCTACTCTCTGCTTCTATGAATTTATTTTAGATCCCACATAAAAGTAAGAACATAAAGTATTTGTCTCTCTGTGACTGACTTATTTTACTTAGGATAATGTTTCCCAATTCCATCCATATTGTCACAAATGACAAGATTTCCTTTTAAAGACTGAATGGTAATTAATTGGGAATATGTATATGTTTTTATCCACTTATCTGTTGATGAACACTCTTGAGTCCATAACTTGGCTATTGTAAATAGTATTGGTAATAAATAGAGGAGTACAGATATCTCTTTGACATACTGACTTCAAATCTTTTGTGTAAATAGCCAGAAGTGGAATAGCTGGATCATATGATAATACTGTTTTTAGTTTTTTGAGGAACCTCCTTACATTTTTTCATAATGGCTATACTAAGTTGCATTCCCACCAACAGTGTACAACAGTTCTATTTTTTTTTAATACCACAGCCAACACGTTTTATCTTTTGTCTCTTTGAAAATAGCTATTCTGACATATGTGAGGTGATATCTCATTGTGGTTTTAGTTTGCATTTCCCTAATGATTAGTGAGGTTAAATATTTTGTCATATGTCTGTTGGCTGGAGTGCAGTGGCATGACCTTGGCTCACCACAACCTCTGCCTCTCAGGTTCAAGCAATTCCTGCCTCTGCCTTCCGAGTAGCTGGGACCACAGGTATGTGCCACCACACCTGGGTAGTTTTTTGGTATTTTTTTAGTAGGGGTTTTGCCATGTTGGCCAGGCTGATCTCGAACTCCTGACATCACGTGTACACCCACCTCAGCCTCCCAAAGTGCTGGGATTACAGGCATCAGCCACCGTGTTGGGCTGCAATCCCATTTTTCTACTTTTGCTTTTGTTACCTGTGCTTTTCAGATCAAATCTAAAATAGCATTGCTCAGACCAATGTCACATAGTTTTTCCTCCATGTTTTCTTTTAGTAGTTTTACAGTTTCAGTTCTTATGGTTTAACCTTTTGTTCATATTGAGTTGATTTATGTATATGATGTAAGATAAAGGTCCAATTTCATTATTTTGCATATGCATATTGTTTACTCAATACTATTTATTGAAGACACTCCTTTTCACAGTGTAAAAGACACAGTGAAAAAATCTTGGCACCTTTATTGAAAATCAATTGATTACAGATATGTGGATAAATTTCTGTACTCTCTATTATTTTCCATTGGCTAATGAGTCTATTTTTATTCCAGTACCATGCTATTTAAATTGCTTTCACTTTGTAGTATAATTTGAAACTAAATAGTGTGATGCTTATAGCTTTCTTCTTTTTGCTTATGATTGCCTTAGTTTTTCAAGTTTTTTTGTGCTTTTCTATGAATTTTAGGATGGCTTTTTTTCTGTTTATGTGAAAAATGATGTTGAAATTTAGATGGAAATTGCATTGAATTTGTTGATCACTTTGTCTAGTATAGATATTTTAACAATACATTTTTCATTCCATGAACACAGAATATCTTTCCATTTCTTTATATTCTTCTATCTTTCATTAACATTTTATAGTTTTCAGTATACATCTTTCACTTCCTTCCACAGAAAGTTCTTAATAGTTAATGTAAATGAGACTGATCTTTTGATTTCTTTTATAAGAATTTTATCATTAGTATATAGAAATGCTACTAATTTTTGTCTGTTGATTTTATATCCCATAAGTTTACTGCATTCATTTATTCTAACAGTTTTTTTTTTTTTTTGGTGGAGTGTTTAGAGTTTTCTAGACATATGATTATGTCATCAGCAAACAGCAACAATTTCACTTTTTCTTTTTCATTTGGATGTCTTTTATTTCTTTCTATTGTCTAATTGCTTTGGCAAGAACTTCTAATACTATACTGAATAGAAATGGTAAGAGTCGACATCCTTGTCCTTTTCAAGATCTTAGGAAAAAGGTTTCAATTTTTCACTGTTATTTATAATGTTATTTGTGAACTTATCATATATGGCACTTACTGTGTTTAGGTACATTCTTTATATACCTAATTTGTTGAAAGTTTTTATCATTAAAGAAGGCTGAATTTGTCTAATAACTTTTTTCCATCTAATGAGATTATCATATGGTTTTTGTTTTTTGTTCTGTTAATGCAGTGAGTCCCATTTATTAATTTGTAAATTTTGAATCATCCTTGTATCACATGAATGAATCCCACTCGATAATGGTGAATGATGCTTTAATGTGTTGTTAAAATCAGTTTGCTAGTATTTTGTTGAGTATATTTGCATATATGTTCATCAAAAATAGTGCCCTGCAGTTTTGTTTTTTTCTGATGTCCTTATTTTACTCTATTATGAGAGTAGTGCTGACCTTATAAAATGTTTTAGGAAGAATTCACTTAAATTTTTTTGGAAGATTTTGTTAAGGATTGGTATTGTTCTTTAAATGTTTGGGAAAATTCAGCAGTGAAACCATCAGGTTCTGGGCTTTTCTTTGAGCAAGACTTTCTTACTGATGAAATCTCCTTACTCATTATTGGTTGGTTCAACTTTTCTATTTCTTCACAGTTTCTTCAAAACGTACCAAGATTTTAGTCTTGGTAGTTTGTGTGTGTCTAGGAATTCATTCATTTCTTTTAGATTATCCAATATTTGGGCATCTAGTTGCTCATAATAGTGTCTTATGATCCTAGATATTTCTGGGGTATCAGTTGTAATGTCTACATTTATATTTCTGATTTTTTTCTTAGTTGAGCTAAAGGTTTATTTTGTTTATCTTTTCAAAATAGGTTAGTTGCATCAATTTTATATTATTTTTCTAGTCTTTATTTTCTGATCATTATTGCTTCTTGTTTCTGTTATTATTGGACTTATCCTTTTTATATTTTCTTTAAGTTTAATATTAAGTTGCTTATTTGAGACTTTTTTCCTCTTATGATGTAAGCATTTATTGCTATAGATTTTCCTCTTAGAACTTATTTTGCTACATCCCATAAGTTTGGTATATTTTCATTTGTCCCAAGATATTTTTAAATTTTTATTTTAATTTCTTCATTGACTCATGGGTGTTCAGGAGTATGTTTTTAAAATCTCCATGTGTTTGCGAATTTTTTGATGTTTTAACAATTACTGCTTTCTAGTTTCATACCATATTTGTCAAAGAGGTACTTGATACAATTTAAATCTTTTAAAATGTGTTAAGGCTTGGCTTGTGGCCTAACATAAAATCTATCCTGGAGAATGCTCCCTGTGCACTTGAGAAGAATGTGCATTAATTTGCTGCTGGACAGAATGATCTGTATACATCTGTAAGATCCCTTTGGCCTAAAGTGTTTATGTGTAATGTTTAATAATTAGTTTTCTGTTTGGATACCCTGTCCATTACTGAAATTGGGACATCGAATTTCCCTATTATTATGGCACTGCAAGCTAACTCCTCCTTCATATCCTTTAATATTTGCTTTATAGATTTAGGTGCTCTGAGATTGGATGCATGCATACTTACATTTGTTATATTCTCTTTATCAATTGACCCTTTTATCATTATGTAATGTCCTTCTTTATATCATTTTACAGTTTTTTACTTAAAATCTATTTTGTCTGATGTAAGTATAGCTACTCATACTCTCTTTTGGTTTCCATTAACATGTCATATCTTTTCTTTACGGTATGGCATTATTTTTAATTTGTGTTAAATGTGACAAACATGTTAAAGAAATAGACTCACCATTATGTAATCTCATACTCTTCCTACATAAATATAACATAATCTTTGCTATAATTATAAATGACTATATAAAGCAATCAAAACAAAAATATACCAATGTTAATTTAGTGCATTAACATCCAGAAGCATTATTATTATTCAGTTTGAAAAAAATTCTCATCCATTTTTCTTAATAATAAGCAGTTTTATTTTCTTAATGGTGTTTCTGTCTAAGGGCATTCACTTTAGAAACAATATAAATTTTCACAAATATGAGCCAAAAGAGATTTTTAAAATTTTTTTCTTCAACTTTTAAGTTCAGGGGTACATATGCAGGATGTGCAGGTTTGTTACATAGGTAAATATACGCCATGGTGGATTACTGCACAGATTATCCCAATACCTAGGCATTAAGCCCAGCATCCATTAGCTATTCTTCGTGATGCTCCCCCATCTCCCCGCACATTCCTGGCCAACAGGTCCTGAGTGTGTTGTTTCCTACCATGTGTCCCTGTGTTCTCATCATTCATGTCCCACTTATTAGTGAGAACGTGAGGTGTTTGGTTTTCTGTTCCTGCGTTTGTTTGCTGAGGACCATGGCTTCCAATTCCATCCATGTCCCTGCAAAGAACATGATCTCATTCATTTTTATGGCCACATAGTATTCCATAATATATATGTATCATGTTGTCTTTACCCAGACTATCATTGATGAGTATTTAGGTTGATTGCATGTCTTTGTTATTTTGAATAGTGCTGTAATAAACATATGAGTGCATGTATATAATAGAAAAGTGTATATATATTTATGATGTATATTCCTTGGGGTATATGCCCAGTATTGGGATTGCTGGGGAGAATGATATTTCTGCCTCTAGGTATTTGAGGAATTGCCACACTGTCTTTCACAATGGTTGAAGTAATTTATACTCTCACCAGCAGTGTAAAAGTGTTCATTTTTCTTCATAACCTCACCAGCATCTGTTGTTCTTTGACATTATTATTATTATTATTATTATTTGAGACAGAGTTTCACTCTGTTGTCAGGCTGGAGTGCAGTGGCATGATCTTGACTCACTGCAACCTCTGCCTCCCAGGTTCAAGTGATTCTCCTGCCTCAGCCTTCCACGTAGCTGGGACTACGGTGTGTACAACCATGCCAAGCTAAGCTTTTGTATTTTTAGTAGAGACAGGGTTTCACCATGTTGGCTAGGATGGTCTCAATCTCTTGACCTCATGATCCGGCCCCACCTTGGCCTCCCAAAGTGCTGGGATTATAGGCATTAGCTGCCGCACCTGGTCTTGACTTTTTATGGTAGCCATTCTGACTGGCATGAGATGGTATCTTATTGTGGTTTTGATTTGAATTTCTCTAATGATCAGTGATATTAAGCTTTTTTGTCATATGTTTGTTAGTCACATGTATGTCTTTTTTTGAGAAGTGTCTGTTAATGTCCTTTGCCTGCCTTTCAATGGGGATATTTTTTTCTTGTAAATTTGTTTAAGTTCCTTGTAGACCCTAGATGTTAAACCTTTGTCAAATGGATAGATTGCAAAATTTTTCTTCCTTTCTGTGTGTTGTCTGTTCATTCTGATGGTTTCTTTTGCTGTGAAGAAGCTCTTCCGTATAATTAGATCTCATTTCTCAATTTTTGCTTCTGTTGCAATTGCTTTTGGCTAATTTTCATAATGAATCGTTGCCTGTGCCTATGTCCTGAATGGTATTGCCCAGATTTTCTTCTAGGGTTTTTGTAGTTTTGGATTTTACATTTAAGTCTTCAATACATCTTGGTTAATTTTTGCATATGGTGTAAGAAAGTGGTCTAGTTTCAATTTTCTGCATATGGCTAGCCAGATCTCCCAGCACCATTTATTAAGTAGGGAGTCCTTTTCCCATTGTTTGTTTTTGTCAGGTTTGTCAGGGAACAGATGGTTCTGGGCATGCAGTCTTATTTCTGAGTCCCCCATTTTATTCCATTGGTCTATGTGTCTGTTTTTGTACCAGTACCATGCTGTTTTGATTACTGTAGCTTTGTAGTATAGTTTGAATTCAGTTAGTGTGATGCCTCCAGCTTTGTTGTTTTTGCTTTGGATTGTCTTCACTATTTGGGCTCTTTTTTTGTTCCATATGAATTTTAAAATAGTTTTTTTTTTAATTCTGTGAAGAATATCAATGGTAGTTTAATGGGAATTGCATTGAATTTATAAATTACTTTGGACAGTATGGGCATTTTACTGATATTGATTCTTCCTATCCATAAGCATAGAATATTTTTCCATTTGTTTGTTCCCTCTCTAATTTCTTTGAGCAATGGTATGACGTTCTCTGTGAAGAAGTGCTTTTTGTTAGCTGTATCCCTAGGTATTTTATTCTTTTTGTGGCAATTGTGAATGGGAGTTCATGATTTGGCTCTTGGCTTCCCTGTTGTTGTATAGGAGAGCTAGGAATTTTTGCACATTGACTTTGTATCATCCTGATACCAAGACCTGGCAGATATACAACAAAAAAGAAAACTTCAGATAAATGTCATTGATGAACACCAGTGCAAAAATCCTCAATAAAATACTGGCAAACCAAATCTGGCAGCACATCAAAGAGTTTATCCGCCAAGATAAAGTTGGGTTCATCCCCAGGATGCAACGTTGGCTCAGCAGATGCAAACCAATAAATGTGATTCATCACATAGACAGAACTCGAGACAAAAACCACATGATTATCTCAACAGACACAGTAAAGGCCTTTGATAAAATTCAACATTCCTTAATATTAGAAAAAACTCTCAATAAACTAGGTACTGAAGGAATATACCTCAAAATAATAAGAGCCATATATGACAAAAACCCACAACTAACATCATACTGAATGGGCAAAAGCTGGAAGAATTCCCCTTGAAAACTGGCACAAGGATCCCCTGTCTCACCATTCCTATTCAACATAATATTGAATGATCTGGCCAGGACAGTCAGGCAAGAGAAATAAATGAAGCATATTCAAATAGAGGAAGTCAAATTATCTTTGTTTGCAAATGACATAATCCTACATCTACAAAATCCCATTGCCTCACCCCAAAAGCCTTGTAAGTTGATAAGCAAATTCAGTAGTTTCTAGATACAAAATCTTTTCTGTTGTTAGGCTATTTATTACTGCCTCAATTTCAGAACCTGTTATTGGTCTGTTCAGGGATTTAATTTCTTTCTGGTTCAGTCTTAGGAGGGTGTATATGTCCAGGAATTTATCCATTTCTTCTAGATTTTCTAGTTCATTTGCATAGGAGTGTTTATAGTATTATCTGATGGTTGTATTTCTGTGGGATCAGTGATGATATCTCCCTTATAATTTTTGATTGTATTTGTTTGAACCTTCTCTCTTTTATTCTTTATTAGTCTACCTAGTGGTCCATCTTATTTTTTTTCCTCAAAACACCAGCTCCTGGATTTGTTGATTTTTTTTTTTTTTGAAATGTTCTCATGTCTCTACCTCCTTCAGTTTAGTTCTGATTTTGGTTGTGTCTTATCATCTATTAGCTTTGGTGCTTGTTTGCTCTTGGTTCTGTTTTCTTTTAGTTGTGATGTTAGGTTGCTAACTTGACATATTTCTAGCTTTCTGATGTGGGCATTTAGTACTATAAATTTTCCTGTTTACACTGCTTTAGCTGCATCCCAAAGATTCTGGTACATTGTCTCTTTGTTCTCATCAGTTTCCAAGAACTTGACTTCTCCTTTAATTTCATTATTTACTCAAGAGTCATTCAGAAGCAAGTTGTTCAATTTCCATATACTTGTGTGGTTTTGAGTAAACTTCTTAATCTTGAGTTATAATTTGATTGTGCTGTGGTCTGAGAGGCTGTTTGTTATTATTTCAGGTCTTTTGCATTTGCTGAGGCATGTTTTGCTTCCAAATATGTGATTAATTTTAGAGCAAGTGCTGTGCGATGAGAAGGATGTATATTCTGTTGTTTTGGGGTGGAGAGTTCTGTATTCTTTCAGGTCCACTTGACCTAGAGCTGTGATCAGGTCCTGAATATCTTTGTTAATTTTCTGTATCAATGATCTGTCTAGTATTATCAATGGGGTGTTAAAGTCTCCCACTATTACTGTGTGGGAGACTGCATGCGCCCAATATAGTAGCACCAAGATTCATAAAGCAAGCTCTTTTTAGGTCTCTAAGAGCTTGCTTTATGTATCTTGGTGCTACTATATTGGCTGTATATATATTTAGGAGAGTTAGCTCTTCTTGTTGAACTGAACCCTTTATCATTATGTCATGCCTTTCTTTATCTTTTTTATCTTGTTGGTTAAAGCCCGTTTTATTAGAAACTAAGGTGGCAACCCCTGCTTTTTTCTGTTTTCTAGTTGCTTTGTAAATTTTCCTCCACCCCTTTATTTTGAGCTTATGTGTGTCTTTGCCCATGAAATGGGTCTTTTGCTGACACCATAGCAAGAGACATTATTCAGCTTGACATTCTCTGTCTTTTAATTGGGGTGTTTAGCCTGTGTATTTTTAAGTTTAGTATGTTTAAATGTGAATTTGATCCTGCCATCATGATGCTAGCTGGTTGTTCTGCAAACTTGTTTATGTGGTTGCTTCATAGTGTCACTGACTGTGTAGTTCAGTGTTTTTTTTTTTTTTCTCTTTTCTTTTCTTTTTCTTTTTCTTTCTTTTTTTTTTTTTTTTTTGGAGATAGAGTTTTACTCTTGTCACCCAGGCTGGAGTGCAGTGGCATGACCTCGGCTCACTGCACCTCTACCTCCCAGGTTCAAGTGATTCTCCTGCCTCAGCCTCTGGAGTAGCTGGGAATGCAGACAACCCACCACAATACCTGGCTAATTTTTGTATTTTTAGTACAGACGGGGTTTCACCATGTTGGCCAGGCTGGTCTCAAACTCCTGACTTCAGGTGATCTGCCCACCTCGGCCTCCCAAAGCCCTGGGATGACAGGCGTGAGCCGCTGTGCCCAGCCTTTGGTAAGTTTTTGTAGAGGTTGGTAACATTTTTTTCATTCCATATTTAGTAGTTTTCTCAGGAGCTCTTGGAGGCAAGCCTGGTGGTGATGAATTCCCTGTGCATTTGTTTGATAATTTAGATAAAATGGAGAAATATGTTCCCAAGATTGCCATAAGAATTAATAGAAAACATGAATGATGCTATATCAGTTAAATGAATTGAATCCAAATTTAAACACCTTTCTTGAAACGAAAAACCAGTGACCTAAATAGCTTTACTGCTGAATTCTCTTAAATAATTTTCAGCATTTAAAAAAATAATAATAATTGACATAATAGCCATTACAGACAAATGCTTTTTAAATAGGAAAAAGAGAACACAGGCACTATGTCCATGTCACTTTTTTTTCTGAGGTTCTTGTGAAATGAGACTGGAGTGGGCTTCCTGGGAGAAGTCTTAGAGTGTTAGAAAAGCTGGGTGTTCACCTCTGATTCTCTTTCTCCTCTAGAAAATGTAGTTTATGGAGAATCTTTTCTGTGTGACACTGTGCTAACTTGGGGGTAGGGGAAGGGTAACACAGTGAGACATTTCTACTATATTTTCCATGCAGTTTTTATTTTCTTCCATGAACCATGCAGTGGCTCAGCCTTATTTCCAATTCTGGGGTTTTTCACCAAGATATTCTTTTCTTTGGATAGCTTCTAGCTAAATTTTCTCTCTGTGTGTTGGTGGAGACTGTAGTGAAACATGAGACCTCCTATTCTATAATCTTGTTGATGTCTCCCAGATATATACTTTAAACGCATGGATATAAATAAATGGAAAGTTAATATATGGGCAAACATAGACTATGCAATCACTAGCTATTCCTTTATCGGACAGAATATCTTGATACCATAACTTGATATGGATATTAAAAGAAAATTACAATTCTATATATTTTGAGCTGGGATAGAAAATTCTAGACAAAATATTAGCATACCAAACTTAACAATATGTAAAATAGGCTAAGTCATCATGACCAAATAGGATTTATTCCAGAAATATAAGGATTTAATACTGAAAATTAATTAATGTAATTTATCACATTAGTACTATCAATAGATGCAGAAGAAACATTTGCTAAACAAAAGCATGCATTCATGATTTTTAAAATATCAGCAAAATAGTAATAGAAGAAAACTTTTTAAATCTAATAAAAAGTATATACAAAAATATACAGCTAAAATCATATTTAGTGGTGAAATAGTAAATATTGTTCCCCTAAAGTTGAGGAGAAAATGATAATCATCATTAGCACTTGTAGCCTCGGTGTCTTATTAGTCCTGGTCATTTTTTTTTTTCAGTGGTGTCTCAATCTGTGGCCCAGGCTGGAGTGCAGTGGTGCAATCTTGGCTCAACACAACCTCCATCTCCCTGGTTCAAGAGATTCTCCTGCTTCAGTCTCCCAAGTAGCTGGGATTACAGGTATGCACCACCACTAGTTAGCCCAGCTAACTTGTATTTTTAGTAGAGACAGGGTTTCACCATGTTGGCCAGGCTGCTCTTGAACTCCTGATTGTTCAAGGCCTCAGCCTCCCAGAGTGTTGGGATTACAGGTGTGAGCCACCATGCCTGGCCAATGGTCCTAGTCATTTAATTAGAGAAAAATGGAAAGAGAAGAAAATAGGAAAGAAGACAGCAAAATTGCCATGAAATATAGATGATATAATTGCAAATGCAGAAAATCTAAAAGGATCTGCAACAAATAAATAATTAGTATGATAATTTTGTAAGTGCAAATCAATATTAAAAATCAGTTATTTCTATGTAATAGCAAGAAACAATAAATAAGAAAACCTAAAATATACTATTTACTACAGGATTGGAATACTTCAAATTCTTAAAAATAAATATACGAGAGATATGTAAGATCTACACAAAAAAACAGAAAACATTTTTCAGAGAAATAAAGACCTAAATAACAGAAGTGATATCATGTTAATTGATTGGAAGACTCAGTAGTTGAAAGATACCATTTTTGCTTAAGTTGCTCTACAGATCCAATGAAATCTCAGGTAAAATCTCATTTTATAAAGTAAGCCAATTTACATGTAAATTTAAAAATTAGCACTAATGTAAATTTCACTGGCAAATTTTTCTAGTTTGTGGATTCTTTTGAATTTGCTACACCCAGAATCTCTATCTCTCTTATTTCACAGATTTTTAAAAAAGTACGCCAGTTTTGTAGTCAGGATACCTATCCATTTTCTATCACAGACTTGTTTAACAGAACTTTACAAGTCAGCAAACGTTTCAGACCCTCATTTTTCCTATAAACGAAGAGGAGATTGAGCTGCATAATTTCTAAAGTCTTGTGTAGGTACACATTTTATAAATTTATCAAGTATAGAAAATGTCATATCTGTCTTGTTGACTAAACATCATAATATCTAAGATAAACCTATAAATTATTACTGAAAACTCATTTTCTAAAGAAGAGAAAAGTGATAGGAAAACTTATTTCCTCATCATATTAATTTTATGGTTTTCCTGTTCTGAACTATAACATGCTATTAATAATTTCCTCTAACTGAACTGAAGCTGAAAAGGTAGTATATAATATTTTTATTTCAAATAATGAAGACATTTAATTTTACCTCCTATCAGGTAAACCTAAACCATCTCTTTTAATATAGAAATGATGGAGTTATCAGGTAGTCTGTTTACAGCAATAAGTACAGTACTTTATACTTTAAAACATTTAAAATTGGAAATATGCTAAATAACAAAGGCATGAAATCAATTAAAAGGGTAAGCCAGGTGTACTACTAGGATGAGTTATAATTCAGTGTTGATGTAATACAGAATAGGAAAAGGAAAGAGAATGTTCAAGACGTAGTGCCCTCTCCATGGAAGAAACAAGGATCTGAGTTCAGTAACAACTACCTGAACAGGCATGTCCAGCTTTGTCTAACTCCAGGAGGTTTTTTCTGGTATGATTGAGAAAATAGTTTGTGTTTTGGAGACAGAGATACGTATATACTTATAGTGAACTTTTAAATTAATAATTTTAAAATGAATTTCCTTGGAGAGTGAAGAGAGGCCTGAATGATAAAGATATTAGAAGATGGAAGGAATGTCTTTTCCAGTGCAGTATTTATTCTTTCTAGCATGATTATAATTTGTTATTAATCTCTTTTCTATTTCTTATATGCAATAAAAATTTTCTTGTTACGTAGTATTTGTACATATTTATGGAGAACATGTGATACTTTGTTACATGCACCACAAGCATTTATCATTTCTATGTGTTGAGAACATTTTAAGTACTAACTTCTAGGTATTTTGAGATGTATTTTACATTGCTGCTAATTATAGTCAGCATACTCTACCATCAAACATTAGAACTTATTACTTCTATCTAACTGTATGTGTATAACACAAAGTGAGTCACTTCTCTTATCATTTCCAGACAGTTTTCATTCTGTTCAGAGGGTTATGCAGGTAGGTCAGGCTTATTCTCAATTTCTTGGATTTTCACCAATCTTTCTTATTCCCCACCCCGTTCCCTAAAACCCACATCTTTCCCATTCTCTGGTAGTTATCATTCTATTCTCTACATCCATGAGATCAACTATTTTTTAAGCTCTAACATATGAGTACATGAAATATTTGTCTTTCTGTATCTGGCTTATTACACTTAACATGATGACTTCCAGTTTCATCCACATTGCTGCAAATGACATAATTCTTTTTTGGCAGTATATCCGTGTAACAATGATTTTGCTTTTTAATGAGCAAGTAATATTCTATTATGCCAATACACCACACTTTCTTTCTCCATTCATCAACTGATGGCAACTTATATCAAAAAAATACATGTACTCTTATGTTTATTATAACACTATTCACAGTAGCCAATATATGGAATCTTGGCTGCTTGTACATATTTATGGAGAACAAGGTTGATTTCCTTTCTATTGAATAAATACCCAGTAATGGAATTACCGGATTGTATGATGGTTCTATTTTTAGTTTTTTGAGAAATCTCCATACAGGGATTTATAATGACTGTACTAATTTACATTTCCGCCAACACTGAATGAGAGTTCTGATACCTACACATCTTTGCTAGCATCTGTTACTTTTGATCTTTTTGATAATAGCCATTCTAACTGGGATGAGATAATATCTCACTGTGGTTTTAATTTTTGCATTTCTCTGATAATTAATGATGAAGAACATTTGATTTATATATCTGTTGTCCATTTGTTTGCCTTCTTTTGAGAAATGTCTGTTTAGATTCTTTGTCCAATTTTTAATGGAATTGTTTTTATGCTGTTGAGTCATCTGATTTCTTTTATATTCTGAATATAAGTGTTTTTTTGAATGAATATTTGACAAATATTTTCTCCGTTCAACAGGTTGTCTCTTTACTTTGTTGATTATTTCTTTTGCTGTTGCAGAAGTTGTTTAGTTTAATAAAGTCCCGTTTGTTTATTCTGTATTTCTACTGCTTGTGCTTTTGGGGACCTTAGCCATAAAATGTTTGTCTAGACCAATATCCTGTAGTGTTTCCCTGTGTTTTTTTCTAATAGTTTTATAGCTTTGGATATTACATTTAAGTTTTTGATTAATTTTCTGTAGGTGAGAGATAGGGGTCTAGTTTCATTCTTCTGCATATAGATACCCAGTTTTCACAGTGCAATTTATTAAAGAGAGTGTCTTTCCCTAAAGTTTGTTCTTGGCACCTTTGTTAAAAATCAATAGGCTATCAATACGTGGAAACCAGGAAGAATGAGCTACTCAGACATGTGAAGGGTGAGCATGACAAGAGGAGCTTTATTGAGTGATAGAACAGCTCAGAGGAGAACCACAGGGGCAGCTGTTTTCCAGATCCAGGGTGTCCCATGAGTGTTCAGCACTTAGCAGAGAGGGTAGCTCCTCTCTGCAGCTGGTTATCCTGTCATCTGTTTAGCTCTGACTAACCTCAAGACTTTTATAGGCCTAAGAAGGGAGAAAGGTCCATAATTGGTCCATGGGTGGCCAAGAGAAGGCTGGGAAAAAGCACCATAAGTTCCCACTCTGGTTCCCACCCCAGGTTTCTTGGGACTAGCAGTCCAGCCCCCAGCCTTAAGGCCCTTACTAGCCTGAATGTAGGGCCTTACTGGGACTCAACTCCTTCTGCCCAGGAGCCTATCTGCCTCCTTTCACCATCCATGGTGTCCAGGCTGCTCATGCTAAAGGGCACCTGCAGGCCAGTACCAAGCTGCCCTCAGCCCTCCCTTGGATTCCTCCCTCTATGCTTGTCGGTGCCCAAAGTCTGGAGGGGGCCAAGGTGGCAGGGGGCTGGCATGTTAGCACTGCCTTGGGTGTGCACACACTTGGCCGGGCAGTGACAGCAACCAGGCTTGGCCCCAATCCTACTCGATGTGGAGATGCAGGGGCTCTTGGGTCCTGGAGTAGGATGTGGTCTGCTGGGGGTTGGTTTCTCAAATTGGTGCCATGCTGCCACTGCCTGTTAGTGGGTATGTGGGACCCAGCATGAGTTCCTACTCTGAAGCTAGTGGTCTTTTGCAGATTCCAGGCAGCTCCCTCTGCCAGTCCCAGGGCCTGTGGGAGTTGAGGAACTCTTCCATGACTAGGATTACAGGAGTCCGAAGTGAGAATGTAGTCCCCTGGGAATTTCTCACCTTTTTGCTGCACTGAAGAGCTGCTCTAAATCCCTGGCTAATCCTGGCTGGACTATACGCCTCTCCTCTCACTCCTTCAGTGCTTCAGGTATTTCCTGTCACTTGTCGGCTGAATTCTCTCTTAGGTGTTCTATTCAAAATGTGGTTATCTACTGACTGTTTTTGTTCTTTGTGGAGGAGTTGAGTGTCCTCTGCCTCTAGTCAGCCATCTGGAAACTGTCTCTCTTTTTTTGTTATTTTTTGCAGATTATTAACTCTATCAAGGTCTCTTTACCTTCCCACTCTTTTGCCTTTATTTTTTTAGTTCGTTTCAGAGTTCATCATGTTGAGACTTACAGTACAGCTTTTCTTGCTAGATCAAGAGCAATGAAATAAGGTAATTAAAGATATCAACTTTCTCAGAAAGTTTGGGATGATGAATTCAGCCCTTAAGGATTTATTTGTTTCACCTTTGAGCAATATTGCCCTTTGATCTATGCAAGCATGATCTCTGTCCCTGGGGCACAGGCCAAGACCCTGTGTTTTAGGGGGCATTGATCAAAATTTTCTAAGTGCCCTTTTAGTGCCTGGGACTGAGTAAGCCTGGCAGTGGCTCCCAGATGGGACACCCTATGACTTTATGTGAGCCTTCACTCCTCTTTTCCCCTTTAGGGTACTCTCAGACTTTCAAGTCTGTAAGGATAGTGTTGACCAGAAGCCCAAAAATGTTAGAATTTGATCCTGTGGGATCATCCCAGGTTTCCTGGGTTGGCCCTGGTTCTTGAAGGGCAGGCTGGCAAGCAGGCTCCTCCTGCTGGCTCATCTAGTATGTATTTCATAGGAATGCATAATATTGGGCCACCAAAATGGAGCCAACATTCTGATTTTGTGTGACTAATTCATGTCAGAGGCAAGAAAAGTTTATGGCTGTGGGCTACCAACATAGCCACTTACCATCCAGTGTGAGCCATTTGTGTGGGCTATGCATTATCCCTTACTCATCTCGGTTCTGACTACTGCTCTACCTCTGGCTGACAGCTCTAAAGGGTTGAGGCCACCTTGAGGATGTCTGGGACCTCTCTTGCTTCTGGTTGTTGTAGTATCATCAAACTTTCCTGGGCTGGTCTTAAGCCATGGTGGACAAAGGATAGATGTTTTTTAAGCAAATAAAGCTGTTCTTCTCACTCTACTCCCAGGCCTCTTTCCTGTCCTTACTGGGGTGGGGTGTGGAAGTCAGGGCTGTGATATAACCAACATTGAAAGTGATCACATTCTAGAAATGATATAATTATAGTCTGAAAATTTCAATATAAAATAAATATCTATTCAAGAAGAATCAAACAATAAATAATAGTATATTCCTGCCAAAGAATAATGTACAACAGTACAAATTAATGCGCTATCATTGAATAAATCAATATGGTCAATTCTCAAAAGCATGACATTGAGTGGAAAAAAAGTCATAGAATAATAAACACAAGATACCATATCATTTGTAGGAAATTATAAAACAAGCTAAACTAATTATGTTGTTTAAGTATATATGCACACACACATATTTTGGAAATGTAGGATAAAATGAAGAATGAAGGAGATGTGATTGGTGAAAGACATTTGGGGACCATCAGTAGTCTTTATTAATATTCTATTGTGTTAATAAATAAAATATGTATTAATAAAAAAGATACTATTGGAATATATGTTGTCCCATGTTTATGCTATAAAAGTCAAGACAGTATATTTGCCAGAAAAATAAATGATAACTCACATTTTCCTGCATACTCTAAAGAAGATGTTCATTTACAGTCATCATCAAAGAATCACAATAACAACTTTGAAGAAAGTCAGTGAAAGCCAGTATTCACTGGAGGAATGAAGGATGATACAGTGTCATGAGAAATACTGTAATTAGTGTCAAATAAATAGTCCAGTGAACGGCAGAAGAAACAAGATCTATGTTCACTGATAAATGACCACACCTCACAGGGTCTCAGGAGTCTTATATTTTTTAATAAAATTGCTCATATATTTTAATAAAATTGCTTATATTTTTAATAAAATTACTCTCTCACAGGGAGCCTCACACACACAAAAATATTTTCCTGGGCGCCACAAACCAGGAAAAGACTTAGAGCAGACTTGGCTGAGAGAAACAAAAAGGATGACTTTGGAGTTGATGGATAATTCCTTGGCTTCTGAGCTTCATCCTTGAGACTGAAATCAGGTATCTGAGAATTCTAATGATAAACTGAACCAGGAAGGACATACTGAAGACAAGTTAAGACTGAAGTATTGCCAGGGTGAAGAGCAAGAATTGTCACTGAGCAAAGCAAAATTTTAACCAGGAAGATAGTAGCTTACTTCATCTGCTGGTTGAAGCAGGACTAGAAATGCAAGAACGAGTGGTGAAGTTGGTTGTCAGGAAGCTGGAAGCAGGTTGAGGCAAAGCATAGTGAGCATTTCATTTGCACAGTTTAGAACTAAGACCAGTAGTAGTGTGACCAGTGGAAACCCTTTTATGTCAGGTATGGTCATGGGGCAGAAATGGCACATTAGAGAAACCGTGATTACCTAAATATGACAATTAAGATTATGTGCTCCTTAAAGGCAGGAATTCACTTATATTTATCATTGGAACCAAAGAATCTATCTCTTCACCTAAAATATAGCAAAAACACAGGAAATACTTACTGAATAAATGAATTTAAAAAACTCTAAAGAACAAGGTTGTTTGATTTTAAGGATTAGAACAATGCAGAAGACATATCTATCGAAGTTGGTTTAAATTTCCATGGGAATGTTCCCTTCCTCTTTAATTGAAAAAAAGTGAGTCAACATAGTCAAATTGGAATTTGAAATCATAGGAGGAAAAGATCAGCACAAAGGCAATGTCCTTCTATAGGCTAGTCAGGCTAGGGTTTTGTTTCTCCTGAGGGCACTCATTCTCACAAAAAAATGAGAATGAATCCAGAGGTTGACTAGAAGGTAATGCTTTCTGTTACTACTGGTGGGACAACTTTTCTTATGGTTCAAGACACGAGAGTTAACCACAACTTTCCATTATGGTCTCCCTTATGTTTCTCCCAGAGCGTGAACAGTTCTATTTTCATCAGTAATTTCCCCTAAAATTCCCCTGTTTCTTTGATTCTGTTGATAAGACAGAATCACACAACTCCATCTGGTCCTACATCTGTTTGTTACCATCTGCCTGTCCCTGCAGTGGGAATAATCTTGTTCTCTGCAGAGTTTTCTATGCTAGCCCTATAGATGCAGCAATCAAGTCCTCACCTTGGGTTCTTTTGCTTGTTGGGTCTGTTGTCATTTTGAGTTGTGTTTAAGTATTTATTACCTATAGGATGAAGATAGAAAAAGTGGCTGTTTATCTATTCTTACAACGTGTCCAAAAGAGAGAGCCTACAGAAAAGGGAAAGCTAAACAATAGATTCATCTGCATTGTAATTCCTTCCCTCCCTGCCAAGCCTGTTCATTTACTGGTGGTAATTACAGGTTGGGATCATATTGGTCATGTCTTTAAAACTGATTTATGTCATCAGCTAGTTAGTAGATACTATGCAAAAACTTCTTTAAGAGCACGTTTTCCCCAAACCTACTTTATACAGCACAAAGGGAATGTGCTTATCTTCGTAGCTCTTTCATCATCCACTAACCCTATTTAGTTAATTTACATCCATTTAATTTATCTTAAAACAGAAAAAATAAGATTATTTTATAACTTACAATGGAAACTATAGTACCGTATTTGGCTGTGATTTTACAGAATAGTGGGCACCCCACCAGGTGGGCACTATTCACCATCTTGTTGTCCTGGTACGGCTGCTGTGATGTCAATCATTTACTGAACAACGCTTCCCTATGGGAAGCAGTTCATGGCTCACCCAAGGCATGAATAGCTGAAGCTCCAGATCTTAGCCTCTATACCCTTTCATGTCACTGAAAATAGAACAAGCCATATTAATATTCCACAGGATGGTCCCTCTCTCCATCCATTTCTTGATGAGAATCCACACACAGCCTTTTATCTAGTTGTGCTTTTTTCCCTGCCTTCTTCATTCAGCAAGCTCTCCTCTCTCCAGGAATTATTCATAATATACAGGTGTGTCCTAGAATTCGCAGAACTTTATAAATACTACAAAAAATAAAATGCTTAGAAGCAGTAGAGAAGAGCACAGTGCTCATATGGACTAGTTTGTTAGTATAATTCCTGAATACTAAGATTGACACACACAAATTCTGTGGAATAGCTGCTAGAGTCCACCCACAATTCTTACTTCATATTTGAAACCTGGCCCCAGTCCTGACATTGTGCAAATGTGTGTGTTCAGAATGAGAGCAATTTGGCTTTCACAATGCATGCAAACACGTGTCTAACTATAGTGTTTCATTAATGCTATCATCAAGCACTTAATAAGGAAAAAATTGTTTTTACCCTAATTTATAAAGTTTGATCTCCAAAAAGTGTGCTGGATGATTTAAAGTCAGAATAGATGTAAATGGTGAAATATTGATTTCATTTAAAAACACATGTTGTATTAGTTTTGAATTTTCTACCAGTTAATTCAAAATTTAGAAATACATGTTGCGGAGACTTCTCTTTAATAATTTACTATAACAAAATGATAAGGCATCATATATTTTCTGTGTTTTTTATCTCATGATTGATTTTATTTTGTATTTCTCTCATTTGTATGGATCAATATTGATTTTCTTTTTCTCTTACATCTAATTTCTTCAGAGTTCATCAGAGTCTGGCTCAATGTGCCTTTCGGTATTGTGATGCAGATCATTGTAGATGGTACATTGCAGAACATGAAACTATTCATGTTGCTTTCATTTCCTGCACAAGTAGAGCAATTTCATTTTTCCTGGTAAGATGAGCTCTATTAGTCTTCTACAATTTCTGGGAACAGGAAATTTAGATTGCATTTTCCCCCTAATTTTCTGACTGTTATAAATTGAGAGCAATATAACTTAAAGCAACATGTTGAAAATAGATATAAAAATTTGGCAGGCAATATAGTTTAACATTACTGAACACTTTTTAAGAACCAGGAACTAGGCTGAGGGCATTCCATGGATTGTCTATTTGATTCTTTATAGCAACCTTATGTACAGATCCTCTTCTAATATTAATTTTACAGATGTGCAAATTGAGGCTTAGGGAAGTGATTTTCCTCATGGGAAATGGATATGCTTAGCAGGACAGTGACTCAAATGTAGTCTGTCTGGCTCCACAAACACACTGTTAATCACTATGCTATATAGTTGCATCAAACAATTACCTGAGACTAATTTCCATAGTAGCTTATTTAGATAAGCATTTAAACCACAAGAAATCACTTAAACTTGTTATGTCTCAGCTTCTTCATTTACTTCAAGAGAAACGGTCAAAGTGGTCCTTTTTATTTCTTTCCATTTCATAATTGTCTGAAGGATCATCAGTGAAAATCTTTGAATATTACCTAAGTTTTTCTAGAAAACTTCTGCAGCAATCAGCAATACTCAGTTGCTGGGTAAACTACTCTGTGGGATTTAGAACCAGAATATGGTTTTAGACCTTGGTAAACTCTCTTAAAGATATATTACTCTTACCATTTCCATTATTTGCATTTCGACTATTCTCACGAAACATTTATATGAAACTAGGAAGCTAGGGACACAATATGTAGCATATGTGTCTCCACACACACACTGAATATTGTTAAAAGTGTGAGACAGTGAAAAGGGTGAGAAAGTAAAAGGCTGTATCTGAGAGTGTGAATATATATAAGAGAGATGAAGGGATCACTATCTTGTTGCACGCCTGCAACTTATCATCACTCATCCACCTAACTGGAAACTCTTGTTTATTAATCAGAATATTCCTGTTTCGATAGTCCCTAATACCAGTGTGTATAACTGCAGATACTCAGACTTCTGTTGGAGGTTCTCTTCCCTTCCAGTAATTTTAGGAGACCCCCAAATTGTCTAACTCATGCTCAGAGCTGCCTCAAGTTGCTCTTGGCTTTATTGTTGTGCTTTCATCCTAGACTATATTGCTGGATGCCCCCTTTGGTTGATGTACTTATCTCACCTCTTGAGGGATGCTTGTCTTTATTCATCTTTCAAGGTCTAGAAAGTTGATCCATTGCTTGTTTCACAGAAGAGAAACTTCTGTTTCACAGAAAAGAGGCTTGGGCACCAAATGGGCCTTGTATGTGGCCTATTTGGGAACTAATTGCAGAATTTATCCAAACAGCTTTTTTAGTTATACTTACTGGCTTTTCTTTTTCAAGACACATTCCCCAGGATGGCTGGTTTGGGTCAAGTTCAGTAACAGCCACCATGCCACACTGTAAATAATAAATACCTTCAGAAATTATTAGTCCAACTCACCATGCCTCAGGCCTTTTTCCTCCAAATTGAATTGTCTCCCAGGAACCCTAGAATACACCTTGTTAGAATCTCTTGGCTCTTCCTTCTTTATGCCTAACCATAAGCACAAATATTTTGAGTTATTTTACCCAGAGAATTTGCAAATTAATGGATGCAAATAGGAATGGAATTTGAAGGAGATGAGTCAACTATCTATACATGCTTGTATATGGCCCATCTGGGAACTCATTACATTGTTAAAAGGTATTCTCTATTGCATAACTCTGCTCATTGGCCAGTAAGGAAAAAAAAAGAGGTGATTTATTTTACTATTGTATCTTGTTGCAGTATTTGTGCTTTTTAAGTATTTTGCACAAATACTCCAACAAGATTCAGTAAAAATAAATCAGTAAAAATCTCGAAGCAAAGATTTTTTGCTTTGCTTCAAGATTTTTTGTGACAGTAAACATAATTTTGAAGGGTCATTCTGAAGGGAACATGATACTCATGGCGAAGATAAGCTTAGTCTAAATATTCATCAAACAAACTCACTGCAAATCTACTTCACTATCAATACACAAAAAGTTTAGTGTTTTTTTTTTAAACGGAATTTGGTGTAAATTGAGTCTGATTTGAGCCTTAACCAAGGGAGTGAAGTTACTGATATCTTGGCAGTCTGCTTTTCACTGCTTATTCAGGTCCTTGTTATTTCATGGCTGGAGGAGAATTTTCACAATATTTTTGCCAATCTATGTCACTTCTCAACTTTGTCCTAAAAGAGCTGCTAAGCTAGTTGGATTTTTAAACCAAAGTTACAAAGTCAATAGTGCCTGGTAGATTATGCTCAAGAAATGTTTGTTTAATCTAAATTTGAATCAAAGTTTTAATTTGGTGAATCAAAGTTTGAAACTCACAAGTCTTTCCAATGATCTAACTAGCCAAACCCAAGCTCTTTGTTGTGGCTGTCTCACATTTATCTACTCTCCTATTATTATTCCTCAGAAAAGACTCTTCCCTCATTTCAATTAAACTCAATAAATTCAACGCAACTAATTGAGTCAATCCAATGAATCTAATCAATCCAGTTGGTCCAATCCAGTGAATTCTTTTTCATTGTACTTCATTCCAATAAGCCTTGCTGAGTACTTTTGCACACTAGGGAGCTGTTTCATACATCTTAGTAATTTCCATTTTTAAATCTAGCACTGTTTCAGTTTGCCCTGAATTTTGGTTTATCTCTACCAACTGAAATCATTTAATTGTAAAACCTTGTGCAAAACTGGCTTTTTTCAAAGATTACACAGAACCTTTAGGATTAACTAAATTTACACATGCCAGACTAAATTATTATTGATTTACTAATATCTCTTAGTTTCTAAAATATTTTTCTTTTCTACTATCTAATAAAGTTTAGTGTAATAATTGTTTTTTCTCCTTAGAGTCCTCAATAAGTCCTAAATGCTTATAGTATAAGAGGGGAAAAAATTTGTGTCCTTCTGGGAATGCCATTGACTAGGAAAATGAATGAAAGAATAGTATGATTCTCTTTCGTAAATGCTGGCATTGCTTTCTGTTAGTAGGGCCAAAAGTACAGAGCCTGGCACTATAATAAGGAAATAATAATTAGAATAATTTACAAAGAAGGAGGATCCAAGATGGCCGAATAGGACCAGTTCCGGAGTGCAGTTCCCAGCAAGAACACAGAGGGTGAATGCTCACTGCATTTCCAAACAAATTTTCACTGCCCATAGACCAGGAGATTCCTGGGCTGAAAGCGTCACAAGTTTTCAGTACAGCAGTTTAAGCCGGTGCCGGGTTGCTGCACAGAAACTCACACAAATCTGGGTCGCCATTTCAACTGGCGCCTGGAATGCCAGGGAGACAGAGTCACCCATTCAACTGAAAGGGAGGGGGCAGAGGCAGGGAGCCAGGCGATCTGGCTCGGTGGGTACCAACCCCACACAAAAAGCAATCTGAAATGCTCTGGATTGAGAGTTGCCCAGCAAGAGTAGTTGGACCCAGGATGGTCCAGCTCAGTGGGGGGAAGTGCAACCACCACTACCCAGGCAGTCTGCCAATACCAAGACAGTTCACACAGCAGCTGGGCAGAGCCTGCAGCAGCTGAGCAACGCCTCTGCTGGCAGACTGTGACTAGACTACTCCATGTGGGGCAGGGCATCTATGCAAAAAGGCAGTAGCATAACAGGAACATATAAATAAAGCTGACCATCCTTAGACAGAGCACCTGGGGAAAGAGGCAGTTATGAGTTCTGCTGCAGCAGACGTAAAAGTACCTGCCCAGCAGCTCTGCATGGAACAATGGATCTCCTAGCACAGCACCTGAGCTTCTATAAGTGACAGGCTGTGTCCTCAAGCAGCTCCCCGACCCCCATATACCCAAAGAGATACCTCATAAAGGAGAGCTCAGGCCAACATCTGACAGGTACCCTTCTGAGATGAAGATAACAGAAGAAGATACTGGCAGCAACCCTTACTGTTCTGCAGCCTCTGTGGGTGATCCCCAGGCAAGCAGGGTCTGGAGTGGACCTCCAGCAGTCTTCCATCAGAGGCGCCTGACTGTTAGAAGGAAAACTAAGAAACAGAAAGAAATAACATCATTCAAAGTCATCAACTACAAAGAACACAGGTAGATAAAGCCACTAAAATGGGAAGAAACCAGTGTAAAAAGGATGAAAACACCAAAAACCAGAACGCCTCTCCTCCTCCAAAGGATCACAACTTCTCACCAGCTAAGGATCAAAGATGGATGGAGAATGAATCTGATGAATTGACAGAAACAGGCTTCAGAAGGTGGGTAATAACAAACTTCTCAGAGCTAAAAGAACAATGCAAAGAAACTAAGAACCTAGAGAAAAGATTAGATGAGATGCTAACTAGAATAAACAGCTTAGAGAAGAATATAAACGACTGGATGGAGCTCAAAAACACAGCACGAGATCTTCAGGAAGCATACAAAAGTTTCAGTAGCTGAATTGACCAAGCAGAAGAAAGGATATCAGAGATTGAAGATCAACTCAATAAAATAAAATGAGAAGGCAAGAATAGAGAAAAAAGAGTGAAAAGAAATGAACAAGGCCTCAAAGAAATATGGGATTATGTGAAAATACCTAATATACCTTTGATAGGTGTGTGTGATTGTTGTTCTCTCCATCACCTGAATGTGACAGAGAGAATGAATCCAAGCTGGAAAACACTCTTCAGGTTATTATTCAGGAGAACTTCCCCAACCTAGCAAGCCAGGCTACCATTCAAGTCCAGGAAATACAGAGAACACCACAAAGAAATTCCTCAAGAAGAGCAACCCCAAGGCACATAATCATCAGATTCACCAGAGGTGAAATGAAGGAAAAAATGCTAAAGGCAGCCAGAGAGAAAGGTCAGGTTACCCACAAAGGAAAGCCCATCAGACTCACAGTGGATCTCTCTGCAGAAACCTTACAAGCCAGAAGAGAGTGGGGGCCAATATTCAACATCCTTAAAGAAAAGAACTTTCAACCTAGAATTTCATATCCAGCCAAACTAAGTGTCATAAGCGAAGGAGAAAGAAAATCCTTTAAGGACAAGCAATTGCTGAGAGATTTCATCACCACCAGGTCTGTCTTACAAGAGCTCCTGAAAGAATCACTAAACAAGGAAAGGAACAACCAGTACCAGCCACTCCAAAAATGTACCAAATGATAAAGACCATTGACATAATGAAAAAAATGAGTCAACTTATGGACAAAACACCCAGCTAGCATCAAAATGGCAGGATCAAATTCACACATATCAATATTAAAAAATATATAAATGGGCTAAATCCACCAGTCAAAAGACACGGACTAGCAAATTAGATAAAAGTCAAGACCCATTGGTGTGTTGTATTCAGGAAACCCATCTCACATGCAAGGACACACATAGGCTCAAAATGAAGGGTTGGAGGAAGATTTATCAAGCAAATGGAGAGCAAAAAAAAAGCAGGAGTTGCAATCCTAGTCTCTGATAAAATGGACTTTAAACCAACAAAGATCAAAAGAGACAAAGAAGGGAATTACATAATGGTAAAAGGAACAGTGCATCGAGAAGCCCTAATGATCTGAAATATATACACACCCAATACAGGTGCACCTAGGTACATAAAGCAAGTTCTTAACCACCTACAAAGAGACTTAGACTCCTACACAATAATTGTGGGAGACTTTAACACTTCACTGTCAATATTTGACAGATCAATGAAACAGATTTTAACAAGAATATCCAGGACTTGAACTCAGATATGGACCAAGTGGACCTAATAGACATCTACAGATATCTCCACCCCAAATACACAGAATATACATTCTTCTCAGTGCTGCATAGTACCTACTCTAAAATTGACCACATTGGAAATAAATCACTCCTCAGCAAATGCAAAAGAATGGAAATTACAATAAACAGTCTCTCAGAGCATGGGGTAATCAAATTAGAACTCAGAATTAAGAAACTAACTCAGAACTGCACAGCTTCATGGAAACTGAACAACTGGGTCCTGAATGTTGAATGGTTAAACAATGAAATGAAGGCAGAAATAAAGATTTTCTTTGAAACCAATGAGAACGAAGACACAACGTACCAGAATCTCTGGGACACATTTAAAGCAGTATCTAGAGGGAAATTTGTAGCAATAAATGCCCACATGAGAAGCAAGGAAATATCTAAAATCAACACCCTATCATCAAACTTGAAAGAGCTAGAGGAGCAAGATAAAAAAATCTCAAAAGCTAGCAGACGACAAGAAATAACTAAGATCAGAGCAGAACTGAAGGAGATAGAGACAAAAAACCCTTCAAAGAATCAATAAATCCAGGAGCTGGTTTTTTGAAAAGATCAACAAAATAGACAGACCACTAGCCAGATTAATAAAAAAGAAAAGGAAGAAGAATCAAATAGATGCAATAAAAAATGATAAATGGGATATCACCACTGATTCCACAGAAATACAAACTACAATCAGAGATTATTACAAACAACTCTATGCACATAAACCAGTAAACCTGGATGAAAAGGATAAATTCATGAACACTTGCACTCTCCCAAGCCTAAACCAGAAAGAAGTTGAAACCTTGAGTAGACCAATAACAAGAGCTGAAGTTGAGGCAGCAATTAGTAGCCTACCAACGAAAAAAAGTCCAGGTCCAGATGGGTTCAAAACTGAATTCTATCTGACGTACAAAGAGGAGCTGGAATCATTTCTTCAGAAACTATTCCAAACAATACAAAAAGAGGGAATCCTTTGCAAATCTTTTTATGAGACCAACATCATCCTGATACCAAAACCTAGCAGAGACTCCACAAAAAAAAGAAAACTTCAGGCCAATATCCATAATGAACATAGATGCAAAGATCTTTAATAAAATACTGGCAAGCCGATTGCAACAGCACATCAAAAAGCTTATCCATCACGATCAAGTAGGCTTCATTCCAGGACGCCAAGGCTGGTTTAACATACGCAAGTCTATAAATGTAATCCACCAAATAAACAGATCCAAAGACAAAAACCACATGATTATCTCAATAGATGCAGAGAAGGCCTTCGATAAAATTCAACAGCCCTTTATGCTAAAAACTCTCAATAAACTAGGTATCGAAGGAATGTATCTCAAAACAACAAAAGCTATTTACAATGAACTTACAGGCAATATCATACTGAATGGGAGAAAGCTGGAAGCAGTCCCTTTGAAATCCAGCACTAGACAAGGGTTCCCTCTGTCACCACTCCTATTAAATATAGTATTGAAAGTTCTAGCCAGAGCAATTAGGCAAGAAAAAAAAATAAAGGGTATTCAATTAGGAAAAGAAGAAGTCAAATTGTCTCTATCTGTAGACGACATGATTGTATATTTAGAAGATCCTATCATATCAGCCCAAAATCTCCTTAAACTGATAAGCAACTTCAGCACAGTCTCAGGATACAAAATCAATGTGCAGAAATCACAAGCATTTCTATACACCAATAACAGATTAACAGAGAGCCAAATCATGAGCAAAATCCCATTCACAATTGCTACAAAGAGAACAAAATACCTAGGAATACAACTAACAAAGGATGTAAAGGACCTCTTCAAGGAGAACTACAAACCACTGCTCCAGGAAATAAGAGAGGACACAAACAGATGGAGAAACATTCCATGCTCATGGTTAGGAAGAATTAATATCATGAAAATGGCCATACTGCCCAAAGTAGTTTATAGATTCAATGCTATCCCCATGAAACTACCAATGACCTTCTTCACAGAACTGGAAAAAAACACCTTAAACTTCATATGGAACCCAAAGAGAGCCCACATAGCCAAGACGATCCTAAGCAAAAAGAACAAAGCTGGAGGCATCATGCTACCTGATTTCAAACTATACTAGAAGGCTACATTAATCAAAACATCATGATACTGGTACCAAAACAGAGATATAAACCAATGGAACAGAACAGAGGCCCTGGAGGTAACACCACACATCTACAACCATCTGATCTTTGACAAACCTCACAAAAACGAGGAATGGTGAAAGGACTCCCTGTTTAATAAATGGTGTTGGGAAAACTGGCTAGTAGTGTGCAGAAAGCAGAAACTAGATCCCTTCCGGATACCTTATACTAAAACTCCAGATGGATTAAAGGCTTAAACATAAGACCTAACACCATAAAAACCCTAGAAGAAAACCTAGGAAAAACCATTCAGGACATAGGCATAGGCAAAGACTTCATGGCTAAAACACCAAAAGCATTGGCAACAAAAGCCAAAATTGACAAATGGGATCTAATTAAACTCCAGAGCTTCTGTACAGCAAAAGAAACAATCATTAGAGTGAACTGGCAACCAACGGAATGGGAAAACATTTTTGCAATCTACCCATCTGACAAAGGGCTAATACCCAGAATCTACAAAGAACTAAAACAGATTTATAAGAAAAAAACAAAGCCACCCAGAAGTGGGTGAAGGATATGAACAGACACTTTTCAAAAGAAGACATATGTGAGACCAACAAACATATGAAAAAGTTCTCAACACCACTGATTATTAGAGAAATGCAAATCAAAACCACATTGAGATACCACCTCACACCAGTTAGAATGGTGATCATTAAAAAATCTGGAGACAACAGATGCTAGAGAGGATGTGGAGAAATAGGAACACTTTACACTGTTGGTGGGAGTGTAAACTAGTTCAACCATTGTAGAAGACAGTGTGATGATTGCTCAAGGACCTAGAAATAGAAATTCCATTTGACCCAGCAACCCCATTACTGGGTATATGCTCAAAGGATTAGAAATCATTTTATTATAAGGACACAAGGGCAGGTATGTTAATAGTGGCATTGTTTACAATAGCAAAGACCTGGAACCCAACCCAAATGCCCATCAACAATAGACTGGACAAGGAAAATGTGGCACATACACACCATGGAATACTATGCAGCCATAAAAAATGATGAATTTGTGTCCTTTGTAGGGACATGGGTGAATCTGGAAACCATAATTCTCAGCAAACTGACTCAAGAACAGAAAATCAAACTCCACATGTTCTCACTCATAGGCAGGTGTTGAACAATGAGAACACATGGACTCTGGGAAGGGAGCATCACACACTCAGGTCTGTTGGGTGGGGGCAATGGAGGGACAGTGGCGGGGTGGGGAGGTCAGGGAGGGATAACATTGGGAGAAATGCCAGATGTAGGTGATGGGGGGATGGAAGCTGCATATCACATTGTCATGTGTACCTATGCAACAGTTCTGCATGATCTCTACATGTATCCCAGAACCTAAAGTACAATAAAAGGAAAAAGAAGAGAATAATTTACAAAGAAATTTGCGAGTTTGTTGTGATATTTAGACATCAGAATTTACTTTTTACAGAATTTGGTGTAAATTGAACCTGACTTGAACCTCAACCAAGGGAGTGAAATTACTAATATATTGGCAGTCTGGTTTTCACTGCTTGTTCAGTCTTTTCTTATTTCATGGCTAGAGGAGTTTTATCACCATCACACTTTTAAAATAGACATTGTAATAATCAGCTGGGTTTTTTTATTTTTAATTTTTATGGATATATGATAATTGCACATATTTATGCAGTAACTGTGATATTTTGTTACAACCTATTGTATGACTGTTTAGTTTCAGATATTGTTAGTGCTGGAGTAGGGCTGAGAAGCAAATTTGTGATGATAAAGGTCATTTTGAAGGGTCATCCTGAAGGGAACTCTGGTTTTAAAATATTGAATGATAAGTGTAACTGAAGAGCTCATGTGATATAAGATAGAAAGGACAAGGAAAATTTATTTCTGAAGGAAAAAATAAGAAATTTCAAATCCATTCATACTTTCAAGTATTGGCTATAGTTAATGTTTGAAATTGTGATGTGATTATGAGAACCAACTAAAATAAGCTCAAGAAATATTTTATGTGCATTTTTGTATCTTCTTTAAAATAATTTGTTGTTATAGAAAGTTTTAAGCTGTTAATAAAGAAGTCAATAGTTTAATGAACCCCCATTTTACTCATTGCTCAGATTTAAGAATTACAACTCATGGGCAATTCTTTTTTTTTTTTTTTTAAGCCTATACTCCCAGCTTTTTAATCCTTTCATTTGTCCCTTAAATATTTTAATATGTTATTCTAAAAGATACGGACTCTTATCATAAATTCAATACAATTGTCAGACAACATTAACAATACTTAATACTATCCACCGTTTACATTACTGTCTTGTAAATGTTGCATTTTGTTTATAGTTTATTATTTGAATCACAATCCAGATAAGGTCTAGACATTGCAAATGATTGCTTTCTTTCCCCACCTTGTAATTTACTTGTTGAAGAAATGGAACAGTTTTCTTTAGAGCTTTCTACAATCTAGATTATGCTGATTGTCTTGCCATGGTGTGTTTTACCTGTTTATCAGCTCCCTGCAGTGGCTGAATCATCTGCATCATGTTCAGATTGTGTGTGTGTGTGTGTGTGTGTGTGTGTGTGTGTATTTAATATATATTTTCTTTTGGCAGGGAGGCAAGACTACTTTGTAGGAAGTGTTGTGTTCTTTCTTCAGAATACATAATATGTGGTTGTCTTTTCTTTTTGTGATATCAACAGCTATGGACAATGAACTTCTAGTTCCATAACTCACTGTTAAATAGTGATACTCCAATTCTAAAATTCCTTCTCCATTTATCAGCTACAATACTTCTATTAAGATAAGCTTCCTTTCATCTACCTTTGAATTATTCAGTGATACTATTTACATAAGAATAGAAAAATAAAGAATTAATCTTTTCATTTATTTGCCAATTTCAAAATAATGATTTGGTTTACAAGTGTCAGTCCATGGTTACCAGTTATTTATATTACCTTAAACTCTTGAGTTTAAATTTGGTGTGTATCAATTACTTAGTTATTATTCTTATTGATACTGAATTAAAAATATGCTTTAAATGTTGCTTTTATCTTTTGATGACTCATTCAAGCACTTGGCAGCACCAAACGGGAAAAAAAGCTGTTAAATAGGAGTTGTGTATAACTTGCAGAATTTAGTTAGCAAAAGAGGCAACATTTTCTTGCCTCTACAAAAGTCTGTATTTATGCTTCCTTTAGAACTTTGGAGGATGTTTTGTTTATGTTAAAGGACTAAAACATCCAGTCAAGTAGACATTTTTAAGGAACTTCTACAGCTTTCCATAAAATGTAAAGGCCAGAAGCAATAAAAAATGTTTTTAAGTTACATTTATTACATGTTTTAATGTACACGTCAATGAGTTTTAACGTTGTATAGAGCGTATAATCACCACCAAAATAAAAAATTAATCCAAAAGTTTTCCCATTCCCCTTTACAATCAAACACTTGCCTATATTCCCAATCCCTGGCAAACTCCGATCTGATTTTTATACCTATAGGTTTCCCTTTTCCAGAAGGTCATTTATATAAAATATAATAGAAACATAGAGCATTTTTGTTGCCTTTTGTGTTTGGAGTCTTTTACCTAGCGTAATACTTTTGAGATCAATCCAGGATGTTGAATGTGTTAGTAGATTATTCTTTTTCACTGCCAAGTAATATTTCATTGTATGGCCACGGCACACTTTGTTTATCCAGTTGATCAGCATTTAATGGAATTTCAATTTTTAGCAATTATGAATAAAGCTGCTATAAAGATTTGAATGTGAATCTTTGTGTGGGCATTCATTTTCATTTCTCTTAAGTACGTTCCTAAGAAGAAGATTAGTGGATTGTATGATAAGTGTATATTTAACTTGATAGATAACTACCAAAATATTTTCCAAAGTGTTTGTACTGTTTTGCAATTCCACCAGCAACATATGAGGGATCTAGTTGTTTTGTCTTCTAACCAGCGTTTCATGTTATCAGTCTTTTCAATTTTAGTGATTTTATTAGGTTTGTAGTGGTATCTATTTGTTGTGTTATTTGAATTTTAAGACATTTGTTTCTATGATTTCTCCTAGAAGTTTTATAGCTTTAGGTGACATTTAGGCCTGTGATTCATTTTGGGTTTTGTATTTTTTTTCTCGACCTGTCTTATGGCTCTGACATTTTGATTTTTATTATTGTTGTTTGTATGTAAAGTAGGGGTAGATGTTCACTTAATTTGCATGTTGATGTACAATTGTACTAGAATCATTTGTTAAAATTGCCATCCTTTCCCCATTGAATTATGCCAATTCCTTTGTAAAAACTTTACTGACCATGTATGTGTGTGTTTCTGGATCCTGATTCTATTCTATTGAGCTATGTGCTTATCTTTATGGCAACATTATACTTTCTTGACTACTGTGGCTTTATAATTTTGAAATCAGGCAAAATTTGAGTCCACCAGCTTATATCTTGTTTTTAAAAATTATTTTATAGCTTCTTGGTCTTCTGCGTGTTCTAATATTTTGGAATTACCCTTTACAAATCCTGCTGGGATTTTTATTAGAATTGCATTGACTTTCTAGATCAATTTGGGAGGAATTAACCAGTACCTTATGGTTATTAAATCTTCTGATCTTTGAGCACAGTGTTTCTTTGTATTTATTCAGGTCTACTCTAAATTCCTCAACAGTGTCTTGTAATTTTAGGAATATAAAATTTTCACATTTTTAAAGTCTTATCCCAATATTTCATGTTTTTTATCCTATTGTAAGTGATATTTAAAATTTTTAGTTTCTAATTATTTGTTTTTAGCATGTAATTATATTTGAATACAATTGATTTAATAAATATTGGTATTGTACATTAATTGTGTATCCTTTGACTTTACTAACCTCACTCGTAGCTTTTTTGTTGGATTCTTTGCGGTTTTCTATGTAATGATGATGCCATCTGTGAATAGAGACAGTTTTCTTTCTCCTTTTAAGTATATATGCCTTTTCTTTCTTTATGGCTTGGTTTAGGACCTCTGGTACAATATTGAATAGAAATACCAAGAGAGGACTTTCTTTCTTTGCTTCTAGACTTAAGAATGAGGTTAGTTTTATGTATTTCATAGATACCCTTTATAAAATAGAGGGAATTCCTTTTACTTTCTGGTTCACTTAGGAACTTCATCATGAATAGGTATTAAATTTGGTCAAATGCATTTTCTGCATCTACTGAGAGGCAGAAAACTCTACCATATATAGAGGTTTTTTTAGTCTATTGTTATCGTGAATTACATTAACTGATTATTAAATTTTGAACCAACCTTGTATTCTTAGGATAAACATCAGTGGATCATAATATTTTATTTATTTTATATATTGCTAGATTTCATTTGCTAATGTTTTGTTAAATATTTTTGTGCCTATATTCGTGAGACATAAACTTGGTCTGTAATTTTTTGTGCATGAAGTTCTTGTCTGGTTTTGGTATTTGGATAATGCTGGCCTAACAAAATGAATTTGGAATGTATTAATTTTTCAAAGGTTGTGTCTACATACAGCTAAATAGAGTATCCAAGTTTAGTTGACAATTTTAGAGTGCATAATTGTGACCAAAATTTAAAAATTAAATAGTGAGCTTTCTATTTCTTTCATGATAATATGTAATAACATGGTACTGTGTTGTATTTGTGCAAACACTCAGCCTGGCCTTTGATCTTCAGTAGATGCTTGATAAATATTAGTTACTGGTAACAATACGATAGTAATAATTCTAGTGACATGACCATCATATTTTGAACCTGTGCCATACAGAAAATAGTTTTATACAGAGCACCTCAGAGAAGACTGGACATGATACATTTATACCCAATTATGTGGCAATTTACTACAAGATTATTTTGATTTTAATCAAATTTTAAAGGAGAGAAATATATTTAGTATAGCTCTTGGAATTCTAACATTACAAGCTTTTTTTTTTTTCTTTTTGAAGAGTCTTGCTTTGTCACCCAGCCCAGCATGATCTTGGCTAACTGCAACCTTGGCCTTCCAGGTTCAAGCAATTCTCCCACCTTAGCCTCCCGAGTAGCTGGGATTACAGGCGCACACCACTATGCGCAGCTAATTTTTTGTATTTTAGTGGAGATGGGGTTTCATCATGTTTGCCAGGCCGGTCTTGAACTCCTGTGCTTAGGCAATCCATCCACCTTGGCTTCCCAAAGTGCTAGGATTACAGGTGTGAGCCACTGCACCCAGCTGACAAACCTTTTAAACATTTCTAAAATGCAACATTTTTCTCTATGGCTATCTTAATACTAAGGTAGCGGAAAAGCAATACTTTTTATTATTCTCTTAACATTAATCATGAGAAGGGAATAGTAGAAGCTAACAGCATCAAAGTCTGGTAAACTTTCCACTGCATTCTTGCCTGACGTATCCTAGTGATGCTTAAAGGTGAGTGTCTAAGAATCAGCAGCATCAACATCACTTAGATGTTAGTGATGCAAATTTATGTCTTGACCCTGGACACTACATAAAAGGGAAGAGGAAGAATCTGTGTTTTGACAAGCTGGTAATTCTGGTGTTCACTAAAGTTTGGGAAGCACTAGCTGAGGATATCGTTGGCAGGGTATGAGGTGATTGGAAACAGTAAGAGTTAAACGTGAAGCATTAAGAAAACAGGTGTTTTTTTTTTCTGCTGAGTTAAATACGTTGTGTTGTTAGATGCAGTCTGAACTGCAGAGAACAATAGTTACTTGTAGCAAGTAGCAACTCAAAAATATGATCCCTCTTTTTAAATTTTCCTCACTTATGCCATCTGCATAAGTGATGCTGAGAAAAAAAAAACAGAATTTACAGAAGCATAGAGAAATTTGCTTCAAAACAGGATTCAAAACTCTAGGTGCTGTGTCCACAGTGTACTTTTCCTAAGACCAGCACATTCTACTTTCAAATCTCTACCGAATATTTGAAAACTTGCCAATATTTAATAGACTTGTTTTTTTTGTAAGTACATATCTTTTGCTGTTTGTCTTCAAATTATAAGTCCAGTAGAATTTACAAATAAGCTAATAATTAAAAATGTAATCTGGAAAGGAGAAGATAAACAATAGTAAAATCCTCTACTTCCAGCTTCATGATTTTATTTCTCTCCCCTCAATGCTTGGTTGACTTTACCAATATTGTCTAATTCTTTCATTATTATATATCGTGTTCTAAAGAACAGTGTGATCTTCCTGTGTGCACATTACATCATTATACTTATCAGCTAAGTCAAAGGAGCTTGAAGATCAGAACCTTCTAATTTAGAAGTATATTCTGAGAGAAAAAGAAATAGAGGATGATTCATTCTTGTAGGTATTTTTAGTTCAAATTACTTAAAAACAATGACAGGCTACTTGTGACTTACCTGATCTTAGTACTTTTACAGACAAATAATAGATTTGAAATGATGCTAGAAAAAACTGGTTTTTGAGTGAAAGATTATGTGCTGTCTTTTCATAATTAAACAAAATAGAATCTGAAATTCAATCTCATTGGCTTTGGACAGTGGGAATCAAAGATTATTTTTATTATTATTAATCTGATAACCAAAATTAGTTTACACAGTAGTCTGGCTGCTCAGAATAGAAAATGGATTTTATTCATTTATTTATTTAGATAGGAATTACTCTTCAGCATTGTAAAAGAGATAAGGCATTTGTGTAACTACTCAGTGGGTTATTTGAAGTTATGTTGCTGTGTATCAGAAACTAGATTTTTCTGTCTGAGCAAATTATTCATTAGTGAAATGTTATTTATACCAGAGTCTTACACATCCAGGGGTCACTAAATTGCAAATCATTTGAACACTGCCTAATTAAATGTACTCTGAAAAGTCAACAGGTATATATAGAGTACCTGCTATGGTCAAGAACTGTGAAGAGTCTGTGATTTTGCTCTATTTGCAAGCTAGCAAGTTAGTCTGCCACGCAAGAGCCCTGGCACTTTATTACTCAGCACTGCAGGAAGCATGGGCTTTTTGTTTGCATTGGTTCAGTTTCCTTCCACCCCATCATCTCCCACCAAGTCCCATGGGGGTTGTGGAGTGACCCAGGTGGATGATGAACACACAATGAGGTTGTGTCATAGCTGAAGAACACTGAACTTAGGAAACTCTCAATCTCACAAAGAGCTTACTTGCTAAACCTGCCCAATCTTTGCTCTGTGGGAAGACATGATCTTTATTCTGATCAGAAAACAAATATTTCTTTGCCCTGGAAGGGGAGACACTACTTCTACCTTCCAAGGTTGTTTGCTATACAAACATCATTGAAAGAGAGTGGAAGGATGTGCAGACATATCATGAAGAATTGTCTGTCAATGTTACGTTCTTATTACACTAGATACTTTAAGGGATAAGAAAATGGGAAAGATACAAATGCTGTGCTTTCGTCTTGATGGGATGAAACCTAATATATTGGAAAGAGCTTCTTTGGGAAATCACACAAATGAAAGCTCTAGTCCCAACTCAGCTCTTAACAGCCGTGTGATTCCAGTCAAAATTTTTTTAGTTCTCTGAACCTCACTTCCCTCATCTCCAAAATGGATATAATATCTATATTCATGTATTTTTCTGAGGATGACATGAAATAAATATATGACAAACTGTAGGGCATTCATTGGTTGATACAATGAAAGTATTAAGAGGCTAATAAGAACTAGTATTCATTAAGAGCATAGTGCCTACAAATAAGGAAAAAGAGAAGGATATACAACCCTGTGCTTAATATAACTCAGTTTGTCTTTCAAGGGAAGAAACCAGAGCCATTCTTATGCAAGACTGATGTCAAATAAAAGGAATGTACCTGTTTTCGAGTGAGAGAAGGCCACTATACCTTATTAGGTATGCTAAAAATATTTGTTGTTCGTTTTAATTTTTCTCTCTTGTTCACCAAAAGTTGAATGAATGAAATATTTTAAAGTATTTTAAAATAATGGTTTATCTACTGCAAGAATTTTCAAAATGTTGGATAAGGCCCTGGATAATGGAATGCCCCACAGCATACAATACCTTTGAATTTCCTTGGCAATGGTAGACTCAAAGGAAAAATTCTATATTGATAGAGATAAGCCAAGAAAACATTTGCCCTGTTAGGACAGCTGATGAATAGCAACATGCTACATATCCCTTCTATATAGGAGCACTTTATGATGACTCAATCACACTGCCATGTGTGTACCTAGGCAACAACCTTGCATGCTCTTCACATGTACCCCAAAACCTAAAATGCAATAAAAACAAAAAAACTTGAAATAGAAAAAGAGTTTGCCAGGAGGTAATAAGAAGCTGGATATCCCATCATCGTAATTCTTTTTGCATGACTATACCCACTCTCTGTAAAATCAAGTGCTGTGAAAAACGGATTGCATGCCATTGACACATGGAAGCATGTTGTCACAAGCAGTTACAGCATGCTACATTAAACAGCTATGTGCTGTGTTATGTCTTAGGCCACACACTGCAATGTTCTCTTTTAATAGTCATAATGAAGTTGGTTTCATTTTTTAAGTAACTGGGACTTAAACATTTACTGAAAACTTTAAATAGCAAGGTCAGTATTTTAATACTTAGACTAACACAGTTTGATCATTTAAGAATAGGACTTAGAAGTTGATTGTGAAAAACATTTAATAAATAAGTAATCTCTATACTTTATTAGAAAAATGAGTCCCTAGAAAAACTGAAAGTGAAATGCCTTGTTTACAGGATGTTCTATTGAAGAAGTCTTGATTTATAAATATCTTTGAAAATCACCTAAAAACTCTTGCGCATCCAAACAATCCACCACCAAGACTATGCTAAGATGATCTGTTGTGGTGGTATTTTCATGTTAGAATAAATGTGAATCCCCTTGGATCCATTTTAGACCAGTCTTTGTTACACTGACTCTCACCACCACTACCTCCTCCTCTGGAATATCTCAATGCCAGGTATTGGTATGGGTTCTTCATATCTTAACTATTTAAAGTTGATTTATTTGTATTTCGGATAATTAATTGATTAACATAATTTGTTACCATTTTCAGAGATAAATGGCAAAATGTCTCCCTCCAGCTTCTTGCTACTTCCCACTAAATTCCCATTGTTCTCAACCCCTAATGAAGTAGTCACTGTAATTAGTTTCCTGTCATCCACCAGAAATTTTTAATATGCAATTAAATGTAAGAAGCTGTCTATTTCCACATAGCCTCACAATACAGTGCATTATCCAACATAAAACAATTTACACATTAGCATTTTTATTGCCATTTCATAGATAAAACTGGGACACTGTTAAGTTTCATAACTTGCTCAACACCATCTAACATAAAATCGAAGGTAAGAGGATTTAAAATGAGATATATTTGTCTAACTGCAAAATCCATATTGCTCCCCTACAAAATGTGAACAACTTACTTGAATGTGGGTGAAACTGAGAGGGCCAAGTGGCCTTTCCAAGGACTCAAAAGAAGGGGATGAGGGTTCAGAATTAAGAATGAATCTTCTGATGTTTTCTCTAGTATTCTGTCCATTATATTGTGTAGTTTCTTTGGATATTTAATTTTCTGTTGGTATGAATGTCTATGTGTCTTGCCTTTCTATTAGAATAAAATTTAAACTTAATCTTTCTAGCATTTTTTCACTTTCTGGGCCTTTAAAAGGTACTTTAATTCACTATCAGTATATTTTAAAATGTATTTAAAAATTTATGTAACAGTAAAATCCACACTTTGTGGTATACAGTTCTATAGATTTTGACAAATGCTTAGGGTCCTGTATTTACAAAACAATCCTAATACGGAGCAGTTTCATCAACTCCCCATATTTCTTCAGAGTGCCCCCTTGATGTTAGCACTCCTTCCCACTCCTACCCGTGGCAAGTCTGTTTCTATCCATCTAGTTCTATCTTTTCCAGAATGTTTAATAAACAGAATGGCACAGAATGTACTTTGATGGGACTTCTTTCAATTAAAAAAGTCCATTGAGATTCACCCATATTGTTGCATGAGTCAATATTTCATTCCTTTTTTATCAATGAGTAATATTCCATTGTAGCAACATCGCAGTTTGTTTATCCATTCTCCAGGTGTTTCAGTTTTTGGTGATTATGAGTAAAGTTGCTGCTATAAACATTTCTATACAGGTTTTGGTGAGAACACAAGTTTTTGTTTCTCATGAGTAGATACGGATGAGTAGGATTGCTGAGTCATAAGTAGTATATGTGTATTGTATAAGAAGCCACCAGGTCAGGTGTGGTGGCTCATGCCTGTAATCCCAGCACTTTGGGAGGCAGAGGTGGGTGGATCACAAGGTCGGCAGTTCAGGATCAGCCTGGCCAATATAGTGAAACCCTGTCTCTACTAAATAAAAGAAAATAGTCAGGTGTGGTGGGGGCCAAGTGGAAGGACCAAGTGGCCTTTCTAAGGACGGAAAAGAAGGGGATGAGGGTTCAGAATTAAGAATGAATCTTAATTCATTGTGAGTAGCACCTGTAATCCCAGCTACTCAGGAGGCTGAGGCAGGAGAATTGCTTGAACCTGGGAGGCGGAGGTTACAGAGAGCTGAGACCGTGACACTGCATTCCAGCCTGGGCAACAGTGCAAAACTCCATTTGAAAAAAATAAAAGAAACCACCAAACTTTCAGTTTCTGAAAGTGGTTGTACGATTTTATATTCCTAATTAGCAGTATTTGAGACTTCTAGGTGCTCTACATCCTCATCAGCATGTAGTGGTGTCTTTTTTCAACATCTTTTAACCATTCTAATAGAAGTGTAGTAGTATCTCGTTGGGCTTGTAATTTGCATTTCCCTAATGACTAATGAGGTTGAGCATATTTTCATGAGCTTATTTGTCACCTGCTTGTGCTCTTCCGTGAAATGTCCAAATACTTGCATTATTTTAATATTGGATTTTTGTTTTCCTATTGTTTTGAGATTTCTTTACATATTCTACATAAAAATATCTTGTAAGGTTTTTGATTCGTAAATATTTTTCCCATCCTCTGGATTATTTTTTAAAAGTTCTCCTAATGTGTCTTTCATGGAAAAAAAGGTTTCAATTTTAAATGTTCAGTTTATCAATTTTTTTCTTTTGTTGGTCATGTTTTGGTGTAATAGCTAAGAAAATTTTGCCTGATCTGAGGTCACAATTACTTTTCTCTTAAATTTTCTTATAGAAATCTTACAGCTTTAGGCTTTACATTTAGGTCTATGATCCATTTGAGTTAATTTTTATATAGAGAATAAGGTAGAGATCACATATTTTTTCCTCTTTTTTTTTTTTTTGTACGTATAAATAGCCAATTGTTTCAGCGACATTTGTTGAAAAGACTATCTTGGCCAGGCACAGTGTCTCATGCCTGTAATCCCAGCACTTTGGGAGGCGGAGGTGGGCAGATCACGAGGTCAGGAGTTCGAGACCAGCCTGGCCAACATGGTGAAAGCCCATCTCTACTAAAGATACAAAAAATCAGCTGGGCATGTTGGCAGACATCTGTAGTCCCAGCTACTTGGGAGGCTGAGGCAGGAGAATCGCTTGAACCTGGGGGACAGAGGTTGGAGTGTGCCAAGATGGCACCATTGTACTCCAGCCTGGGCAACAGGGTGAGACTCCATCTCAGAAAAAAAGAAAGAAAAGAGAAAAGAAAAGACTGTATCCATGGAATTACCTTTGTATTTGTCCCAAAGTTCATTGTTTTTATATAGATGTGTATATTTCTGGAGTCTGTTTCATTTATCTATTTGTCTATTTTTATTTGTCATATTAAGTAGTCTAGCTTTGTAACAAAACCTGGTATCAGACATTGTTTTCTTTCTAACATTTTCATCCTTTGTAAAATTTTTTGACTGCTTTTGGGACTTTGAATTTACATATGCATTTATTATCAACTTGTCATGACTCTTTTTGGTGTTCTCTGAGCTTCTTGAATATATGTTTGTTATATGTCTTTAATTTTGAAAACTTGTAATCCGTTTTTGTTTTCCAAGTATTCCACCTTGTTCTCATTCTTATTTCTTCCGTGATTTCATTATGTGCATCTTAGATGTTTTGATAGTATCCCAAAGCTCCTAAATGCTGTTTTATTTTATTTATTTTTTATTTCTTTGTGGTTTAGTCTGTTTAATTTCTCTTGACCTATCTTTAAGGTCATTACTGTTTCCTCAGTTGTTTCAAGTCTAGAAATGAGCTCATCATAGGCAATCTTCATTCCTCTTACTATGTTTTTTATTTCTAGAATTTCCATTAATTATTTCTTATGATCTTCAACTCTGAAGTTATCCTTCTTAACCTACATGTTTACCCCTGTTTCTCCTAAATCTTTTAAAATATAAATTGTAGTTATTTTAACTTTAAATATAGCTAGATATATTTCCAATATTTATGTTATACCTAAGTCTGATCCTGTTTAATACCTTTTCACATCGATAGTGTATTTCTTGCTTTTCCATATGTCTCATTATTTGTATTTTTAAAACTTCATTTTTATTTTTATTATATATGGCAAGAGAGATTATGGTGAATAGTGCTATGCCTGGAAATGGACATGTCTTTCTTTCGGCTAAGTCTTTAGTGTGGGAATTTGAGTCAATCTAGTCTGGAGATGAGCTGGTTTTGGATTTGTTATTGATGGATATCCTGATAGAACCATAGGCTTCAAATTCCTCTTGGTATATTTTGTGTTTAGGGTGGGAGCCAGATTTTCTCAATATCTGTTCCATCCTCAGCCTCAGGTCTTCCCTATCAGCTTTGTCTTAGATAACTTCTTTGTCTACTGTCTTGTCTGTCTTCTATTCCTCTTCCAGAAATATTCTACTGTTGCTTCTATTCATGACTTGTCATCCTGGTAGTGTGAATGTGGGAGAAATATTCTGTTGTTCTGATGAAGCTTTAGTTTAAGCAGGCGATATGACCCTGGCTCTCAGGATTATAACTTCCTTAGTACCTCTGATCCTATTCTGGTTATTATTCTTAGCCCAGCATGTATTTCTGCCTTTCCTCTTAGTGATTAGGAGGTTTTTCCTATTTTTTTTCTCCAGACAGAATTAGTTTTTACCAGTGCCCTAAAAGCCACAGTATTTGTCCTTCCTTCCAAACTCAAGGCTATTGTTCCTTTTGGGTGATAGGGAAGGATATCTGTGCTCTTCCCACAGTGGCTCATGTACCCCTCTTCCAGGCCTGTGCTATGAGGAATGTTCTTTTTGGACTCACCTAGGTGTTTTGTTGTTTTTGTTGCTGTGTTTCAATTTGGAGCACTTGGTGAGGTCCATGAAAAGATCTTATAAGTAGTTGTAAACTTTTTGTTTTTCTCCTCTCTCAGGGGATCCACACTTTTCTCTAGCCCACATTGACTTTGACTAATTGGTTAACAATTCAAGCTGAATTTATCTAATCTTCCTCTGGCAGCATCTGCCCTTGGTAAGAAAGTGGTCAAGCTTTGTGTTTTTTTCTCCTTAGATTTTGGACTTGTTGATTGACTTGTGACCCCAGTTCTCTGGTTCAAAAAGGTACAAAACTAGAAATTTCTCTGGCTTTTGTTGTTGTTGTAAAAAGGTAGTGAGATTGTTTCACAACTAACAACGTTACAAGTAAAAACCATAAGTATGTGTCAATTTCAGTGTATGCATATGAAACAGAATAGTTTCACTTTCAACCAGACTTCATCTAAATGTTCCTCCTGGGGATGGCCACCCAGTAGCATAATTAATAGACCGTGTGCCTCAAAGCATCCAATTCATCAGGGAATTTATTCCTTTCCCATTTAATCATTTTCTCTGAATTTTCTTCAGAAAACTAGCAGGAAGCTACAGGGCCTAAGATGGTAGCATTGTTATTACTAAGCACAAATGAAAACTTACAGTTTTGCAGATGTTTTTGGTGAAACAATATAACCTCCCTGTGAATCGAATGTGCTATAGTTCATAGACAGGAAATAGGAAACTTCTATTTGAAGTCCAGATCATTTTTCTCACTCACTTCATGCCAGATCTATAAACCATTTCTTCATGTGTCTAGGGTTTTATGATCATCAGTACAGAGAAACCAATTCATGAATTAATCCATTATTTCCCAGAAGAGCAACTGTCTCAAGGATTTTAGAATTGCCTCTTCTGCACTACAGGTGATTTAAGTGCTGAGCTAAATAAGTACCAATTTTCCAATTTTATACCACTTCAAATTGTGTTGATATTTGGCTCCTGAAGACCAAGTTACCCACTCATTTTATAGGATACAGTTTAGTATCTACTATGGGTATGATGCAGCTTAGAATTGGTAAAAATTTACTAGGACAACTAGTTATCAGACATGATCATTTTTCATCTGAACCATTTTAGCTGATGTAGAAAGCTCCAGATAACAAATTGGTTTTAAGACATATCAGTATGGGAAATTTCATCCTTTTATGCTTCACAGTGCTCAAAGCTGAATTATTGCTGAATCCGGGAGAAAAATGTAGAATGTCTTATCTTCTTTACGTAAGAGTGAAAATATTTAGTCTAGTACAATTGATAAGGCGCTGCTCTAAAGTTCACATACCTTGAGTTCTGGTTTTTGTTCTAACACAAGTTTTATGTAAAACTTGGGAAAATCACATATTCCCCTTTATCCCCAGTTTTCTTGACTCTAACATATAAGTAATAATATGGGCTCTTTCAGCTTTTGGTGATCAAAAGATCAAGTTAGGTCCTAGGTTACATATTAACAAAGCTTTAATCCAGTGCTAGCCAAGTAGTGGACACTAAACAAATATTGGCTGTGTTACAGTGGGTGGCTAGTCAGGCATGAGTTGGGCAGGAGAGGGCTCTCCCACACACAAGGAATGTCAGGTGACCATCAGTTGATGATCAGGCAGTTGTTACATTGTGTGATACTCTAAAATAATAATTGGTCACAGCAAGAGCCAGGGAGAGGCAGCTTCCCAACAGATCAGAAATACCTAAAACTGGTGATTGGCAGCTTTCAGGAATTGCGCAAGTGGGCTTGAGCATATGAATTAAGAGGCAAAATGGTGAAGTATGACCGTCTGGGAGCTTTCCACTGGAAAAGGGAAGACAGTCTCAGGCTAGCAAGGATACAACTTCCATAAACACACTGCACATGCTCACCTCCAATGCTAGAGGGTGCTGTGCATGTGAGTGGCTTACCCTAAGGAAGGGATAAAAGGAAAGGGGTGCAAGAGGCTGAAAGTAGGCCAGCATATAGAATCCAAGGTTCAACGTCAAACGGGGCACTTGACCTGCAAGACACCCACTTGGGCCTCTTCCAAGTACACTTTCCTTTCTTTTATTTCTGCTCTAAAGCTTTTTCATAAACTTCCACTCCTACTCTGAAACTTGCTTCAGTCTCTTTTTCAGCCTTATGCCCCTGAGTTGAAATCTTTCTTCTGAGGAGGCAAAAACTGAGTTTGCTGCAGACCTGTATGGATTTACCACCAGTAACTTAGATAACTTTCACTGCTAACAACTAGTTTGTTAATATATTTATTAGAAAATAATAAATGTTATCATATATCCCCAATATGCCTTTTCTTTTTTTTCTTTTTTTTTTTTTTTTTGAGAAAGTGTTCTCCTTTTTTACCCAGGCTGGGGTGCAATGGCGCGATCTCGGCTCACCGCAACCTCCGCCTCCTGGGTTCAGGCAATTCTCCTGCCTCAGCCTCCTGAGTAGCTGGGATTACAGGCACACGCCACCATGCCCAGCTGAATTTTTGTATTTTTAGTAGAGACGGGGTTTCACCATGTTGACCAGGATGGTCTCGATCTCTTGACCTCGTGATCCACCCGCCTTGGCCTCCCAAAGTGCTGGGATTACGGGCATGAGCCACCGCGCCCGGCCTGCCTTTTCTTTTTTGGTAGAGACAAAGTCTTGTTCTGTCTCCCAGGCTGGAGTGCAGTGGTGCAATCTCAGCTCACTGCAACCTCTACCTCCCGGGTTCAAGCAATTCTGTTGCCCCAGCCTCCCAAGTAGTTAGGACTACAGAGGCACGCTGCCATGCCTGGCTAATTTCTTTTGTACTTTAGTAGAGATGGGGTTTCACTGTGTGGCCCAGGCTAATCTCGAACTTCTAAGCTCAGGCAATCCACCCACCTAGGCCTCCCAAAGTGCTAGGATTACAGGCACAGTGGCTCATGCCAATATGCCTTTTTAATTTTTTTTTTTTATTTCTCCTAGGAAGTTAGATACGGCTTATATCGTGCATATCAGTATTACAACAATTATTATAATTATATTAATAGCCTGTTTATGCCTTTGTTTTTCCTTCTAGACATTTGCTACTTTACAACAGTTTGATTATTTTTTTATTTATCAAATATAATGTAGAGCCTAGAGCTATTGTTTCTATAACAGTAAAATTGATCATTTATTGAACAATACGCTAAGTGCTTTAGTTAAATTGTCTTACATAATACTTTCAACTACTCTGAAAGATAGTTTAAAACATCTGGGGCACACATTTCTAGGGGAACCCCTACTTTCATGGGTTTTATCTCCAGGAACTCATAGTGAAGAACTGAGAAAGATCCTCTTATAGCTCTGGCAAGAGGAGTGTGTGAGTATTCACTGTCAGATACATCCAGAGTATGCTCCATTACAAAGGTCTGCCCTTCAGGAGAAGAGACTTGCCAGAGTCTTATCCCAGGTGAGGGAAAATGTTCCTTCATTTCAGGCCTATTCAGCTTTCCTTTCTTACATAAGAGGGGGGAAAAGTTAACAGTAATCAGGGCTTTAAGAGAATCTATAGCAAACACTATATATATATATATATATAGAGAGAGAGAGAGAGAGAGAGAGAATCTATAGCCTTGGAATAGAGCAAGGAGTAAAGGACTCTGGGAAAAATAGCTAGGCCACTGTAGAGACACATGTGAAGGTCACAGCCTAAAGACACAGGCCCACTAAAAGACTATGTTTTAATCAGAAGATTTTAGAATGCTGCCTCCCCAACAACTTACTATTACATTCCATCACACTAACTGGGCTATAATATAAAAACAGTGGATTATAGCTTAAGGAAGCCTATAATTAAGAGGACACACACAAAAAAGACATGAGAAAAATTTGATATCTCTGGTAACATTAATCACAATATAAATCACAGTCAGATTAATATAAATTCCTACAGTAAAGACCTATGTATTTCAGTTCCTATATACTACATCCCAGTACAACATGCCTAGCTTCCCCCTCCAAAATTTACAAGGCATGCCAAAAGGCAAGAATACCAGTCTAAAATACAAAACAATTATCATAGCAAACTGAGATATGACACAGACGGCAAAATTATCAGACAGGGCATTTAAAAGAACTATGATTCATATGCTAAGGGCTGTAACAAAATGAAAGTAAGACAACATGTAATAACATTAGTTATTACATAAGCAGAAAGATTTAAAAGGAAATGTTAGAAATCAAAAACACTGTGACGGAAATAAAGAATACCTTCTGTGTGCACATCAGTAGATTTAACATAGCTGAGGAACGAATCAGTGAGCATGAAGATATGGTAATAGAAACTTCCCAAGTTTAAGTGCAGGGAAAAGGAGAATAAAAACAAAATACAACAGAACATCAAAGAATTTAGGACAATATCAAAGGTATAATGTGTAAATGGAAAATCAGACACAGAAGAAAGAGAATGGAAGAGAGGAAATATTGGAAGTAATAATAGCTGAGAGAGTTCCAAAATTAATGACAAACAACAAATTACCAGTCTGAGAAGCTAGGAGAATACCAAAGCAGAAAAAATTATCAAACCAAATATATCTAGGCATATCATATTCAAACTGCAGAAAACCAAGCACAAAGGAAAATTTTTGAAAGAAACGAGCAGTGAGGGGAAAACATCTTTCCTATCAAGAAGCAAACATAAGATTGAAAACAGACTTTTAATTAAAAATCATAAAAGCAAAAACAGAGAGGAGTGAAATGTTTAAAGTGTAGAAAGAAAACCCCCACCAACTTAGAACTCATAATATAGTGAAATTATCCTTCAGAAGGAGAAATAAATATTTTATCAAACAATCAAAAACTAAGGAAACTCACCAGCAGAACTTCCCTGCATTTGTTAAAAAAAGTTCTTTGGGAAGAAGTAAAATAACATAGGTCAGAAATATAGATCTACATAAAGAAAGGTGAAGCAACAGAGAAGTAATAAATGAGGGCAAAATAGCATTTTTTATTGTTAATCCTAAAGATAGCTGTTTAAATAGTAAAGTATCAATATATTAATATTAAATAACAATAGCATATTGATGATTATAAGATATGGATAAGTGAGTGACAATAAGGTAATAAGGGATCAGGAGAGGAATTGCAAATATGGTAAGGTACCTGTACCACACATGAAGCAGTATAATGCTGTTTCAAACTGGACATAGATCAGTTTAAAATATATATTGTAAACTCTAGGGCAATGTGTAAAGTAATTTTTTAAAAGTATACTTGATAGGGTAAGAGAAGAGATTAAATAGAATTATAAAAACTGTTCAATTAAAAGCACAGACAGCAGAAAAGAGAAATAAAAAATAAAGAACAAACAGAAAACAATATCAAACATGGTAGATATTAATCCAGCTACATCAATAATCACTTTAAAGGTGAGTAGTCTAAATATATCAATTAAAAGACACCGTCCTCACTTATAAGTGGGAGCTAAATGATAAGAACACACAGACACATAGAGGAAAACAACACACACTGGGGCCTATCAGAAGGTGGAGGTCAAGAGGAGAGAAAGAAGCAGGAGGTATAACTAATGAGCACTCAGCTTAATACCTGGCTGATGAGACAATCTGTACAATCAGCCCCCATGAGACACATTTACCTATATAACAAACCTGCACATGTACCCCTGAACTTCAAATAAAAGCTGAAACGAAAAAGCCATTGTCAGTATGGTTTTAAAATCACCCAAATCTATGTAGTCTACCCACTTTAAACACTCAGGTTAAAAGTCAAGTGATGGAGAAAAATACACCATGATAACACTAATCAAAAGAAAGTTGGTATTCTTAATTCTAGACAAAACAGGCTTCAGAACAATGAAGATTATCATGGATAAAGAGCATCATTATGTCATAGGATTCTTCAAGTGTTGCTTTTCCAGCTGGAAACCTCTGTGGCTGTAGGTGCCTTCGCCTCAGTTTTGCTGGGACCCACTGGGCTTATTCCACCCACTCAGCCAGGAAGGCTGTGCTTGGCTCTCACTACTGGCCTGGCTCTCCTGCCTGCCAAGGGTGAGTCAGGCCCAGAGCAGAGAGGGATGTGTGGGCAAGCAAGCGTGGAGTCCAGCTACTGTGTACAACCAGGCATGCCAGCTGCAATGAAAACCTGTGGCTGGATCAGATGTACCACAAGAGGCTTCTGCTGTGGGCACCTGTATCTGGATGAGGGGATCTGGATGAGGGGAATGTGGTGGAACCCTGAAACTTAAGAAACCAGAAACCTCAGAGTCCCAAAGAAGGTGTCACAGCCCTGGCTTGGAGAGTCTCTAGGTCTGGGCTTCCTGAAGGACCACAGCTCTTCTCTCCTTGTTGCCCCAAAGTGGCAAGAGAGGATGGGGAGGCATGTTTCAGCCCTGTGTGTGTTACAGCTCTTTCAGTTCAGCCATTCAGCAGGTCCCGAGTTCTTGTCCCACATCCGGAAAAAATGGCTCAACTGGACGGTGAGCCAACCAGAGAGGAGCTTTATTGAGTGGCAGAACAGCTCTCAGGAGATCTGAGGTGGATAGCTCATTTCTACAGGCAGGTCATCCTGAGGAATGTTTAGCTCTCAGTCGAAAGGAGACCTATGGTGGGTAGCTGCTTTCCGCAGGCAGATTGTCCCGACTTCTGCATGAGTCTGGCTCGTCCGGGTTTTTTTTTATAGGCTCAGAAGGGAGGAAGTGCTTGCTGATTGGTCCATGGGTGGCCATTGGTGGGCCTGGAAGAAACACGGTAAGTTGTCGCTCCCAGCAGCCTCAGATTCCCCTAGGAGCTGACAGCCCAGCCCCCAGGCTTCAGGCCATCCCTGGCTTGAAAATGGGGCTTCACCCGGGAACCATCCCTCACTGTCCAGGAGGCTGTCTGCCTCTTGCCGCAATCAACATATCATCCATAGTCCACTATGCCCAGGCTCACACCACAGTCCACTATGCATCTGCAGGCTTACAGTGAGCTGCCCTCAGTCTCCCTGGCCTCCCTCTCGTGCTTGTCAACACCCAAAACCCAGAGGGATCTGAGGTGTCAGGAGGCTGGTGTGTCCGGACTGCCCTGAATGCACGCATACAAGGCCAGACTGTGACAGTGCCTGGGCTCAGCCACAACTTTGTTCTGCTTGAAGTGGGTGCTGGGAGTGGAGACAGGCCAGGGAGTGGGAGCAGGCACTTCCAAGCCTGTGAGGGTTTGGGGCTTTCCTGGGCCCTGAGAGCACAGGGATGCCTGGGTTCAGGGAGGCGGCTGGGTAGCTGCAGCTGCACCCAGGAGCGAGAGGCTTCTCCTGCCCCCTGACTTCGTGGGGTGGATTTCCACCTGTTTGTGGCCTGCTGGTTCCATGGAGTGTGCAGTCCCAGCTGCATCTTCCCTGCTGCAGCCAGCGTCTTCACAGTGGCCTCTCCAGATGGGCCACCACTGCCATCATTTAAATGTTGATAACGAGAAAAATTATTCAAGAAGATAATCCTAAATGTGTATGCATCTAACAAGAGCATCAAAAGGACAAGAGGCAGAAACTGAGATAAATGAAAGGAGAAACAGACAGACATATCCACTACTGTAGTTGGAGACTGCCACACACTTCTATCAGTAATTGGTGAATCAAGCAGGCAGAAAACAAGGATATAGATGACCTGAACAATAATTATCAATCAAATTGATCTAATTAATACTTTGGAATTTTCTGCCTAGCAGTAGCAGAAGATCATTTTGTCTCAGGCTCTCACAGAATATTCTGCAAGACACAATCAATTCTGTACTATAAAATACATTACATACACCTTATAATTTTAAAAGAATAGAAATCATACACAGTACATTATCATACTACAATGCAATTAAACTAGAGAACAATGAACATTAAAAAAAAAAACCAGAAAATCTTGAAATCTCTGGAAATTAAACAAAGTTCTAAGAACAGATTAGTCAAAGAAGTCTCAAAATAAATTCAAAAAATATGTTCAACTAAATATTACTGAAACTATAACATGAAAATTTGTGAGATATGGCTGGGTGCAGTGGCTCATGCCTGTAATCCCAGCACTTTGGGAGAATGAAGCAGGTGGATCTCTTAAGATCGGGAGTTTGAGGTCAACCTGGCCAAAATGGTGAAACCCCACATCTAAAAATATATACATATACACACACAAAAATTGTCCAGGCATGGTGGCACATGCCTGTAATCCCAGCTACTCCGGAGGCTGAGGCAAGAGAATTGCTTGAACTTGGGAGGCAGAGACTGCAGTGAGCCAAGAATGCACCACTGCACTCCAGCCTGAGTGACAGAGTAAGACCCTATCTCAAAAAAAAAAAAAGAAAAGAAAAAATCATGGAATACCATAAAGCAGTGCTTAAAGGGAAACGTGTAGCATTAAGTAAATATATTGAAAGATATATTCAAAATGAATAACCTAGGCTTCCACCTTAGAAAAATAGAAGAGCAATTTAAGCCTAAAGTAATCAGAAAAAAAGAAATTAAAAAATTGGGCAACATTGATGCAACTGGAGGCCATATCCTAGGTGAATAAACACAGGAACAGAAAATTCAATACCACGCATTCTCACTTATAATTTGGAGCTAAACTTTGAGTACACAAAGACACAGACATGGAACAATAGACACTGGGGACTGCTAGAGATGGGGGTGGGGAGGAGGCTATGGGCTGAAAAACTACCCTTCAGGCCTATCAGGTACTGTTCTCACTGTGTGGGTGACAAGATCATCCGTACCTCAAACCTCAGCATCACACAATATACCCAGGTTGCAAACATGCACTTGTACCCCCTGAATCTAAAATAAAATTTGAAATTTTTTTTTAATTGGAGAAGATGTGAACAAAATTAAAAACGGGAAAACAATGGGGAAAATAAAGCCAAAAGCTATTTGTATGTAAAAATTAACAAACTTGATAAAGCCCTAACAAGGCTAGCCAAGAAAGAGAAGACACAAATTACTAATATAACTAAGAAAAGAGTTATCATCACTATAGATTCTGCAGACATTTAAAGGATGATAAAAGGATACTATGAAAAATTTTTCTATACAATTTGATAACTTAGATGAAATGAACTAATTCCTTGAAGTATGCAAACTACTGATACTTATACAAGGAGAAATAGCATGAGTAGCCCTTTATCTATTAAACGTATTGAATTAATAACAACCCTTCCAATAAAAGGTACCATGCCAAGATGACTCCACAGTCAAATCTCCAAAAATAATATAAATGATCCATATTGTTTTTCAGTAAGTGAAGGCAGGGGAAATGCTTCTTAACTAATTCTATGAGGCCAGAATTTCCTGATACAAAAATCAGATAAAAATATTACAAGAGAGAAAAACTGTTGATCGATATCTCTCACGAACATATATGTAAAAATCCTCAACAAAATATTAGAAGAGCAAATCCAACAATGTATAACAAGGACTATACACCATGGCCAAATAATATTCATTTCATAGATGCAAGGCAGGTTTAATCTTCAAAAATCAGTATGATCTTGCATATCAACAAATTAAAGAAGAAAAATCATATGATCATACCATTGAATGCAGAATAATTATTTTACAAAATTTAACACCGATTTATGATTTGAATTTTATGAGGTTTTTAAAAAATCTCTTAGCAAACTAGGAGTAGAGAGGATAAAGGACAAACCTGCAAAGAACATCTATAACATGCCTACAGGTAACATCACACTCAATGTTGAGAGACTGGTTACTTAGCCTTAATGTTGGGAACAAGGCAAGGTTGTCCTCCTCTCTCACCATTCATGTTCACTCCTGTAGTATGGGTACTAGCTAATGCAATAATACAAGAAAAATAAATAAAAGATATATAGATTGGAAAGAAAAAGTTTATTTTAACATGAAATTATTGTCTGCAAAAAAATTCAAAAACATCTATTAAAAACCTCTGAAATGAATAAATAAATACAGAAAGGTCACACGATGAAGTCCAATATGTGATTGTTGCTTAATTGTATGCCAGCAATAAACAATTATAACTTGAAATTTAAAAATAAAGAAACACTAATAGCAGGACCTAAAAATAAAATTCTTGGGTATAAATCAAATAAAATATGGACAGGAACAGGATTGAAGTGTGGAAAATTATAAAACACTGATGATAGAAATAAAAGATCAAAATGAACAGAATTCCATGTTCACAGATAGGAGGACTAAATATTAATAAGATGCCATTTCTCAGCTTGCTCTATAAATTCAATGCAATTCTGATCAATGTTACAGCAAGCTATTTTATAGATACTGAAAACTAATTCTAAAGTTTATACGGGAAGGCAAAAGACATAGAACAGTCAACATAATATTGAGTAATAACAAATTTGGAATGCACACACTTCCTTAAATATAGGTTATACATGGTGACTTCTTTCCAAAAATATAGAAAGAGAAAAAATGCGTATAATTTTATTTTACTATATTATTATTATACTTTAAGTTCTGAGATACTTGTGTAGAATGTGCAAGTTTGTTACATAGGTGCACATGTGCCACGGTGGTTTGCTGCACCCATCAACCCACAATCTACATTAGACATTTCTCCTAATGCTATTCCTTCCCTACCCCCCAAAACCCAACTGGTCTCAGAGTGTGATGTTCCCTTTCCTGTGTCCATGTGTTCTTACTGTTTAACTCCCGCTTATAAGTGAGAACATGCAATGTTTGGTTTTCTGTTTTTGCGTTAGTTTGCTGAGAATGGTGGTTTCCAGCTTCATCCATATCCCTGCAAAGAACATGAACTCATCCTTTTTTATGGCTGCATAGTATTCCATGGTGTATATGTGCCATATTTTCTTTATCCAGTCTATCACTGATGGGCATTTGGGTTGGTTCCAAGTCTTTGCTATTGTGAACACTGCTGCAATAAGCATACATGTGCATATGTCTTTATGGTAGAATGATTTATAATCCTTTGGGTATATACCCAGTAATAGGATTGCTGGGTCAAATGGTATTTCTGGTTCTAGATCCTTGATGAATTGTCACAGTGTCTTCAACATGGTTGAATGAATTTACATTCCCACCAACAGTATAAAAGCGTTTCTATCTCTCCACATCCTCTACAGCATCTGTTGTTTCCTGACATTTTAATGATTGCCATTCTAAGTGATGTGAGATGGTATGTCATTGAGAATTTGATTTGCATTTCTCTCATGACTAGTGATGATGAGCTTTTTCTCATATGTTTGTTGGCTGCATGAATGTCTTCTTTTGAGAAGTATCTGTTCCTATGCTGTCCCCACTTTTGGATGGGGTCGTTTGTTTTTTTTCTTATAAATTTGTTTCAGTTATTCGTAGATTCTGGATATTAGCTCTTTGTCAGATGGATAGATTGTAAAAATTTTCTCTCATTCTGTAGGTTGCCTGATTACTCTGATGATAGTTTATTTTGCTGTGCAGAAGCTCTTTAGTTTAATTTGGTTTCATTTGTCAATTTTGGCTTTTGTTGCCATTGCTTTTGGTGTTTTAATCATAAAGTCTTTGCCCATACCTATGTCCTGAATTGTATTGCCTAGGTTTTTATCTAGAGTTTTTATGATTTCAGGTCTTATGTTTAAGTCTTTAATCCATCTTGAGTTAATTTTTGTATAAGTTGTAAGGAAGGGATCCAGTTTCAGTTTTCTGCATATGGCTAGCGAGTTTTCCCAACACTATTTATTAAATGGGAAATCCTTTCCCTGTTGCTTGTTTTTGTAAGGTTTGTCAAAGATCAGATGGTGTTATTTCTGAGGCCTTTGTTCTGTTCTGTTGGTCTGTATATCTATTTTGGTTCCAGTACCATGTTGTTTTTGTTACTATAGCCTTATAGTATATTTTGAAGTCAGGTAGCGTGATGCCTCCAGCTTTCTTCTTTTTGATTAGGATTGTCTTGGCTATAAGAGCTCTATTTTGGTTCTATGTGAAATTTAAAGTAACTTTTCTAATTCTGTGAAGAAAGTCAATGGTAACTTGATGGGGATAACATTGACTCTATACATTACTTTGGGCAGTATGGCCATTTTCATGATATTGATTCCTCCTATCCATGAGCATGGAATGTTTTTCCATCTGTTTTTGTCCTCTCTTATTGCCTTGAGCAGTGGTTTGTAGGTTCTCCTTGAAGAGGACCTTGAAATCCCTTGTAAGTTTTATTCCTATGTATTTTATTCTCTTTGTAGCAATTGTGAATAGAAGGTCACTCATGATTTGGTTCTCTATTATTGTTGTATAGAAATGCTTGTGATTTTTGCATATTGATTTTGTATCCTGAGACTTTGCCGAAGTTGCTTATCATCTTAAGGAGATTTTGGGTTGAGATAATGGCATTTTCTAAATAATATATAGTTTTTTTCTCCACTTTAGAATGGAGAAAACTGACAAACACTATCTGAGTCAGATAATTAAGAATAATATCGTCAATGATGCTAGTACGCGTTCTTGATATAATGTAATGAAAATGGTACCTTCCTTGTGTTGCTTTTCCCCAAACCCCACTTTAATCATGAGGAAAATATCAGACAAATCTCAATTGAAGAGCATTCTGCAAAATACCTTACCAGTACTTTTCAAGACTGTCAAGCTTATCAAAAACAAGAAAAGTCTGAGAAACTGTTATAGTCAGGAGAAGTCTAAAGAGGCATGATGACTAAATGTAATGTGGCATTCTTATATGGCACTAAAACCAAAAAGAAACATTAGGTGAAAATGACAAAAATGTGAATGAATTATGGAATTCCATTAAACATAACACATCTAGGTTGGTTAATTGTAACAAATGTACCATGCTAATGTAATATGTGAATAATAGGGGAAACTGGGTGTTTTGTATTTTCCCTAGCAAAATATCCTGAGATGGGAGCTGGTGTTGAGCAGGAACATGTCCACTTCATCCTCTACAATGGGAGAGAAATGAATATGAACAGAGTTTTTCTTTCTTTTTTTTTTTTTCTTGAAGGAGGGCATGGGCAATTCATGCCAGATTAGCCCAATTCATCTCTCTTTCTTTGTGAAGTAGGAGGTCACATCATGTGATGAGAAAGAATGTAAAAATGTTGGGCTGAGGCACTTGAATAAAGTGGTAAAATTTTGGGAAACACAGCAACAGAATGAGAATAAAATTTGCCAGAGGGAATGAAGAAGATGAGTGCATCACTAGAATTATAATTCTCATATCTGTTATAGCATTGACTCAGTGATTATGTAGTATTCTCTAGGACCTCCAGGTAGATGAGCATGAGTGCAGTGCTGGCAAGTTGCAGGACTGACTGCTGGCTGGAAATTTGCAGGGCTAATGTAGCAGAATAAGAGGTAAGGAAGTTGAGATTTTGGATGGGAGACATTTTTAGGAAATCAGCTTGGAGTGGAGATGAAGACCATTAGAGTTGATGAGGTAAAGGAACCAGTGAGTTTAGATAAATAGATCATATGGTTGCTGTAATCTCCTAGGCTGATGCTAGGAATTGGCAAAAAATTATGTTAATGTGGGTGAGAGTTGGCATGGTTTAACTCCATAACTATTTTGTTAAAATTTTCTCAAATTTCTTCAATCTCACTTAAATAGAGTAACTAAATCTGCATTGCAAAGCTTCTACTTCTCTTATATTTTAATATACACTTGGCTGCATTTTAGGTCCATACTCATATTCTAATTTTTCTAGGAATCCAGTAGGATTTAAGGGCTATGATAAAAGATAGTCTTGGCCTTGTGAGGATTTCAGCTAAAATAAAGTAATAAAAAATTCTGGATGATCCATTTTTCTACATATTATACTTTGACAGAGTTATTAGTGAATCCTGGAGTAAAGCACACTCTGTTGGCTCATGTAGAATAAATTCAAAACCTGAGAAATTTAAAATGTTTTATTTCTACACATAGCCTGAGTATAATTAAGGCCATTTCTAGAAATGACAAGATATACAACAGAAACTATTGATTCAGGTTGTTTTATTCCTTATAAGTTGGACCTGGATATGGATTGGTACAATATCTAACAATGCTCCTAAATAGTCAGCAATGCAAGATAGAATACTGAGCTTTAAGATGCAGCACTTGGAGTTGTTGAAGGGTGCAAAAAGAAAACACAAGTTAAGCATGAGTATACCACACAGATGTCTATGATAAGAGTCAGAAAATCTGAATTCTGTGCTCTGATTATTAAATTCCTGCCTGGTCCTGAGTGACACTCAGGGCTGTACTTCCATGACTCACAAAATAAGAGGATTAAAGAAAGTTGTATCTTAGGTCCTTCCTAACTATGAAATTATATTACTTTTCTATGCCAAAAGCATATATTGCTTGTTTTAAAAATATACTTGAAATGCCTGCATTTAATTTTTTAAGGATCCTTAATGAACCAGTATGTTACAATGATACAGACAAATCAGTGCCATGGTTGCACCAATCTTTATTAGTTGTCAAATCTAATCTAGATTTGCAATTATTTCATTTCATCTCTAAGCTCTTTGTGTTGAGGTAGAAAAATTAAAACAAACTGAACAATGCTAAAACTTTCTGAGGAAGAGATGTTTAAGGGTGTAGACATGGCTTGGAATTGATTACCTTGTATCCAAATATAGATGTTTGGGGCAGAAAACTACTTTGACCAACTTTGTTTTTTTACCAATAAATAAGGAACTGGAGCCTGAAGGCTCTTTGAGATAACTAAAGTGTCAACTATTTTTTCTTTGTGGATGTGTCCTTTCTACAAGGTTCTGGTTCTGCTCCTGCTTCCAGCAGCAGATCTAGTTTTACATTATGGTTGGGGCATGTGCTAGAAAACATAGCTTTTATCCTGATTCATCTCACTCTGTGAATGGGGGCTTCAATTTGAGAATTTTCTAGCTTTATACCAGAAATGTCATCACTCTCTCACCTTTATTCTTGAAGACTTTAATCTTTTAAGTAAATAAGCAAACTGGTTCCAATATTGGAGCTTGTGACATTTGGCCAGTCACTCATCTCTAAGCTGAGCTGCTTCCTTACCCTCTGTTGCCTTAGCCAGGCTATTGCTATCATGTTGAAGGATCTTATTCTTTAGTCCATATTTATTAACCTTCTGGATAAATTCTTTATATAGTGTTTAATCAGCAGCCTTTTGTGAAGTGCAAGTAAATTACAGACCACTTATCTGGGGGCAATCATCTGCCATTTTTCAGAGGAAACCAATTGGATTTCTTTTAAATGATTGTTGGCAGAATGGGCCCATACAGGATAGGCTTAATTTAATTGCTCATTTTTGGTTGTTCTTTTATTACAAGTATGAATAGAATTTCTAGACTGTTATATACTTCCTTTTTGCTGATTACTTGATAGTAGTCTGAAAAGCAGGCATTTGGTGAGGGTCAGTCATGAAATAGTGCCTCCTAATTTCTCTCTTTATGGAAAGCACTTGGCAGTTGAATTCCTTGGAAAATCTTTAGACCTCTCCTCTGCTTTACAGGTTACTATGACATTCAACAGAGAAAAGCTTTGTAGCAGTTTTATCGGATGGCAGAGGAAGGAGTCACTTTTATAAGGTAAGAGAGCAGCGAACACTGGCTAAAGCAATCCCTTAATGGAGTTTTATACACTCAGCACCTTTAATACTGAGATATCCAGTAAAATCATTTGCTCCAGTTTTCTGAGTTTATTAGAAAGTTTTGCATTCTGTACACTAAGAAACTTGATAGAGGCATTAAATATTTGATCAAATTAATCCATATGTGGCTCTTTCTTTCTAGCAGTCTCTGAGTATGTGCTGGGTGACTATATGTGAGGGGCTGCCTGAAGCAATAAATTGTCTGGCCCACTCATTTATTCCTCTGTGCTGAAGATTAGTATTATTTTGGGGACAGAGATGGGAAAGTCAAGATCTCCATTGGAATTTGGGGAAGAATTGTTCTTATGTTTTTCTAATTTTCTTATAGAGTGATAAAGAATATTTTATATGACTCTCATTTTGGATTAGATCAGTCTGACATTCTGAGAAATACAAAAGTATTATAGCATTTTTACCTTTCAGTACAACAGTGGTGAATATTTTCCTGCACTGTACACCATTCTTAAACAGCTTCTCTTCTGACAAAAAGATGTATCTTGCAGCCCTAAATCAGTCTCTGCCTGATGCTGACTTAATAATGGCATGAAGCCACAATTTTATTAGCTTTGAAATGGAGAAACCCCAAATAATTCATCACAATGTTACAACTTTAATTTCTTTTATTTTGCTTGCAATGGCTGATAGAAAGCAGTCAGATACTCAGGACTGCAGTAAAGCAATCATTTCAACCTGGAATGATTACAGCGCACAATTTAAATATATATGAGCACATCTAGAAATAGTTTTGAAAATTAAGAATCTCTATCTTTTATCCTCTTAGCAAATTTACTGACTACTTTATGTCCTCTTTATTTTCTCCTTCTATTCTACCTTTTGACACTGGCCTTAGAAAGGAAGAATGTAGGCTTTTGTTATTTCAGGAATTAAATTTGGAGACGTCACAAATATTCCTTGTGATTACCATGAAATCCACAAGATAAGCTACAGACCTTATGAAATTATCTGAGGAGAGCCCCAGCTTTTTAAATCTTCTTGACTACTAATCCAAATTTCTTTTAGATCTGGAAATGGTAACTTAGGATGCTTTTCTTGATTGTCTTAACCAATGGCTGACTGGAAATATTGATTAATGCTCCTCCACTATTTTGCATGTTGGGTGTTTTTCTTCCTCTCTAAGCTCCTTCTTCGGTTTTAATTGTGTTTTAGCTTTTTCACCTCTAGCTAATGGAGATACTCCCAGGAATGCAGGCTGATTACATAGACGCTGGAATGGTGCCAGCAGATGCATTAGGTTTCTTCTCTCACCCCAAACCAATTGTCTTGAGTTTTCAAATGAGAATTCTGAAATTTGAACTCAGTTTAAACAATAGAGCCAAATTAGCTGTAGAGTATAGAGAGTTTGCATCTTTCTTGTTTTCTCATATCTGTCCTTTCATGGGGAGAGTTTACAGATGGTAAAGTGATATGCTACTGATGTCAGTATGGAACAGAATTCTTATTTAAACACAATCAAAGTCATGTTGTTTAAAGATTTTGCACTGCCTTTGCATTTTATTCTTAAGAGTAAAATTTTAAAGTTTAATACAATTTATAGAAAGTTTAATAGACATCCGAGTAGACTATTATTTTATAATAAATATATACACTCATAATAGCATAGATATCCTTCAGTTAACAGAATAGGGTTTTCAAAAGTTGTCTTGTGAAATAACACAAACCCATAATTTGTCAGCTGTTACTTTTATTATTTTTTCTTATTTAAATTCTTCTCTTATCGAAGGAACCACAGAGTTGGTTCATAACTAGGATTCTTTAGCAATTTAAATATAGCCATTTTTCTTTGGTTATAATTTTCTTAAATTTCAAAATAGTATATTTTTCCTAGATGGGGATAAAAGAAAATTTACCTCTTCTTTATGCAAACGTCCCACCATGAAGGAGATTTTTTAATTTAGTGGTCAAATTAGATTGGTTTCAACATTTGTACTTGTAATCCTTGAGGGCCTGACCCCTGGAGACGTTCTCATCTCCTGATTGCATACGCCCTGCTATTTTTTGTGGTGCTGAGTGGCAGTTTTCAACTGCTGGAAAAAGAAATGTCAAATGTGCACTGACCCTTGTCAAGGCTCAGGAAGGATTTCAAAATAACATTAACCTTTCTTTCCAAGTTGAGCACCTGTTTTGTTTCTGTTTTGTTTTCAAATCAATTTCTGTGCAACACAAATGAGTACTTTGATGTGTTCAGGAATGAATAGATTTTAATAAAATAATCTGTGGTAAAGACATAGAAAATGATATCCATCATTCATAGCACTGAGAATGTGTTGCAAGGTCACAAAACCTAAACCTTAAATTCACATTTGCATAAAGCAAGCTATTTAAAAACAATATATTCTCTGATATTTTATAAATCCTTGGAGCTTGCTGAGAGAGAGGTTAATTGTCATTGTCACGTGGTACCTTCTAGGTGAAAGTGTTTCATTTCTGTCATTACCTGGGTAGAAATGCTAATAACGTGAGTTTGCTTTTTTATTTATAGCCCTCTTCTCTTAGAACACACTCAGTACAGTGAAAGTCTAGTTATAATTTAAGACCTTACTATAATTTCAGAGAATATTAATCTATCCACTCTCCTGTAAGGAAATTCATTGATCTCTGCAGTGAGTTGTATATTGGAAAAGTGACAATGCTCATAGTCCTCAGCTCACTGGTGACTCATTCTGAGATGCTGGAGATAGATCTGAAGGTAATATATGAGAGGATTGGCTGGCAGGTTCTCAATATTTGGAATGTGGCTCCCCCACTAAACGCTCTTAATCTGCTACACCAACAGAACATTGTATTTCCTGGCAGCACTGGCCAGCTACCCTATGTTGAGGAGGCTCATTCTGAACCAGTGGCTCCAGGAGACTCTTCTCAAGTTCTCACCAGCTTAGTGCTGTAGTTCACAGTGGTCTCTTTTACCAGTTGGGATCCCAGGGCTGCTCACATCTACTATGTCTTTTTGAAGAAGATGTGTATAAAATCCTTTCCTTTGTGACTCCAACAGGTCACCTGTATCCCTTAACCTGCAGAATAGTTTCTGGATAGTGCACAGTCAGCACTAATCAGAAATCAGAAACCATGGCTCTCACTATATCTGGCCTGCAAATACATTTTTGTTTGGCTTATAAAGTGTGAAATATTTTTGAATTAGTTTACAAGATTTAAAAGTTAGAAGCTTCTACATTAAAACCTTAAAATCTAAAATCATTTTCCCTTCCTTGAAAAATAAAAATCCTTGCAAAATCAGAGGATGGCATGGTTCCTACATGGTCACCATATTTCACTGGTGAATTGCTTCCTTTACACAGGTCATATTCTCTCCAGTCTTCTACAAATCCCATACTTCTTAGGATTCTACTTGTGTTAATAGTTTTTATTTCTATAGACATCCACATCTATGTGGAACTTCTGCCTAAAACTCTATTTTTCTAGAGGATAGTTCATAGCCTGTCAGCCTGTGGACCCATTCATGTCCTTGGAGCTATTTTCAGTATAATGAGACCTTAAATTTTTTTAAAAAATCTGCTTTTAGTTCAATAGTATCTACTTATCCATCTATGACATTATGTGAATTATGCCTTTAATATAAACCTACTATTCCTGAACTACTTTAATTCCTAAACTCCTTTTTATATATGAGCCAATGTAAAAAGAACACAGACAGACCTGCCTGTAAATAATATATTTACATTAAATGGAGGCCAAATGCTATATAATAGTCTCTGCACGAGGCTTCATAACTAACTTAATCTGAAAGAGAAGATGGCAGAAATGAATTATCACATGACATTAGGTTTGTAGCAGGTCCTAGGAACACCTGCCCAGAAGCAGTCAATGCCATGTTCACATTGAGGGCAGAAATTTATTTCCAGCAAAGCAACATTTACTGTCATATTATATTAATTTTGCTAACTAGAATTATATTTGCATGTAGTTTCTATTTAACTTATACATTTAGTTGGGTTCTATGGATATTTAAGAATAGTTACAAAGATGCATAAAAGAAGCTTATAACTAATTTTATATTAGTGCAATTTAAAAGTCACTTAATTTAAACCATGATTTTGGGAAATAAACACTTTTATTTTAAAAAGAGTTCATTGAATTTGAGAATTCAACAAACCTCTGCTTTGATATCATTGATTAAATTGGCTTCTCTTTATGTAGCATTACATAGCATGATTTTGTTTGCTTGATTTGAGAAGGGGTTGCATTCCATGCATTTGGGTCTTTACCCTGAAGCCCAGCTCAGGAGGGAAGCACTAGCTGCAGAACAGGCCTGAGTTTGAACAAAGACAGCCATGAGAAGAGTATGGATGAAGGGGCATACAGATAAAGCTCTCATCTCCCTGGGACAGAGAACCTGGGGAAAAGAGTAGCTGTGGGCACAGCTTCCATGGACTTAATTTTTCCTGCCTGCTGGCTCTGAAGAGAGCAGCTGATCCTGACAAGGGGGATTCTCCCAGCACAGCACACCAGCTTTGCTAAGGGACAGACTGCTCCTCAAATGGGTCCCTGACCACCATGCCTGCTAACTGGGAGAGGCCTCCCAAAAGGAGTCAACAGATATTTCATACAGGAAAGCTCTGACTGGCATCAGGCTGGTGCCCCTCTGGCACAAAGCTCTTAGAGGAAGAAGCAGGCAGCAATGTTTGCTGTTCTGCAGCCTCCACTGGTGATATCCAGAATGGGGTCTGGAGTGGACCTCCAGCAAAATACAGCAGACCTGAAGCAAAGGGGCCTGTTAGAAGAAAAACTAACAAACAGAATGCAACAACAACAATATCAACAAATAAGACCCCTCCACACACAAAAACACTATCCAAGGCTTATCAGCCTCAACGAAAAAAGGTAGATAAATCCATGAAGATGAGGAAAAACCAGTGCAAAAATGCTGAAAATCCCCCAAATAAGAATGCCTCTTCTCATCCAAATGAGCACAACTCCTCTCTAGTAAGGGCACAAAACTGGGTGGAGAACGAGACTGATGAATTGTCAGAAGTAGGCTTCAGAAGGTGGGTAATAACAAACTCTTAAGAGTTAAAAGAGCATGTTCTAACCCAATGCAAGGAGGCTAAGAACCTTGACAAAAGGTTACAGGAACTGCCAACTAGAATAACCAGTTTAGAGAGAAACATAAATGACCTGATGGAGCTGAAAAACACAGAACAAGAACTTTGTGAAGCATACACAAGTATCAATAGCTGAATCGATCAAACACAAGAAAGGATATCAGAGATTGGTGATCACGCTGCTGAAATGAGGTGTGAAGACAAGATTAGAGAAAAAAGAATTAAAAAAAGAAGAAAGATAAAAGCCTCCAAGAAATATGGGACTATGTGAAAATACCAAACCTACAATTGATTGGTATACCTGAAAGTGACCAGGAGAATGGAACAAAGTTGGAAAACACACTTCAGAATATTATCTAAGAGAACTTCCCCAACCTTGCAAAACAGTACAACATTCAAATTCAGGAAAAACAGAGAATACTACTAAGATACTCCTCAAAGAGATCAACCCCAAGACACTTAGTCATCAGACTCTGCAAAGGTGGAAAAAACAACAAAATTTTAAACATAGCCAGAGAGAAAAGTCAGCTCACCTACAAAGGAAGTCAATCAGACTAACAGCAGATCTCTCTGCAGAAACCCCACAAGTGAGAAAAGAGTGGTGTCAATATTCAACATTGTTAAAGAAAAGAATTTTCAACCCAGAATTTTATATCTAGTCAAACTAAGCTTCAAAAGTGAAGGAGAAATAAAACACTTTACAAACAAGTAAATGCTGAGCAATTTTGTGACCACCAGGCCTGCCTCACAAGAGCTCCTGAAAGAAGCAATAAATATGAAAAGGAAAACCTGTACCAGCCACTGAAAAAAACACACCAAAATATAAAGACCAATGACTATAAAGAAACTGCATCAGCTAATGTGCAAAATAACCAGCTAACATCATGATGACAAGATCAAATTCACACATAACAATGTTAACCTTATGTGCAAATGGGCTAACTGCCCAAATTAAAAGGCACAGACTAGCCAATTCGAAAGAGTCAAGTGCAAAATTGGATAGAGTCAAGTGCATCTCATGTGCAAAGACACACGTAAGCTCAAAATAAAGGGATGGGAAAATATTTACCAAGCAAATAGAAAGAAAAAAATGCAGGGTTACAATCCTAGTCTCTGATAAAATAGGCTTTAAATCAACAAAGATCAAAAAGGACAAAGAAGGGCATTACATAATGGTAAAGGGATCAATGCAACAAGAAGAGCTAACTATCTTAAATAATATGCACCCAATAAAGAAGCATCCAGATTCATAAAAAAAAAAGTTCTTAGAGACTTACAAAGAGACTTAGACTCTCATACAATAATAGTGGAAAACTTTAACACCCCACTGTTAACATTAGGCAGATAAACAAAGCAGAAAATTAACAAAGATTTTTTCAGGACTTGAACTCAATTCTGGATCAAGTTCATCTAATAGACACCTACAGAACTATCCACCTCAAATCAACAGAGTATACATTGTTCTCAGTGCCATATGGCAGTTACTCTAAAATCTACCATATAATTGGAAGTAAAACATTCCTCAGCAAATGAAAAAGAATGGAAATCATAACTAACAGTCCCTCAGACCACAGTGCAATCAAATTAGAACTCAGGATTAAGAAACTCACTCAAAACTGCACAACTACATGGAAATTGAGCAACCTGCTGCTGAATGCCTCCTGGATAAATACAAAATTAAGGCAGAAATCAAGAAGTTCTTTGAACCAATGAGAACAAACAAATAACATATCAAAATCTCTGGGACGCAGCTAAATCAGCATTAAGAGGGAAACTTATAGCACTGAATGCCCATATCAGAAGCTAGAAAGACCTCGAATAGATACCCTAACATCACATTAATATAGCCAGAGAAGCCGGAACAAACACACTCAAAAGCTAGCAGAAGGCAAAAAAATGACTAAGATCAGAGCAGAAATGAAGGAGATAGAGACACAAAAAATGTTTCAAAAAAAAAATCAATGAATCCAGGAGCATGTTTTTTTTGAAAAATTTAACAAAATAGATAGACCAGTGGCTAGACTAATAAAGAGGAAAAAAGAGAAGAATCAAATAGATACAATAGAAATGATAAAGGAGATATTATCACTGACCTCAAAGAAATACAAACAAGCATCAGAGAATACTATAAACAACTCTACACAACTAAACTAGAAAATCTAGAAGAAATGGATAAATTCCTGGACACAATTCACCCTCCAAAAACTAAGCCAGAATAAGTTGAATTCCTGAATAGACCAATACTAAGTTCTAAAATGGAGGCAGTAATTAATAGCCTACTAACCAAAGCGAGACCAGAACCAGATGGATTCACAGCAAAATTCTATCAGAGGTACAAAGAGGATCTGGTACCATTACTTCTGGAACTATTCTAAACAATAGAAAAAGGACTCCTCCCTAACTCATTTCGTGAGGCCAGCATCATCCTGATTCCAAAACATGGCAGAGACACAACAGGAAAAGAAAATTTCAGTCCAATATCCCCGATGAACATCAATGTGAAAATCCTCAATAAAATACTGGCAAAATGAATCCAGCAGCACATCAAAAAACCTATCCCTCATGGTCAACTTGGCTTTATCACTGGGATGCAAGACTGGTTTAACATATACAAATTAATAAATATATTTTATCATATATTATCAGAAAAAAGGACAAAAACCACATGATTATTTTAACAGATGCAGAAAAAGCCTGAGATAAAATTCAACATCCCTTTATGTTAAAAATGCTCAATAAACTAGGTAATGAAGAAACATACCTCAAAATATTAAGAGCCATTTATGACACACCGAGAATAAATATTATACAGAATGGGCAAAATCTGGAAGCATTCCCCTTGAAAACTTGCACAAGAAAAGAATGCCCTTTCTCACCACTCCTATTCAACATAGTATGGAGTTTCTAGCCGGGGAAATCAGGCAAGAGAAAGAAATAAATGGTATTCAAATAGGAACAGAGAAAGTTAAATAGTCTCTGATTGCAGATGACATAATTCTATTTCCAGAAAACCCCAACATCTCAGCCCAAAAGCTCCTTAAGCTGATAAGCAACATTAGCAAAGTCTCGGAATATAAAATCAATGTATAAAAACTATAAGCATTCCTCACCAATAATAGACAAACAGAGAGCCAAATTATGAGTGAACTCCCATTCACAATTGCTACAAAGAAAATAAAATACCTAGGAATACAACTTACAAGGGATTACACAGCAGGGCCTGCCAGGGGGTGGGGAGCAAAGGGTTGAAGAGCAATAGAACAAATACCTAATGCTTGAAAGGCTTAAAACCTAGACAATGGGTAGGTGGGTGCAGCAAACAACCATGGAACATGTATCCCTATGTAACAAACCTACGCATTCCGCACATGTATCCCAAAACTTATAGTAAAATTAAATAAATAAATAAAGTTTCTTTATAACCCATGCTTTTAGATATTAGGTCCTCTAAAGTCCAAAATGACATTGGCTTATTTGATATAAAAATCATACAGAATACATTGCCAAATATGAAATGGTGTTTGACTTTCTGTGGGCTGTATTTACGTAAATGTGTTACTGGTGTATGTTACAAAATTATGGGAAACTCCTATAATTCTAATGACTTGATATATGTTAACAATAATAATTATAATGGTTATGTTAAATTTTGTGTGCTACAGAGGTAACTAATTTCCTTGTCAATTGTGTCTTTATCTGTGATTGCCCTAAGACTCTTTGTTGTCCATAGACAATTGTCTTGTTTTGTTCCTCTTCAACCGATGGTTTTATAATCAACTATGGAACTCTTTCTGGAGATTGTGACATTAGAATAGAGAACAATTTTCAAATAGAAGACTGAAATAATCTTTTCTGACTTTTCACTGAACAGGTTGCTGATCGTTTTTTGTTTATCAGAGCCAAGAAAGCTTTTTGGAGCTATTTGCAGCTTTTCACAATTGAGTGAGTTGCTCATACAACTATGAGCAAAATTTGGAGCATATTTATTTTTCTTTACCTGTTTTCTCTATAATTTGGAAACTATTTGTGAGTATTCTTAACTTGTGGCAATAGAGTTATTTAGACAAGTGCAATAAAATATTTTCTTTTGCAATGGGACCAAATTGGAGAAAATGGTTATTTTACAAAGGCTTTGACTGAAATGGTGTGCTTTTCTTTAAGGAATCAAATCAAACTTGACTTATACAGCCAATAAAAGTCCCTTGGGAAAACTGGTCTCATACCTTGTCTACAGAGTCTCTGTACCAGGTTCCTGACCTGTGGTAAGTAAAGAATGTTACTTTCTAACAGGCCCAGGAGCCCCAAATTATCTTGGGACCTCAAGAAGAGAATTGTCCCAACTTATAGGTATTTGAGAGTAAAAACCCATGGGTGGACTCAGCTTTAAAATGTCAGCCAGGCTCGTTGGCTTATGCCTGCAATCCCAGCACTTTGGGAGGCTGAAGCAAGTGGATCGCGAGGAGAAGAGATCAAGACAATCCTGGCTAACATAGTGAAACCCTGTCTCTACTAAAAATACAAAAATTAGCTGGGCATGCTGGTGCATGCCTGTAGTCCAAGCTACTCAGGAGGCTGATGCAGGAGAATTGCTTGAACCCGGGAGATGCAGGTTGCATTGAGCTGAGATCATGACAGTGCACTCCAGCCTGGTGACAGTGAGACTCTGTCTCAAAAAATATATATATATATAATAATTTTTAAAAGTCCTATCTGAGATTCCTTATGGAACAAAGTTTCATCAAAGCCAATTTAAAAAGCCTATGTAAAAAATAATTATTGTGCTTTATGCAAATAATCAGTCAAAATGTAATAATACTAAAGTTTATTTTGCAAACAAATCAGTCCTATCATAATTAAGTATTAATAAAAATGGTGAGTAGAGAGAGAAAAATTATGTTTCAAAAAACTATAATACACATGTAGTTAGCTGCTTTTGGGTTTTATTTTTTCTGCAGTTTGGACTAAATTCTAAATTATTTGTGGGCTACAAGCCCCCAAACTAGTGCTTTCAAATCTTTACTTTTAAAAATTGGAATTGTTCTCCTTACCCTAGTACTCGTTATTTACCATATAGTACACTGTTCTGTTCCATTAAATGCAGTACTAAAACTGTTGATGACAATACTAATGCCTTTGCCATGCAAGCCTTGGAACCCCAGCCAGTCCTGCATAAGTACACTCAGACAGTTGCAGGGCAGTTCCATTCCTCTCACCTTGAGCTCAACACATACCCCCACTATGCCCCTGGTCAGCAGGAAAGAGTTAGAGTGTTGTTTGCCCTTTTTAAATCTTCTTTAGCCCACACCTTAAGATTAAGACATTATAAATCCCAAAGGGAGGTATTGAAACTGCCACTGCAAAATTATAACTGAGACAATGAAAGAGATCTGACCTAAGTAACTCCATCTTGCTTCTAGCTTCCAGCCTGTCCTTGTTCATTCCTGGGCACAGGCTAAACTAATTTTGGGAGGAATTTTATAGTTTGTAGTTAAAAAAAAATATGATAACAGGCCTTTCTCAAGACAAACCCCCTTCTTTCCTGGGGACTAGATTGCCTCTGTAGGACTAACAAATTAGCCAAAAGATTAGAAATTATGGTTTGGGAATCATGCAGCTGGAGGCTACAAGATTCTGACCATCCCCAGATTGCTCCTGGGGATAACCTCCCTATTGTAAAGCCTAAGACCAGTGCTTGAGATATTTTGCAGACCCTGCACTTGATTGATTAACTAGCACCACCCAGATCTATAAACTGGCTCATCTGATCTTGTGATCTCCACTCAGGAACTGACTCAATGCAAAAAGACAGCTTTGACTTCTTATGATTTCATCTCTTAACCTGACCAGTCAGCACTCCAAGCTCACTGGCTTCCCCCAACCCCCCAAACTGTCCTTAAAAACTCTGATCCACAAATTATCGGGGGACTGATTTGAGTAATAATAAAGCTCTGGTCTCTTGAAAACAAAACCAAACAAAACAAAGCCCAACTTTTCATCTTTTTGATCTTTGGTATTTTTTATTTTAATTTTATTTATTTTAGCTTTTATCTTTATTTTAGCTTTTCTTCTACAAGTTTTGCATTTGATTTTCTCTTGCTTTTTTAGTTCTTTAATATGCACCATCAGGTTGTTTATTTGAAGTTTTTCTGTTTTGATGCAGGTATTTATTGCTATAAACTTTCTTCTTAGAATTGATTTTACTGTATCCCAAGACCGAATTCAAATGTAAATTTGAATTGGAGAGAAAGGGTTTTTGTATTAGTTCGTTTTCACAATGCTATAAGGATACTACCTGAGACTGGGTAATTTATAAGGACAAAAGATTTAACTGACTGAGTTTTGCATGGCTGAAGAGGCTTCCGAAAACTTAAAATCATAGTGGGAGGCAGAGGAGAAACAAGTAACTTCTTCACAAGGTGGCAGGAAAGAGAGAGAGAGAAATCAAAGGGAGAAGTGCCAATTTTAAGCCATCAGATCTCATGAGAACTCACTCATTATCACGAGAACAGCATGGGGACAATTGTCCCCATGATCCAATCATATTAAAGTAGGGCCCTCACTTGACACGTGGGGATTATAGGGACTGTAATTTGAAATGAGATTTGGTTGGGACACAGAGCTAAACCATATTATTCCCTGCTGGTCCCTCCCAAATCTCATGTCATTTTTGCATTTCAAAACCAATCATGCCTTCCCAACAGTCCCCCAAGCCTTAACTCATTCCAGCATTAACCCAAAAGTCCAAGTCCAAAGTCTCATCTAAGACAAGGCAAGTCCCTTCTGCCTATAAGCCTGTTAAAATCAAATGCAAGTTAAATACTTCTAAGATACAATGGGAGTTCAGGCATGGGGTAAATTTTCTCATTCCAAATGGGAGAAATTGGCTGGAACTAAGGGGCCATAGGCCCCATGCAAGTTTGAAACTAAGTGGGGCAGTCACTAAATATTAAAGCTTCAAAATCTGGTTTGACTCCATGTGTCACATCTAGGTTGTATGGATACAAGAGGTGGGATCCCATGGCTTTAGCAGCTTTGCACCTGTGGCTTTGCAGGGTACAGCCACTGAAGCTGCTTTCACAGGCTGGTGGGTGTTGAGTTACTTTGGCTTTTCCAGAAGACTCTGGATATGAGTGGGGACTCTGTGTGGGGGTTCCAACCCCACATTTTCTCTCTGCATTGCTCTAGTAGAGGTTTTCTATAAAGGCTCCACCCTTGCAGCAGACTTCTGCCTGGACATACAGGTGTTTCCATACATCCTCTGAAATCTTGGTGGAGGCTTCCAAAGTTCAACTCTTGTCTTCTGAGCACCTGCAGGCCCAACACCACCTGGAAGCGACCAAGGATTGGGGCTTGTACCCTCTGAAGCAATAGCCCAAGCTGTATCTTGGACCCCTTTAGCCATAGCTGGAGCTGGAGTGACTGGAACCCAAGGCACCAAGTCCTGAGGGTGCACAGAGCAGTGGGACCATGATCCAGATGCCTGAAACCATTTTTTCCTCCTAGGTCTCTGGACCTGTGATGGGAGGGACTGCTGTGAAGATCTCTGATATACCCTGGAGACACTTTTTCCTTGTCTTGGCTATTAACATTCAACTCCTCATTACTTATGAAAATTTCTGCAGCAGGCTTGAATTTCTCCCCAGAAATTCTTTTTTTTTTTTTTTGTATTGCATCATAAGGCTGCAAATTTTCCAAGCTTTTAGTCTTGCTTCTCTTTTAAACATGAGTTCCAATTTCAGATTATCTCTCACAAGAACAGCATGTGGAAAAATACTCCCATGAATTAATTATCTCCACCTGGTCCCATCCTTCAAACCATACCATTCCACTGCTGACCCTTCCCAAATATCATGTTCTCACATTTCAACACATATTCATGTCCTTCCTAACAGTCACCCGAAGTCTTAACTCATTCCAGCACTAGCCTGAAAGTCCAAGTCCAAAGTCCCCTCTGAGACAAAGCAAGTTTCTTCTACCTATAAGCCTGTAAAATCAAAAGCAAATTAGTTACTTTCTAGATACCATTTGGGGGGGAGCTACAGACATTTAGTAAATACACTCATTCCAAATTGGAGAAATTGACCAAATCAAAAGGGCTACAGGCCCAATACATATCAGAAATCCATTAAGGAAGACATCAAACCTTAAAGCTCCAAAATGATCTCCTTTGACTTCATGTCTCACATCCAGGCCAAGCTGATGCAAGAAGTGGGCTCCCATGCTTTTGGGAAGCTCCACCCCTATGGCCTTGCAGGGTACAGCCCACTTCCTGACTGCTTTCTGAGGGGCTGGTATTGAGTGCCTGAGGTTTTTCCAGGCACATGGTGCAAGCTGTCAGTGAATGTACTATTCTGGGATCTGGAGGACAGTGGCTTTCTTTTCATAGCTCCACTAAGTGGGGACCTGTGTCATGGCTCCAATCTCACGTTTCCTTTCTGCATTGTCCTGGTACAGGTTCTCTATGAGGGCTCCACCCCTGAAGTCAATCCTCTCAAATCATACTGCCATTTTACCAATTAAGTTTATGTAATATTCTAGATATACAGATGCTTGGATATACAGATGTTTTTATACATCTGTATATCTCAGTGAGGTGAGATAGTGCCACTGCACTCCAGCTTAGGTGATAGGGTGAGACCCTGTCTCAATAATTAAAAAAAAAAATCAGCACATACAGATGTTTTCATACATCCTCTGAAATCTAGGTGGAGGTTCTCAAAGGTCAACTCTTGTCTTCTGTGCACCTGCAGGCCCAATACCACCTGAAAGCCACCACAATCTTCAGGGCAGCCTCTCCCATCACAGGTACAGAGGTCTAGAAAGAATAAATGATTTCATGTGTCTAGCTTATGGCCCTGCTACTCTGTACTACCTCAGGACATGGTGCCTTGGGTCCCAACCACTCCAGCTCCAACCACTGCTAAAAGTTGCCAAGAGACAGCATAGCATGACCTGATCTTCATCTGAGACCACCTCAATCTGGACTTCATTGTCCTTATTACTATCAACTTTTTGGTCAAAACCATTCAACAAATCTCTAGGAAAGTCTAAACTTTCCCACGTCCTCCTGTCTTCTTCTGAGCCCTCCAACCTGTTCCAACCTCTGCGTGTTACCAGTTTCAAAGTTGCTTCCACATTTTCAGGTTATATTTGTAATAGTACTCTACTCTGCCAGTACCAATTCTCTGTATTAGTCCATTTTCACACTGCTATTAAGATACTACCTGAGATTGGGTAATTTATAAGCAAAAGGATTTTAATTGACTCACAGTCCTTCATGGCTCAGGAGGCCTGAGTAAATGTCCAATTATGGTGGAAGGTGAAGGAGAAGCACTTACCTTCTTTACAAGGTGGCAGGAAAGACAGACAGTGAAGAGGGAAGAGCCACCTTTAAACCATCAGATTTCTTGAGAACTCACTATCACTATCATAAGAACAGTATGGGGCAACTGCCCCATAATCCAACCACCTATAACCAGATCCCTCCCTTGACACATGTAGATTACAATTCAAGATGATATTTGGGTAGGGATGCAGAGTGAAACCATATCAGTCCTTTATAAGAAGACTTAAACTAGTTAAACTGCAATGTGTGTCTCTAAAGAAGAACCTTATTTATTAACAAGATGGTTTCCAAAGATCCATTTTCTAAGATGTAGAATTTAGTTTGGGACAAATTTCTAACTCCTGATGCAGGTAAACTGTAGTAATCTGCATACCTTCTCTTACTAGGTTTCCAAATAAATGTTCCAATATGCAACATACTTTCTGAGCATGTACTCTGTGTCAGACATTTTAGGTATTAAAGAGTTCATGGCGAGGAAGACAAAACTGCTCCATGTGTGAGCTGTCCACTGCTAGACGCTAGATTGAGTTTTCTTAATGCACTAGCTCATTTAGTTTCAGGATCAATTATTTGTCTTAGATGTCTGTTAGAGTTTTAGCAACTTGTCTAAGATTATGCAAACTGCAAGTGATAGAGGTCAGATTAAACATAGGCAGCATGACTTCAGTGCCAAGATGCTCATCTCCTATATGTAGTGTCTACCTCTTAGACAAAGCTTTTTTTCGTTTTGGCTCCAAATGCAATTTAAGCTGTAAAAACATATAGTTGTGGCCCATGCCTGTAGTCTCAACACTTTATGAGACCAAGGTGGGTGAATTGCCTGAGACCAAGAGTTTGACACAAGCCTGGGCAACATGGCAAAACCCTGTCTCTATAAGAAATACATAAATTATCCAGGCAGGATGGCATACACCTTGTAGTCCCAGCTACTTGTGAGACTGAGGTGAGAAGATCACTTGAACTTGGGAGGTTGAGGCTGCAGTGAGCTGAGACAGTGCCACTGCACTCCAGCTTATGTGATATGGTGAGACCCTGTCTCAATAAAAAAACAAAAACAGAAACATGCAGTGTGATTGTTAAAAAGCAGCACATCAAAAACCTTATCCACCATGATTAAGTTGGCTTCATTCCTAGAATGCAAGGCTGGTTCAACATACACAAATCAATAAATGTAATCCATCACATAAACAGAACCAATGACAAAAACTACATGACTACCTCATTAGATGCAGAAAAAGCCTTCAATAAAATTCAAGACTTCTTCATGCTAACCCTCTCAATAAACTAGGTATTGATGGAATGTATCTCAAAATAATAAGAGCTATTTATGACAGACCCACAGCCAATATCATACTGAATGGGCAAAAGCTGGAACCATTCCCTTGAAAACCATCACAAGACAAGGATGCCCTTTCTCACCACTCCTACTGAACATAGTATTGGAAGTTCTGGCCAGGGCAATCAGGTAAGAGAAAAAAATAAAGGGTATTCAAATAGGAAGTTAAATTGTCTTTGTTTGCAGATGACATGATTGCATATTTACAAAACCCCATCATCTCAGCCCCAAATCTCCCTAAGCTAATAAGCAACTTCAGCAAAGTCTCAGGATACAAACTCAGTGTGCAGAAATCAAAAGCATTCCTACACACCAATAATGGAAAAACAGAGAGCCAAATTATGAGTGAATTCCCATTCAAAATTGCTACAAAGAAAAAAATACCTAGGAATACAATCTACAAAGGATGTGAAGAATCTCTTCAAAGATACCTACAAACCACTGCTGAAGGAGACAAAAGAGGACAAAAACAAATAGAAAATCATTCCATGTTCATGGATAGGAAGAATCAATATTGTGAAAATGGCCATACTGCTCAAAGTAATTTATAGATTTAATGCTATCTCCATCAAGCCACCATTGACTTTCTTCACAGAGTTAGAAAAATCTACTTTAAATTTCATATGAAACCAAAAACTATCCAGTTTAGCCAAGAAAATGCTAAGAAAACAACAACAACAACAGCAAAAAAAAAAAAAAAAAGCAAGTTGGAGGCATCACGCTACCTGACTTCAAACTATACTACAAAGCTACAGCAACCAAAACAGCATGGTACTGGTACCAAATCAGATATATAGACCAATGGAACAGAAAAGAGGCCTCAGAAATAATGCCACACATCTACAACCATCTAATCTTCGACAAACCTGACAAAAACTAGCAATGGGGAAAGGAGTCCCTATTTAATAAATGGTGATGGGAAAACTGGCTAGCCATATGCAGAAAACTGAAACTGGACCCTGTCCTTACACCTTATATGAAAATTAACTCAAGATAAAGACTTAAACATAAGACCTAAAACCATAAAAACCCTAGAAGAAAACCTAAGTAATACTATTCAGGACCTAGGCATGGGCAAAAACTTCATAACGAAAACACCAAAAGTAATGGCTAAAAACAAACAAACAAACAAACAAAAAGTCAAAATTGACAAATGGGACTTAATTAAAACAATTTTGCTGAGCTTCTGCCCAGGAAAATAAACTATCTCAGAGTGATCAGACAACCTACAGAATGGGAGAAAATTTTTGCAATCTATCCATCTGACAAAGGGCTAATATCCAGAATCTTAAAGAACTTAAACAAATTTACAAGGAAAAACAACCAACCCCATCACAAGGTGGGCAAAGGGTATCAACAGACATTTCTCAAAAGAAGACATTTATGTGGCCAACAAACATGAAAAAAGCTCATCATCACTGGTCATTATAGAAATGCAAATCAAAACCATATTGAGATACCATCTCACACCAGTTAGAAACGCAATCATTAAAAAGTCAGGAAACAACAGATGCTGGAGAGGATATAGAGAAATAGGAATGCTTTTACCCTATTGCTGGGAGTGTAAATTAGTTCAACCATTGTGGAAAACAGTGTGGTGATTCCTCAAGGATCTAGACCCAGAAATACCATTTGACACAGCAATCCCATTTCTGGGTATATACCCAAAGGATTATAAATCATTCTACTCTAAAGACATATGCACACGTATGTTTATTGCAACACTATTCACAATAGCAAAGACTTGCAATCAACCCAGGTGCCCATCAGTGATAGACTGAATAAAGAAAATGTGGCACAAATACACCATGGAATACTATGCAGCCATAAAAAAAAAGGATGAGTTCATGTCCTTTGCAGGGACATGGATGAAACTGGAAACCATCATTCTCAGCAAACTAACACAGGAACAGAAAACCAAACACTACATGTTCTCACTTATAAGTGGAAGTTGAACAAAGAGAACATCTGGACACAGGGAGGGGAACATCACCAGGGCCTGTCAGGGATTGAGGGGCAAGTGAGGGATAGCATTAGGAGAAATACCTAATGTAAATGATGGGTCGATGGGTGCAGCAAACCACCATGGTACGTGTATACCTATGTAACGAACATGCACATTCCACACATGTATCCCAGAACTAGAAGTATAACTTAAAAACAAAAAACAAAAAACAAAACACTGCAAAATGTAAAGGAAAAGAGAAATTAGATCATATGAGGTGAAAGTAACTGATTTGAAGGCCAGTAGGCAAAAAGTATGGTACTGAATTCTGCTTCTTTGTCCTTTGTCTAGAATCATCTTTACGGCTTTAATTAACCTGTCTTCAGAATAATGCTCCTTACCCAGTACTTATAACTTGACAGGATTACAGAGAACGGCCTTTAATGATGGCTGGATTTGTTATCAGTTTAAATTGCCATTTATAGAAGGTAATATAAATGGTGGTCATAGATAATATAATTAAATATAATAATTAAAATGTGTCTGAAGAGTCATGATGTGCGGGGAAATATTTATATATTGTTCAAGATAAACTTTGGGAATTAAAATGGCCTGACTCATGAAGGAATTGCGTGGAGGATTATATTAAGCTACTGCTGATTTTCAATGACTGTCACAAGAGGGTGAATTTTTCATTTCGTTGTTTCCACTGGAGAACAATAAAATGTCATATCTTTGGCTAAATAATAGTTTATATGTGCATTTCTATATGTTTTTCAGCTTCTTAACTTTGTAAAATATTTGAAACTAAAATTGATCCTTTTGTGTTTCTAATTAGTTGCTGAAATAAATGTCAGAAATATTTTCCTTTTTAGCACAATTTTTTTTTTTTGTTTATCATCGCAAGCATTCCAGGGAGACTCCTTAGGAAAGTTCAGCAGAGGTGTCTCTGGTAATTGACATAGATGTTGTTCAAATAATTTATAGCTTTCCATTAGTGCCTGCCTGCCAGGAATTTGTGTCAGTCTATAAGGACTCATACTAGGTCAGGGCCTCTGTGGTTGTGGTAGTGAAAATCTAGAAATGGGTTCCACCCTTCCTTTGTCCTTCTTGCTCTCTTGTACCACAGTATTTTCTGGTAGCCAACCTCATTTTGCTTCAAACAGGCAGAATGAAACAGAGTGAGTAACTACAAAGGAGAAGGAGACTTTTAGGAGGGAGTTCTGCAGAGAACTGCAGAAAAAAAGAGGAATATGGCTGAAAAGGGTCCCAGGCTGGGACCTCAGTACCTGAAGTCAGTTGACACTGCTGTATGTACTGACTTCTCCATATCTTGTAACTGTGAATACAAAATGGCTCTTCGGTGAGTCAAAATTTCTGTGTGTAGCAGACTCTGCATTTGGAGTCTCTCCTTCTGTCAAAAGCTCCTGGTTTTCTATGTGGAAATGTATTCTTTTCTGTAATTTTCTTATTATTTGAAATCAGGTTTTTAAATACTAATAGATCACCTACTTCTAGTTGTTTTCAATCTCTTAACCCATTTCCACATCTTGTTACCTTCAGGGCAATTCATTTTGAAGAGCTAGGGTACTGATTATGAAGACTGTCTCACAAATGTGGCCTTTCTTTACACGTCCTGTGGGTGCTACATTGTGGTCAATTAGGCTTAGCATGTTAGTATACTCTTCTATTATTTTTCATTTGATAAATTTTAAATTATCAACTACAAATAAGTCCTTTTTTCTTTTTAAAAAATTATAATATGTGAATACCTGTTAGATGTGAACAAGTCAAATAATGAATAATTTAAAAATCAACATTTCTCTGTACTCCCCACTTCTCCAACCTCAATTCTTCAAAAATAATGCCTGTTAATAGTTTGGTGTATATTTTTCAGATTTTTGTAATATAGAAACACACATTGAGTTTAGTGTGTTTTAAAAAAATTTCACAAATAACATAATCAACTGTTTTCTTTTTAATTTTAAAAATATATTTTAGAGACTACTTTATGTCTGCTATGGTTTGAATGTGTCTCCTTCAAAGTTCTGGTTATGGTATTAAGAAGAATGGTCTTAAAGGTGATTAGGCAACAAGAGCTACTTCCTTGTAAACAGGATTATGTCCCCCCATAAAGAGGCTTGATGAAGGGAGTTCATCCCTTTTTGCCCTACTGTCTTTTACCATGAGAGGATGCAGCAAGAAGGCCCTCACCAGATGCTAATTCCTTCATCTCAGACCTCTCAGCTTCCAGAACTATGAAAAATAAATTTCTGTTTTTTCTAAATTATCCAGTCTCAGGTATTCTGTTATAGCAGCACAAAAAGGACTAAGATAATGTCTTTCTCTTTCTCTCTCATATGATTCACTATATACGGCTACTCATTCTTTTTAATGGATGTAAAGCATTCCATAATAAGGCTATGTGATGGTTTATTAATACTTTATTGGTGAGTGTTTGTTCTAGTTTTTGTCATTACAATAACATAGTTTTATATACAAGTGTCAGCATTTTTCCATGGCAGATTCCAGGAAGCAGAGCTTGAGGATAAAGTGCAGAAAAAAGAATTTGATTGATCCTGCCAATTGAAATTGATACAATGTAATTATCAATGTATTAACTATATTCTCATGAAGAGTTTAGGAGAGTACCAATTGCATGCATCACCACCAACACAGGTTATTATTTTTTAAATTTTGCCAAAATGATTGATAAATTACATTTCATTTTTATTTAAATTTGCACCTCTGAACTATTAATGAAGTTAAGCATTTTTTATATTTGTAACGGCCATTTGCATTTCATTTCTGTTTATTCCTGGTATTTGCCTACTTTTGCATGAGACTGCTTCTCTTATGCATACTATCAAATGTATTATATAAAACATGTTTTAGTATTGTGAATATTATTGCTTTGTCTATTACATATTATGCTTTTCTTTCATGCTTTTCACTTACCTTTATACTTTGTTATATTATTTAGAAAAGGTTTATACTTTCATTTACTAAATTTATCAGTTTGTTCTTTTATAATTCTTTTTTTTTTTTGAGTCGGAGTTTCGCTCTTGTTACCCAGGCTGGAGGGCAATGGCGCGATCTCGGCTCACCACAACCTCCGCCTCCTGGGTTCAGGCAATTCTCCTGCCTCAGCCTCCTGAGTAGCTGGGATTACAGGCATGTGCCACCATGCCCAGCTAATTTTTTGTATTTTTAGTAGAGACGGGGTTTCACCATGTTGACCAGGATGGTCTCTATCTCTTGACCTCGTGATCCACCCGCCTCGGCCTCCCAAAGTGCTGGGATTACAGGCGTGAGCCACCGCGCCCGGCCTCTTTTATAATTCTTGAGTTTTTCATTTTATATAGAAAAACTATCCTCTTAAAAACACATAAATTCTATATTTACTTTTAATAATTTTAGCTTTAAACTTATGCTTAATAAATCTATTTATTTTTGTATGATATGAGATAGTGATCTAACTATATGTTTTCTAGATTAATAGCCAGTATTTCCATAAACCATATATTGAATCACCTCTACTTTTGCAAATAATTTAAAATACCCATTTTCCTAAATAAAATGCCCATGTAAAAATACAATATTTTATCATGTTTTCTTGTTCTGTTAATATAGCCCCAAATCTCTAAAAGACACATTGCACATTTAATTTGTAGTTTCTGATTACTAAATTGAGCACCTTCTCTTACGTCCATTGGTCATTTGAATATCTATCTCCCTTTTTATTGGATCTTTTGCCTATTTTAAATTGTCTTCTTTGTCTTATTATTATTGATTGAAGTGAGTTATTTATGTATTCTAGATTTGGTTTCTTTGTGAGCTATATATACAGGAAATATTTTGTATAACTCTGTAGCTTGGCTTCTAGTGCACATTTTTGAAAATAAAAAGAATTCCTTAATTTTAATGTATTTCAATTAATCAGTGTTTTGTCATTTCTTTTTGTATTCTATTTAAAAAATTAGTTTATTTTTCCAGACATGAATATTCTTGCATTGTTTTTCTTTTATATATTTAAATATTTATCTTGTTATTATGTAATAATAATCAGATAAGATCATTTTAAAAGTAATTTTAACTTTCATTTTAGATTCAAGAAGTACATGTGCACGTATTGTACCTGGGTATATTGAGCGATGGTAATGCTTGAGATACAATTGATCCCATCACCCAGTTAGTGAGCATAGTACCCCAAAGGCAGTTTTTTAATCCTTGCCTTTTCCTACATTCCCCCTCTAGTAGTTGCCAGTGTCTGTTGCTCTCATTTTTATGTGCATGACTATCCAATAGCTTCCACTTATAAATGAGAACATGCGGTATTTGGTTTTCTCTTCCTGCGTTCATTTGCTTAGGATATCGGCCTCCAATTTTATCCATTTTGTTGCAAAGGACATTATTTCATTCTCTTTTCTGGCTGGGTAGTATTCTGTGGTATATATGTATGACGTTTTGGTTATCCAATGCACCATTGATAGGCACTTAAATTGATTCCATGTCTTTGCTATTTTGAATAGTGCTGCAATAAACTTACAAATGCATTTTTTGGTAGAATAATTTATTTACTTTTGTAATTCTATATCCAGTAATGGGGTGCTGGATCAAATGGTAGTTTTGTTTTAAGGTCTTTGGGAACTATCTAAGCTGCTTTCCACAGTGGCAGAATTAATTTACATTCTCACCAACATTGTATAAAGATTTTCTTTCCTCAGCAGACTCACCAGCACCTGTTGTTTCTTGAGTTTTTAGTAATAGCCATTCTGACTCACATGAGATAGTATCTCATTGTGGTTTTGATTTTCATATCTTTGATGACTAGTGATGTTCAGCATTTTTTCTTGTTTTTGATTACTTGTATGTCTTCTTTTGAGAAGTATCTGTTCATTTCTTTTGCCCATATTTAAATGAGGTTATTTGTTTTTTGCTTGTTTGATTGTTTACGTTTCTTAAAGTTTCTGGATGTTAAACCTCTGTCAGATGCATAGTTTGGAAAAATTTTCTATCATTCTGTAGGTTCTGTTTACTCTGCTATTTTTTTTGCTATACAGAAGCTGTTTAATTAGGCCCCATTTGTCCATTTTTGGTTTTGCTGCAATTACTTTTGAGGACTTAGTTAAATAAATTATTTTCTAAGGCCAGTGTCCAGAGAGGTGTTTCCCAGGTTTCTTCTAGGACTCTTATTGCTTGAGTTATTACATTAAATTTTGCATCCATTTGCAGTTAATTTTTGTATGTGGTAAAAGGTAGTCATCCAGTTTTATTCTTCTGCTTGCGGTCAACCAGCTAACCTGGCCCACTTATTGAATAGGGATTCTTTGTTCCATTGCTTATTCTTGTCAACATTGTCAAAATCAGATGGCTATAGGTGTACAGCTATATTTCTGGGGTTTTTGTTATGTTCCATGGGTCTATGTGTCTGTTTTTTTACCAGTATCATGTTTTGTTGTTTACTGCAGCTTCCATCACAGTTTGAAGTCAGGTAATGTGATGTATCTGGCTTTGTTCTTTTTGCTTAGGAATGCTTTGACTATTCTGGCTCCTTTCTGGTTCCGTATGAATTTTAGAACAGCTTTTTTCATGGCAGATTCCAGGAAGTAAAGCTTGAGATTGAAGTACAGAAAAAAAAAATTGATTGATCCTGCCAATTGAAATTGATACGGTGAAATTATCAATGTATTGACTATATTCCCACAAAGAGTTTAGAAGAATACCAATTACCTGCATCTCCACCAATACAGGTTATTATAGCTCTTTTTTTTAGTTCTGTGAAAAATGATGTTTGTAGTTTGATAGAAATAGTATTGAATCTGTAGGTTGCTTTGGGCAATATGGCCATTTTAATGATAGTAATTCTAATCTACTAGCATGGAATGTTTTACCATGTGTTTGGGTTATCTATGATTTCTTTCATTAGCATTTTGTAGTTTTACTTGGAGAGATCATGTACCTTTTTGGTTAGATGTAAACCTAAATATTTTTATTATTTGTGGCTATTGCAAATGGGGCTGCATTATTGACTTGGATCTCATCTTGAATATTATTGGTGTTTAGAAATGTTACTGATTTTCGTACACTGATTTTGTATCCTGCATCTTTACTAAAGTTGTTTATCAGTTCCAGGGGGCTTTTAGAGGAGTCTTTGGAATTCTAGGTATAGAACCATATCATCAGAAACGATAGATAGTTTCACTCTTCTTTTTCTATTTGGATTCCTTATATTTACTTCTGTTACTTGACTGTTCTGGATAGAACTTGGTCCTGTACTATGTTGAATAGGATTGGTGAAAATGGGCATTCTTGTCTTGTTTCAGTTCTCAAAGGAATGTTTTCAGGTTGTCTCTAGTTTTGTCATAGATGGCACTTATTATTTTGAGGCATGTTCCATCAATGCCTAGTTCATTGAGGGCTTTTATCATGAAGAAATGTTGGGTTTTATTGAAGGCTTTTTATGTGTTTATTAAGAGAGTCATGTAATTTTTTATTTTAGTTTACGTGATGAATTATATTTATGGATTTTCATCAATTGAACCAACTTGCACCCCAGGAATAAAGCCTACTTGCTCTTGGTTAGTTTACTTCTTGATCTGCTACTGGATTCAATTTGCAAGCATTTGATTGAGAATTTTTGCATCTATGTTCATCAGGAATATTAGCCTGTAATTTTTTTTTTTTTTTTCATTGTGTCTTTGCCAGTTTGGTGTCAGGGTAATACTCGCTCCGTAGAATGATTTAGGAAGGCGTCCTTCCTGCTCAAATTTTTGCAATAGTTTCAGGAAAATTAATATTAGCTCTTCTTTGTACATATAATAGAATTTGGCTATGAATCCATCTAGTCTGGGAATTTTATTTCTTGGTAGTTTTTTTTTATTACAGATTTAATACTGGAACTTGAAGTTGGGGTCTATATAGGATTTCAGTTTATTCCTGATTCAATCTTGGGAGGTTATGTGCTTCCAGGAATGTATCCATTTCCTCCAGGTTTTCTAGGTTGTGTGCATAGACATTTATATGATAGTCTCTGAACATCCTTTGTATTTCTGTGGAATTGGTTGTAATATCACCTTTGTTGTTTCTAATTGTACTTATGTGGATCTTCTCTCTTTTTTCTTTTCTTTTTTTTTTTTTTTTGTTATACTTTAAGTTCTGGAGTACATGTGCAGATCGTGCAGGATTTTTACATAGGTGTACACATGCCATGGTGGTTTGCTGCATCTATTCTCCTGCATCTACATTAGATATTTCTCCTAATGTTATCCCTCCTCAATCCTCCCACCCCCTGCTATCCCTCCCCTAGCTCCCCCACCCCCCCAACAGGCCCTGGTATGTGATGTTCCCCTCCCTGTGTCCATGTGTTCTCATTGTTCAATACTCACTTATGAGTGAGAACATGTGGTGTTTGGTTTTCTGCTCTTCTATCAGTTTGCTGAGAATGATGGTTTCCAACTTCATCCATATTTCTGCAAAGGACATGAACTCATCCTTTTTTATGGCTGCATAGTATTCCACGGCTTATATGTACCACATTTTCTTTATCCAGTCTATCACTGATAAACAGTGCCACAATTAACATAAGTGTCCATGTATCTTTATAATAGAATGATTTATAATTCTTTGGGTATATACCCAGTAATGGGATTGCTGGGTCAAATGGTATTCCTATTTCTAGATCCTTGAGGAATTGCCACACTGTCTTCCGCAATAGTTGAACTAATTTGCACTCCCACAAACAGTGTAAAAGCTTTCCTTTTTCTCCACATCCTCTCCAGCATCTGTTGTCTCCATATTTTTTAATGATCACCATTCTAACTGGCGTGAGACGGTATCTCAATGTGGTTTTGATTTGCATTTCTCTAATGACCAGTGATGATGAGCATTTTTTTCATGTTTGTTGGCTGCATAAATGTATTCTTTTGAAAAGTGTTTGTTCATATACTTCACCCACTTTTTGATGGGGTTGTTTATTCTTGTAAATTTGTTTAAGTTCTTTGTAGATTCTGGATATTAGCCCTTTGTCAGATGGGTAGATTGCAAAAGTTTTTTCCCATTCTGTTGGTTGTCTAATGATAGTTTCTTTCATTGTGCAGAAGCTCTTAAGTTTAAGTAGATCCCATTTGTCTACTTTGGCTTTTGCTTATCTAGCTAGTGATTTATAGATTTTTCTTTATGATTTCTAAAAACCAACTTTTTAGTCATTTATTCTTTGTATAGACTTTTGGGTCTCAAATTCATTTAGTTCTGGTTTAGTTTTAGTTATTTCTCTTTTTCTGCTAACCTTAGGGTTAGTTTGTTTTAGTTTTTCTAGTTACTCTAACTGTGCTGTTAGATAGTTAATTTGAAATCTTTCTAACTTTTTTAGGTAGTTGTTTAGCACTGCAAACTTTCCTTTAACACTACTTTTGCTGTATCCCAGAGATTTTGGTATGACATGTTTTTATTCATTTGTTTTTATTTATTTCAAATATGTTTTTAAATTTTTGCCTTAATTTTGTTGTTCACCCAAAAGCCACTCATAAGTAAGCTGTTTAATTTTCATGCAATTGTTTTACTTTAAGTGATTTATTTAGCAATGGTTTCTATTTTTATCTCACTGTGGACCAAGAATATAGTTGGTATGATTTTTTTTTTTTGAGTTTTTGAGGCTTGTTTTATAGCCAAACATGTGGTCACTCATAGTATGTTCCATGAGCAGATGAGAAGAATTTATATTCTGTGGTTAATGTGTGGAATATTCTGTAGATGTCTATTAGGTCCAATTGGTCAAGTGTGAAGTTTAAGTCCACAATTTCCTTGTTAGTTTTCTGTCTGGATGACTGGTGTAATGCTGTAAGTGGGTTGTTGAAGTCCCCCACTATTATTGTGTGGCTGTCTATGTCTTTTCATAGGACTAGAAGTATTTGTTTTATGGATGTGGGTGCTCCAATGTTGGGTGCCTATGCATTAGAATAGCTAGGTTTTCTTGTTTAATTGAACCCTCAGTCACTATATTATTTCTTTCTTTGTTCTTTTGCACTGTTAGTGGTTTAAAGTCTGTTGTATGTGATATAAGAATAGTGACTCCTGGTCTTTATCTTTTCTTTTCTTTCTTTTTTTTCTGTTTGAATGATGGATCTTTCTCTAATCCTTTACTTTGTTCCTATAGGTGTTGTTGTATGTGAGATGAGTCTCTTAAAGACAGCAGATAAATTGGCCTTGTGTAGTTTTTTAAAACCAATTTGAAGTTCTGTGCCTTTTAAGTGGTGGCATTTATACCATTTATATTTAGTAATGATATGTGAGGTTTTGATACTATCATGAAGCTGTTAGCTGGTTGCGTAGTAGTTTCAAATGTGTGGTTGCTGTATAGGATCTTGGGCTATGGACTACATATGTTTCTGGGGCAGTACATATTGTTCTTTCATTTTCAGATATAGCAGTCTCTTAATGCTCTCTCGTAAGGCTGGTCTACTGATAACAAATTCCCTTAGTCCTTGCAAGTCTAGAAGAGATTTTATTTCTCCTTCAGTTATGAAGCTTAATCTAGTGAGATATAAAATTCTTAGTCGAGATTTCTCTTTTTTAAGAACGCTGAAAATATGTCTCCAATCTTTCCTGTCTTGTAGGGTTTCTGCTGAGAGTCTATTGTTAGCCTGACAGAGTTCCCTTTGTATGTGATCTGACATTTTTCTCTAGCTACTTTTAAGACTTTTTCTTTAGGTTTGACCTTGGACAGTCTGGTGACTATATGTCTTGGTAATCTTCATTTCATATAGTTTAACACAGGTTAGGTGATATATAGATATTTACTTGACTAGCAAGATTAGAAAAATTTTCTTGATTTATTCCTTCAAATGTGTTTTCTAGGTTGCTTACTTTGTCTCCTTCTTTCATGTGAATGGCAGTGATTCTGCCATTTAGTTTAGTCATTTTACATAATCCTATGTTTCTCAAGTAATTTCTTCATTTAAAAAATTTTTAAAATTTTTTTCTGACTGGGTTTGAAATTCTTTCTTCTGCATGGTCCAGTCTATTGATAAGGTTTTGATTGTATTTTGAAATTTCTTAAGTGAGTTTTCAATTGCAAATACTCTAATTAATTTCTTTTTAAGACATTTATCTCTTTCTTCATTTCCTGAATTGTTTTAGAAGCTTCTTTGTGCTGACTTTCAATGTTGTCTTGAAATCATTGCACTTGCTTGCAATTCATGGTTTGCATCCTTTATCTGTCATTTCTGAGTTTCTGTTTTGGTTAGGGATAATTGCTGGAGAGCTAGTTTGATCCTTTGGTGTTGTCACTGCATTCAGATTTTTTTTTTTTCTTTAGGACAGGCTCTCACTCTATCACCCAGGTTGGAGTGCAGTGGTGTGATCACAACTTACTGCAGCCTTGACCTCCCTGGACTCAGGTGATCTTCCCACTTCAGCCTCTCAAGTACCTGGGACCACAGGTGCATGCCATCACAGCTGGCTAATTTTTATATTTTTTGTTGAGTTGGGGTTTCACCATGTTGCCTAGGGTGGATGAAACTCTTGGCCTTAAGCAATTTGCCTACCTCCGCTTCCCAAACTGTTAGAATTACAGGCATAAGCCACTGCACCCAGTCTCCAGACATTTCACAGTGCCTGATTCTTGCATTGGTTTCTTCTCATCTGAGGACACTGGCACTTCTAATTTTTGTAGTTATTTTCATACAAGTAGGGTTTTTTCTTTTCCTGTAATATTATTGTTTCTTTTTCTTTTCCATTCCCTTTCATTCCCTCCCTAGATGGTGTGACTATAGAGGATATTGAGCAGAATCTTTTGGCCTTGCTCCTATAGCCCTATGCACTTCTGTCAATAGGTTTTATATTGGGCTGTATGGTCCAACCTATAAGCCAGTAGATGACACTTATGGGTAAGTGCTAGCTTCAGTCAATGCAAGTGAACATATACTTCATTATTGTTTACTAAGACCTCTCTGTTTCCTCAGAAAATGGGGTAATTAATGGAAGGCTCAGTGGTCTGAGCTCTCTGCTCAGCCCCAGGGGGACAGTAAAGAGATGAGTGGGGTCATACAGGGCTGGCCCATCTACAGTTTCCCTGATGGCAGGCACTAGCAAGTAAGGGAGACTTCCGTGGGCAGCCACCAAGTGCCAAGAGCTCTGCCTAGTTATAGAGCTGAGAAATCTCCTCTGCCCAAGCTCTTTGCATGGGGAGGGGCACAGCCTACATGCCTAATCCAGGAGAGTGAATGTACCAGATACCTGGAGATCTGCCTTAACACAGAGTGCAGGGGACCCTGCTGTACTGTAATATGCACAGAAAGGATGGGGCAGTTTAAGATGCTAATCTAAGTGAATGGGATATGCCTGGTCATATGTTGAAGAGCCCCTTCCCCCTTAACCATGATCTCTGCACTGGAAGAGTGATTTGGCTCAGGCTGCTGATTCAAGTTAGTGAGTTCTCCAAATGCCTGGAGATCTGCCTGGGCATGGAGTGGAGAGGGCCCCACTTTACCACTATCTCTTCACAGGAAGGATGGGCTAGCTCCAGCTGCTCAATCAGGCAAGCAGATGTTCCGCATGCCTGGAGATCTGCTTGGGCATGGAGCAAAGAGGGCCCAATTTACCACAGTCTCTGAACAGGAAGGGTAAGGCAATTCTGTCTGCTTATCAGGGAAATTGGGTACTCTAAATACTTTGAAATGTAACTGGGTGTGAAGTGGAGAGAGCCCCTGCTGCAGCCTGGGTGTAGCACTGAGAGGACTCCATTGCACCACAATTTATACTCATGAAGGCTGGGGTGGCTCAAGCTGCTAAACCAGATGAGTAAATGCTCTAAATACCTGGAGATCTGCCTGAGTGTGGAGCTGAGAGGGCCCTGATGCATCATGATTTATGCCCAGGGATGGCAGGGCAGCTCAGGATGCTGGTTCAGAAAATCAGTGATTTGAATGCCTGGAGTTTTGCCTGGGGGTGAAAGGAAGAGAGCCCTACTACACCACAATCTCAGGGAAGCTGACTGGAGCACCCAGAAACACACACAGATTTGTTCTACGTTGCCAAGCTGGTCCTGGCTGTAGCTCTTGCTGCCCAGGAGAAACTGGAGAAACTGCAGCTGTAGCAGATAGCTTCCTGCTACAGGCCTGCAGTTTGGGAATGCACAATTTCAGCATCTACTGCTGAGGCACTTTCCACAATTCTGGCTGTGGTTTTCCCCAGAGCAGATCTTACTCCAGAGCAGGGACCTCAACCTCTGGACTGAGACAAAAATGCCTGCATGATCATGTTGCCGGGTCACTAAAGAAGGGCTGTCTTTATTTTATATGCACTCAGATTAAAATGGCATCCCAATCTTTGTCCTCATTCTGGAAAAATTCTTGAAGCTTTTCCTGGTGTCTTTTATCCATCACAGTGTTTCTAAACTTCTCTCCAAGTTAACTTTAGGGCTTGAGGGAAAAAAAGTGTCCTTCATCAGCCTGGATTGCTTGGCTCCCCAGTGGAAAGGTGAGTCACAGAGGAAGACTCTTGGACTCTCTCATGCACTGGGGAATCACTCACTTTTATTAGCTGGATGCTGTCATGAGGGATGCTTGCCTAAATTATCCTTTCTGGGGTCTATGGTGTCCTTCATAATTCCATGAATGGATTCCTACTTTCCTTCCTAAATTAAAGCTCTCAGAACTGATCTATTTCCAAGTGACTAAGATACACTAAGGCTTCTAATCTGCCCTCTTGGGCAAAAAAAGGTTAATTGTTAAATAATAAACACATTTTTTTGTGTTCTTATATATACATATGTACAAATATGTTGTATAAGACTGTTCTCATCTTGCTATGAAGAAATATCAAAGACTGGGTAATTTATAAAGGAGATTTAATCGACTCACAATTCCACTTGGAGATTTAATCGACTCACAATTCCAATTCTCCCTAAGGGGATACCTTAGGAAACTTAAAATCATCTTGGAGGCACCTCTTCACAGGGAAGCAGGAGAGAGAATGAATGCAAGCAGGGGAAATACCAGACACTTATAAAACCATCAGATCATGAGACTCACTCATTATCACAAGAACAGCATGGGAGAAACTGCCCCCATGATCCAATGACCTCTACCTTGTCCCACCCTTGACTTGTGGTGATTATTATAATCAAGGTGATATTTGGGTAGTGACACAGAGCTAAACCATATCATATGTATACATATACATACCTACATTTACATCCTCTTCTTTATCATTACATCTTCTTTACCTCTTTCATGTTCCTTCTGATTTTCCCACACCAAAGAAAATGAAATTATGTAGAATTAAATTGTGAATGTTCAATATTATTGAAACTGCTACCTAAATATAGGCATTAACAGGTCAGAGTAGAAGAAAATGTTAATATTTACACAACAATATGTAAGATGTATTTTATAAATTGACATTTATTCATATAAAAAAGCTCTTATTAAATTAGTAAGTGTTGGATGTATTATTAATAGTACAGAATATATACTGCAAATTGAAAATCCATTGCCAAGAGCAGCTCAGTCAGGAGACTCCCACCCAGGTGGTCTGAAGGTGTTACAAGGCAGTAAGAGGTGGACACCCAGATAGCCAACAGAGTGGATCTACTCTGGGGACCAACAGCCTGAGAGCCTACGGAGCTTGCAGCTCTTCAGGACTGAAGGCTCTGAGCAGAGATTCAGCCACACATTTATTTGCTCTTTGACAGGTGATTCTTATTAATACACGGGTGTTCTATATACACTCTTATTAACACACAGGTGTTCTACATATACACATAACTCAGGAATATACCAAGTAGGCAGCTGTTACCCACCTACCACTAATCACAACCTATACGGCATCCTCCACAAAGGAGCCATGGGGGCAGGGTAAACTTAATGTTTCTCAACAGTTCATATCATACTGAATGTCAAAACAATACAAGCAATGCTATTAAAGATGGGAGTTATTGAAGAACATCAGCAGTTATATTATTTATAATTTTTAAAAATACTAGCCAATGCAATTAGACAAGAAGAAAAATAGGTATGAATTTTAGTAAAGGTAAAATTATCATTGGGATTAAGTGATATGTTTAGTTATTAGCCAATGCAATTAGTCAAGAAAAATATCAAGCTAGAAGAAAAGAGTGAACCTTAACATTATTATTAAATGTTATGATTACACCAGTGAAACACAAGAGAGTAAATTTAAGAATTGTTGCAAACAGTAGGATGTTTATGTGGCAATTAAAAATTGTGAGAATATACAATCACTAATAGCAGAAAGAGATGGTCAAATTGGCTTATCAAAACATCCAGTAACTATATAAGCAAAACTTTAAAAGTGCTAGGAAATGATGTAAATAAGAACCCTGCCTTGAAATAATAGAAAAGTCTAACCCATTGAACTGTAGAAGGCTTTATATTGTAAATGTGGCAATTTTCCCTAAGTCATTAATGATAGAATTAGTAACATTTATAGTATTTATCTGTTACCAGGCATGGAGTTAAATTTATACTTTTTTGTTTCTCCATAATCTTTACAATACTCATGAAAAAGTGAAATTATTATGATTTTTTATATAGATGAAGCAACAGAGTCACAGAAAGTTTAAATGGCTTTCTTATGTTCACACAGCTATTAATAACCCAGAGAACCTAAGTATGCCATATTGTCCCTCCAAATTGTCAGATTTCATTTTGTATTCAACAAAAATTCATTTAGAATATGAGATTAGCTAAGAAAATTTAGGAGGAGTAATGTGAACAATTACATTTGTTTGATATATATTTACATGCTAACGTATTTTACATAAGTCTAGAAATAAAAAGGCAATTTAATGAAACAGAATGGAGAGATAAAAAATAGACACCAGTGCATGCCCTTCAGAATATGAACAATTTCAAAATAATGGAAAAAGCTTCAAAAATCATATAATAATTTTTGGGTATATCAACCAAGTTGTATATCATTACACCAAATGGAATCACAAACGCAAATGATACTTATATGTAAAAAGTGAAAGTAAGTCATGAAAATAAGTGTTTGTGTAAATTTATAAATAATCTTGAGTGGAAAAAGTCTTTCTACAAATGAACCAGTATCCAGAATTTATGAATAAAGACTGATAAAATTTGTTTTAAAATGATTTAAAACTGCTGAGAAAAAAAAGAAAACAAACTTATAAGTGCAATCAAAATCCAGACTATGAGAAAACATACAATTTAAAAGGTAAAGTTTATTTATTTGCCAACACTTAAAAAATATAATTTCCTTATTTAAAAAACTCTCCCAAATTAAAAAGAAAATGAGCCAATGTTAGTTCACAGAAAAAGATTAACAAAGGCTGATAAAATATTTTCAACTTCACAAATAATGAAGTCAGATTCTGAAATGGGAGAAGTTCCCTAATCCCACTCAAGGGCATGCAATAGTGTGTATGGCTCATTTCTTTGGGGCTCAGCTGATCATACTCCTAGGGAAGCATGCAGATGGACAGATCATGGTGATTGCCAACCCATGGCAGCTTCTGGGGCTGAGTGTTTATAGCCTCCGAAGCTCCAGTGGGCATGTGTTACGGTGCCACTCTCTGTTTTGCCCTCTGCAGGCCACTTGTGTTAATCAGCTCTGTTAGACCCTCTGTCTTATCACAAGGAGAGAGGGCTTTTTGTGTCTAGGGTTCTTGCAGTAGTGTACCAGAAAAATTGAATCACATGTGGGATTGGAGAATGATTGCAAGGGTTTTTAATGACTGGTGGAAGTAGTTCTCAGGATATGGGTGCGGAGCCAGAAGGGGAATGGAGTGGGAAAGTGGTCTTCCCCTGGGGTTGAGCCACTCAGCAGCCTGCCAGTCTCTTCTCCCACTGCCCCCAGCTGAATTCCATATCATCTTGGTGTCAATGGCCTGCATTTGTTGGTGCCTGTCAGTGTGCTCTTCTGCTCCTCTCAATGTCCAGGTGCCTGTGTGTTCTTCTGGCATGTTCCTCTCAACATCCAGCCACTTGTGTCTGTGCCTGCTATAGTCTTGGGGTTTTTAAAAGCACAGGATGGGGGCATGGCAAGCTAGAGTTATTTTGGAAATTGCAACATTTGGGTGTAAAAACAGAAATGCCTGTCCTCACCTAGGTCCATGGGCATAGGCCCGAGGGTGGAGCCCTTGCCAGGGATCCCACCTTTCTCTGCCCAGCACTTCCCTGTCCCCCTCCCATGTCAACTCCATTTGCCTCTCCTCAAATTGTCAGAGATTAAACAGTAATGAAGAGGTCGTGAGTGAATGGACACTCATAGACTGTTGGAGGGATGGGCTACTTTCTGTGGCATAGTTGGTAAAATCCACCACAACTTAAAATTGACATTTCTGAGCTCTTCTACTTCTAGAATGGATCCTAGAGATAGAGCCTCACACATATGCAAAGATTTGCTTGTCACAGTAATGTTTGTAATAGCTCAAAATTGTTAAAAAATGATGGAAACTGAATTATAGAGTAGTACATAGATATTGTAAAGAATATGCCATATGTGTGTTTGCCATACATACATATATGGATATGTATACACTGTATAGTACACGTTTTCATTTATGTGTGTATGGTAGTCCTGACTTATCCACTGTTTTGCTTTCCACTGCTTCAGTTACCTGTGGTAAACCATGGTCTGAAAATATATTTAAAATTCTAGAAATAAACAATTTATAATTTTGAAGTTGCACACCATTCTGAGTGGCCTGCTGAAATCTCACACTGTCCTACTCTATCCTGCCTGGGACATGAATCATCCCTTTGCTCAGCCTGTTCACTCTGTGTATGTCTCTGCTGTTAGTCACCTAGCAGCCATCTTGCTGAGAACAACTGTCATAGTGTTGGAGTGCTTGTGTCTAAGTCACCCTTATTTTATTAAATAATGACTCCAAAGAGCAATAGTAGTGATGTTGACATATTGTTATAATTGTTCTATTTTATTATTAGCTATTATTGTTCATTTCCTACTGTGCCTGATTCATAAAGTTTATCATAGGTATGTTTTTATAGGAAAAAACTTCGTAAATATAGAGTTCAGTGCTGTCTATGGTTTCAGGCATTCATGGGGATCTTGAAATTCATCACCCATGGATAATGAGGGACTATTGTATTTATATTTATATACTTATAATTTATTTTATATAAATAGCTACACATAAAATATTAGTATCTATATACATGAATGTTATAAAAAGTCTTAGAATAAAAATTTTAGGATTACAGTTGTAACCAGCAGTAATAATTTCTGGGGTGTTGCTGGAGTTTTGCATCCCATTACTTGTAGTTTTATTCCTATGACTCTTTGGATTTCTTTTTACCATAAGTGTATGTTCATTTTTATAATTAAAACTCTAGTTAAACATTGATTCTCTTTTCATTTAGCTCAAGACTATATTGATTTTACCCTTCAACTTTAATTAAGCCTCTAATCTGTATTCACAATGGTGGGTTGGATCATACCCTGGAGAGAGAGCAGAGGGGATCTTTATTATCTTATCCGATGACCTAATTTCTTCATACACTATTAACTTTGTCCTCCATCACTAATAATAGAAAAAATTAATTTTTATCGAGAATCTGCTATACGATAGACATTTGGTTGAAGGGTTTATCTGTATAATTTAAGCCTCACTACATCTATTTGGAGTAGTAATAAGAGCCCCATTTTATAGATGATGAAACTGAGGCTCAGATGGTTTTAGCAACTTATCCCAAAGTAGTTGAATAAAAATCTAAGACAGAGCTAATGACCTTTCATTACTTTCTACTGCCAATCTTGGTGAATTATTTAGGATTTCTGTGCATCGGTCCACTTTCATGGGAATAACTCTACATTTCTTGTTAACTTTTCGATTTATTCTCTCTAATGAATACAATCTGAGAAGATACTTTTAAAATCATTTGAAATACAGACCATAGTATCTCAGAGGTTGCATCTCAAGTAACTTCAGGGACAGACAGATGAATACAGTGGGAAGGAGCTAAACTGCAGGCCAATTTAAACATTTCTGGGGTCCAACTTAGAACCATGAGCTGCCATGTGGGACCTCTCCACCAAATGCAATAAAATAATACCTAAGAATCCTGTGTTCACGTTTTCTTATATTGGGAGGCCATACAGGATGATGGTTAGAAGCATGAAAATGGAGTAGGATATACAATGGATCAAAATCCTGGCTACCTCATTTACTAGCTCTCTGGCCAAAGGCACTTGCTTACTTCTGCAAAGCTCGTTTTCACCTCTGAAGTATTTTAGCAAATTAATTTCTTTTTAAAGAAATGTCTATCCTTGCATTTTTATAATTCCTTTCTTAACTCTAAAGTCACCTTACTATCTATGCAAAATCAATAAACAGGGACCTTAGTGTTTCTGATTTTCAATAGATTGCTTTGCTCAAAAATTGTTAGCTATTTTTATTACTGATATTATTTTTAGCTAAGAATTTTGGTATGAAACAGGCTAGCCTTGAACTTCATCCAGGCAGCGATGTTTGTAGTACCAAAAGGATCTTAGAGTATGGCTGTTTCACAAAGAAAGCATTATTTGAAATTAAAGTTCAAGAACCATTCCCTATATGGTTTTTGTGGGTATTTAATTTTTAAAAGGTGATTTACTCTCTGAAATTTATTAAAGAATTTTGGTGGCACTGATTACCAAAAAGCTGTTACAATTAAAAAAGTTGCCTCAGAGTAAGAATCACTTTATTATATATCATCACTAAACTGTCATTAAGTACCTGCTGTGTTGTTAATAATGAATAATACCAATCTTCTTATTCTGTTTATTGTGCACTTCTGTAACTTTAAGTGACAGAACTTTTTTTCCACGTTCAGTAATTTTTGTAGAATAACTATTGAGGACAAGACCACGGCATTTTCTTTAAAAATTCCTATGTATTAACCCCTATGTCCTTTAAAAGCCTCATTTTGTACCTTGCATGGAGTAGTGTTTTAATAATTTCTTTAGTAAAACTAATGACATACTTCAGTGCTACAAATTTTTATGTAAGAGAAATCCAGTATTGGTTCTACTCAGTGTTACCCATTTGTGAAAATACAACCCAATGATGTTGCAGTTAATTATCATATAGTTATGTAAATGTAACAGGAAAAATGCTATTTTCTATACTGTTCACTATGAAATTTAGCAGATCTAAATCTAGATATTGTTTTACATTTTCCTTGTCTTTGTTATTGGATTATTAGAGATTCTTTAAATGTCTTAGCCAAAATAACTTTGCGTTTTCTCGAAAAATAAACAAAGCTGACCTCCGTGGATTTGACAGAGGTTTAAAGATCCACTAATACTGACTGTGGCCACTAGTCCTAATCATGATTGTTAATCAGGCATTTTGATAGAAATAGTAAGGGTAAGATAAAAGAGATGCGAGTTGGGTTCTAATTACAGAATGATGTAGCATCTGCATCATTTCAGAAAACAGCCCAGAAGCTATTGTTATTATTATAGCAACGTTCATATAATATGCTGCATCTTGAATTTTAGGTTAAAAAAAAAGATATCAACATTTATCACTAATTCATGGGAGCTGGAGGCCATGACTTATCCATTGTTTTACTCATAACCTAGTATCACATAGTAGAATACAAAGCAATAACAGTATTTTCAACACCACCAGCTTTAAAATATTTCATATGTGAACTTTTCCTTTCCTTTGGTCAGTGCTAGAGCTTCACCTCCCCAGCTTTCATCCCCACCACCATGCTGGGCCAGGGGTTACTCAAAACTGGAAGGTGGCTCCTGCTTCTTGAGATGGAACAAAAGGCATCACCCCTCCTCCTGCTCTGGAGCTTTTGGCAGATGGAATAAAAACTACGTCCATTGCATAATTTTTAGATATTTGCTGCCAGGCTACTTATATTCAAAAAGGAAAAAAAATGACTTCCTATGGACCAAGAAATAGTGTTAAAACTTTCAAACGTGTATACAAATATGAATTGTCTGGCGACATGAAGCGAAAACACCTACCATTTGACTGAATTTAACTGGGTGGGGGTGTGTCTTTGTATGTGTCTTCACATGCATGTGCAGTGCTCTGTCTAGCCAGTTCACTATGAATAGTAGCAGTACTTTCCCGGAAAGGAGATGTATGAAACAAAAAGCATTTTAAAAAAGGAAATGCCCTACCCACAGTGCCAGTTCATAACAAAACTATCTTTGATTTTTCTACAAGTGTTTCTGGTGCTTGGTTACACTTCTATCCGTGTTTCAAATGAATGTAATCATAGTTCATACATCATTAGTAATTTATATGTCACTCCAATGAGTAGTTTTCTGAAGCACATCACTGTAGGCCAAAGGATATGAACCATTTAGCTATTTCACCTCCAATTTTCTCTCCTGGAGGCAGTAGGTGGCAAGGGGGTCAACAGGGCAAAAGTGCCATCTATGAACTTGGCTGAGAAAAGAAGAAAGGGTATCTTGTCTGTAATTATAGTTTGAAGTAGTGCATTTGTTAATTCAACACATTTACTAAGAACTCTTATGTGCTGGGAATCATGTTAAAAGCTGGATTTATAATAACAATGCCCTTAAGGAGATACAGTCTCACAAAAAATCGAGACAGTGTGAAACAGTAGGAAAAGTATTCATTCAGGCTACTATGGGAGAACATGGCAGGAGGTCTGGCTTCAAGGATTATGAAGAAGTTCAGTATGACAGGCACAGAGTGTGAGAACAGCCGTCAAAGAGCTGAGGTTGCAGGAGCAGCTAGGAGTAGAGTGGCAGCAGATCAGATTGATACTTTTGGATGATGTTTGGAGAAGGAATTAAAGGAGCAAATTGGAAAGCAAAGAGACGATTTCAGAGGCAACTCTAGTAATCCCAGGGAAACGGAATGCACCAGGGCTTGGGCAGTTCACAGTAAGTGGGGGAGAATATTTAGAAGGTGGAATTAACAAAAATTACAGAAAGAAAAAAAAGGTTACCTATAACACCACCATCAAAAGGCATAATTCACATCAGATATTTCTGTGTGTGTGTGTATGTACATGTATATGTAATCACCAGCACATTTGTGCTTCCCACCTACATATTTTTTATTTTGTTGCGGAGCTTAGGTGAAGCAGATGGAGTTTATCTTCATCACTGTTTATGTTTTTTTGTTAAGGCTTTTTTCCCTAATTTGGTCATACCCTCTCTTCCAGGTGCTTGATATCTTTCTTTATTTTGTGTCCCATCCATTTTCATTCTGGTATTTACTTCTAACTTCTTTATTTCCTGTACTTACTATCAAAACCAACCCCTTTTTATATGGTTGCTTTCTGGATCCAGTGGTAGGCAGAATAGTGGATAAGTTTTCTATATCCTAATCCTTGAAACCTGTAAATAGGTTACTTCATTTGGCAAAATGCACTTTGTAGATATGAGTAAAGTCCTGAAGATTGAGAGACTACCTTATAATAATACAAGTCAATCTGGATTGGCTCAATGTAATCACAGGGGTTCTTAAAAGATGAAAGAAGAAGGCAGAGTCAGAGAAGATATGAATATGGAAGCAGGGATGCACGTGTGTGAGAGAGGGGGAGATTTGAAGATGCTACACTACCGCATTGGAAGATGTAGGAAGGGACCAAGGGATGCAGGTGGCCCCTACACACTGGACAAGTCAAGAAAATCAGTTTTCTCCTGGAGTCTGCAGGAGAAATGCTGCCCTGCAACAGCTTAATTTTAGCTCAGCCAAACCCATTTTGGACTTCTGATATCCAGAACTGTAAGAAGAGAAATCTGTGTTTTAAGCTGCTAAATTAGTGCTAATTCATCATTGTAGCAGTAGGAAACCAGTATGGATATCCTTGTTGAAAAATGGTAGATTTAATCATATGGAGGGACCAGTAACTGACAAAGATTAACATGTTACCTTTTTTGTGTGTTTTGTTGTTGTTGTTGCTGTGTGTGTGTGTGACAGGGTCTCACTCTGTCATCTAGGCTGGAGTGCAATGGTGCAACCATGGCTCACTGCAGTCTTGACCTCTGGAGCTCAAGCAATCTTCTACCTCGCAGGATCAAACAATCCTTCCACCTCAGCCTCCTAAGTAGCTAGGACTACAGGCATGCACCACATTGTCCAGCTAATTTGTGTGTGTGTGTGTGTGTGTGTGTGTGTGTGTGTGTGTTTGTTTTTGAGACAAGGTTTTACCATGTTTCCCCGGCTTGTCTTCAACTTCTGGGCAATCTATCTGCCTTGGCTTCCCAGAGTGCTGGGATTACAAGCATGAGCCACTGCACCTGGCCTATTTTTTTCTTTTTTAACTCCAAGGAAAGACTTACTAATGTTAGTTCTGGAAATCAGTCTGGTGGGGAAGATATTTGGAGTTTAGGTGCAGGCAGGTGAGTGGCAAGTGTGTGGGATGGGAGGAACTTCGCTGAAGTCCTTCTCACTACTCAGGTTACCAGGAGTCACCTTGCTTCCTTTAAGTTTTACAGAGACTCACCAACCAGCTGAGTTCAGTGCAAGATTTGCATTAAAAATTCTTTTCAGTTATAATGGATTTAAAAAAAAATGTTGTGCATTTGTGTGCATCCATAATCTTAGTGTGAATGTGGATTCAGATACCGTGGAGTACAGTTTTACATATTGAGTTTACTTATTTTATATTTAAAATTGATATTTGAATTTTGCATTGGCTCAGCTCATTATTTCCAAGGGGTTGTACACTGACGTGTCCTTGAATTAAGATCTTTCCCCAAAGGGAATTTCTTGCGTCTTGAATAAACAACAGATGTTGAATGTGAGGGAGCTGGAGCTGGAGGAGGATGCCCTTGGAAAGATGAGAGGATATTTTCTGTTGGTGGATGGAACTGCAGGATTGAATAGATGTTCAATGAAATGGAAGAAATAGAAAAGCTAGGGTATCACTTGACACTTGCATTGTTTTTAATTTACCGAAAACATCATCAACCCTTTTGCCGCAGAGACACATCTGATGCAAACACTGTCACTCATCCTTTTTTTCTACTAGTTGGAGAAGAAAAAGAAAAAAGTTTTTTCACTGTATGTTACAGGTCTCTAAACCAAAGCTTTAGACTCCAAGAACAAAAAAAGAACAAAGATCTTATTGGACTGTGAAGAGAAAAGTGATCTCTTAGGAAACTGGGGCTTTGTAGATTTAAATTTGCATCTCAAATTGTCCTAACCTGAAGCATAGTCAACTTTAAATAGACACAGGTGAAGCCTGCTTCTTTGATGGACTCTCCTGGTGATGTTCCAGGAGTCCTTCAGAGCATATTACCGTCATCCTCTCTGAATATTTCAGAGGGTGGAAAAGTGGGGCTGGCATCATATCAGGAAGAAGGTGGTGACAGTCTTGATATCAAGTGACTCTAGGATGATTACACGGGGTTGCCAGATAACTTACATTTGTATCACCTGTAAGGATACATGATATCATTAGTACCTCACAGCAATGCTGGGACACCAGTGCAGAAAACATTATAAACCCCATTTAATAATCTTGGGATGATGCCTAAGAGATGTTAAATCGCTTATCTCACATCACAGTCTTAGGATGTTGTAAAGTCAAATTGGCACCTTGGATTAATTCAGCACACCCTGAACTTGTCTTTCTTCAGTAGTAATCTACCAATGATGCTGTGAAACGTAAACACCTGGAGTACTTTAAAAAAATAGAATCCTGTGCTCCACCTCAGATCCTCTGGGTATGGAGTTTAGAATTCTGCATTTTAAGTAAGTTCCCCAGGGAATTCTTTTGCACACCAAAGTTTAAGAGCTTCTAAGCCTCTGAAGTCCCTTGCTACTCAAAGTGTGACCTATGGACCAGCATCTTACCAGCACCAGCATCACCTGGGAGTTTCTCTGCGAGATATGCAGAATCTTGAGCCAAATTCCAGACATGCTGGATCAGGATCCGCATCATAAGAAGATTCTCAGGGAGTTAAGGCACACTGAAGGATCAGACATACTGGTATAAACCTCAAGGTTGAAGGCTAATAAAACGTCTCCTCAGATGGAAGTAGAAACAGTTGAGACTTAATACGTTTGACTTTTGATTTTCCCTGAATCAAGTCAGCTGAATACTCGTTTCTAGGTTTGGCATAGCAAGGGTCAAAGGCTACGTTACCGCACCCACTCAGTCTTTGACTGTGTGTCCAACAAGCTTATGGAAAATGCTACTCCACTCTCCAGACTGCAGGAGTGAGGCCCATCAGATAGGAAAACTCTAGCTATCTTGTTATCTCTGCCTTCAGTCTGCTACACAAAACTGAACCCTGCAATAATCCTGATCAGCATTAAGAACTGAAACTTGAGGAAAGTGAATTTGAGTAAGTGGAAAATTCTAGAAAGGGGATTCCAGGAGTGAACTGAAGTTATCAACCAACACAGGTACCTATACCTCCCGTTCCTAGAGTGTTTTCTTTTTCCAAAACTGTAATAGTGAATGTAAGGCTAACTGCTGAGCTTAAGATACTGAGAAAATACTTCTGATAATTGGCACCCACCTTGCAAAATCGACAACTTTCTTATTCCTTTTATGAATTTAATATTTGTTTCAGAAAGTCCAACTGTTTCAATTGTCCATAAATTCCAGTTTTTAAAGTTGTTTTAGTAAATAGAAGTTCATAATGGAGACAAAACAGCAGATTTATTATACTGCTTCTGGTATGTGATTCATACATGACATATGTTAATGCTAAATGAAATTACCATTATACTCATGTTGCAGGATATATTCCTGGCTGATGCGGAATGAAAGGGTGTGATTTAAAGGGCCAGATAAGTAAACTGTTTCTACTAGTTTCTTGAAGAGACAGCATATTTTCAGATAGAAAAGAAAAATTAATGTACCTGGAAATAAAACTTGTAAAGATACAGAGCAGAAATGGATTCTAAATTTTTTTTTATTAAGAAAAAACATTGATTTAATACTCATGTTAAGTGTTTTTCTTTAAAAAAAAAATTACCTACTAATGGAGCTCCCTAAATCACAGGAAAACCAAGCAATCATGATGTTTCTCATAGGATCACATGCTTTATATTTAATTTCAAATTCTTGGTGCTTTGAAATCTTTTAAAATTAATCTTAAAGCACACATATCAAAATAGGATGGAAGAGGATATATTATATCTACTTAGAGGAAAAAGAATTCCTAACAAAGCAATCAGACTAGGATGGCATTAGCACACCTTTGAAAAGTGAAAGCAGACAGTATTAAACTTTTAAAAGCTTACTTTGAAGGATTGTGGAATTTGTTAATATCATTTTAGTGAAGAAGAAAAGAAAAGACTGTGTTACATTATTTATTCCAGGATCTTTGAAGGCAGCTGCTTTTTTTCTTCTCTCAGCTGGTTCGTTTTAGTGTTAATGAGCATTAAGCTCATATATCAAAGACAGAATAACAAACCCTTAAATGTCAACCCAAAGGAGATCTTCATTTTTCTATTTGCAACTATGAAGCACGGAGGATAATTTAAGATATGAAAATCTGAAAAATTACCTGAACGTTTATAAAGAGAAAACTGGAAGAGGCATAAAATTGCGGAGTAGTTTTGAAAGGAAGACTTTTAACTGTGTATTCAGCACACAAAAGGAAGGGAGAAAAATACGCCCTTAAGGAATTGACAAGATAGAGACATGCAGTAAAAATTTAGAAATGTGGCCCATTATATCTGTCTCTGAAATGATAAATGTGAACATTTAGGCACTAACTTTAGTACAATGTGTAAGGATGAGCTGACTGATTTGGAAAGCAAAATTTCAGTTTCACGAATGATACTAATTGGAAAAAAAAAAGTAAATAATAGGCAGTCATTCAGCACTCCACTAAAGGACTAAATTGTTCCAGTGCAGTTGCTGAGGCTAACAATAATGGATATGCTGAGTTTAGGGCAGAGTTAAATATTCCTTTTGTAGACAGCAAGAGCAGGTCTCTATGAATGAAGGTGTCACAATGTGCTAACTGAAAAGAGGTTTGAATTAGGAAAATCTTTCAAACTGCATGATTCAACAAATCCAATGGAGAGAGAAAACGTTATGATTCAAGAATAGAATACACACCTGGGCATAAAGGAGTTCTTGCAGCTAAACTAGGCTGGTTCTAAGCATGTAATTTAGGAGAAAGTTGGAATGTACTCATATAAATGAGCAGGTTATCTCAGAGAATTAAAGGCATGCCTTCTTTCTGCCAGGACCCAGGTTTTGTTATCACTGCTTCTGTTGTTATTGTGGTTCTTCTTTATCTATCACTCCTATTATTTCTAAATTTGATTACTTTTTTTCCTTCCTTGATGCTTAGGCTGTCTGTGAGTTTAACTGTGGAACATGAGTTGAAAGTGTACAAATTGTGTGTAATTGTGCAGAGAAGCTATGCAGATCATACTGACACTCAAAGGCAGATGTACATATCTACAGACTATCAGGTCACCTTCGTGACAAGGACTGAAGCTCACATGACACCTCCTGCTTAAACCATCTGCCATTGGGACCAATATTCCATTATTAAAAATTCAGTTCTTAAAGACATTTTTAGGTCTTACAGTTACCTAAGTGCAGACCAATACTATAAGAGTGGTGATCTCCTATGTCATAGTGAACTCAATGTTAGCAAGAATTAATGAACAATTGTTATATTTGCCTTCTCTGGTTTCTAGTTCAGCTTCTCACATTTACAAACCCCTATTCTCTTAGGCACTCCAAATTCCTTACTCATGATAACAAGAAAGTATCCAATAGAAAACTCACTTTAAGCTGTTAGTGATTCTTTTTATGATTTCTGCCATCCAGAAAAATGTATCTGCAAAGAAAAGAACAAAGGACAGAAAGATGAGATAATGCTTAACCAAACCCATGGAATAACTAATAACCTTTCAAGCAGTTTAGCACTTGCAAGAGAGAGACAATTTGGGATCGTTGGAAGCTCCCCTGATATTTCTCAAATAATTATGTTTCTGTATTCATAAGTATGTTACCAGAAGATAAGATCAATACTTTATTAAAATTAGAGTCACATTTTCATATCAGAATAGATTTTTTTTTCTTACAATCTAATGATTTTCTGGGTTGTCCACTTTACTCTCAACCCTCAAAAGCAAGCCAATTTTAGAGCACAAACCTAAGACATCTTTGAAGACAAACATATTCCCGACTCCATACCAAAAGATATAATGCAATCCAAATCCAAATAATAGAATTTTGAATAAGGTTTCTTTTGTATTTCATGTGACCAAATTTTTTCCTTTAGCCTGTATAGAGGAGGATATGTCATAATGTAAGGAATATTGATGAGAGAAAATTGTAGGAAGATGATATGTGATAAGAAAAAGAAAAATAATTTTGTTGAGAAATTGTTTGCAATGTTGTTTCAGAGCATAGTAATCTTTTGTTTCCTTTAAAGAATTCTAAACTAGGATGTGCCCAGGAAACAGCACACTCAAACTAGATACTCAAGGGGAATTTAATGAAGAAACCACTTATAAAAGAATAAGTAGGACTTATAGGGAAATTAACAAGGGATATTGCAGTACTAAAGGGCTAGCAATAATAGGAACTGTTGGTCAACCCAGACCAGAACGGGCAAGGAAGAAACCAGAATGAGAAACTTTACAGGCAAGGCTATCTGACAGCCCCATTATCTTTTTAGAAGATGCAGCAGAATCACAGGGACCTGACAGGAGAGAGCTGGAAAAACAAAAACTTTAGCCAGTCTCTCTCTCTTACCAGCCAGTGATTTCCCATTCCTGCTTCTCTTTGGAAAACCCAATGGGAAGCGAAAATGCAGGGGAGCTTGTGGACATAATCAATACAGATCAGCCCTTGGAGCAGAGCTTGGTGGGAAAAGGCAGGGAGTAGATCTTGAGGGCCGAATGGAGGATCTATTGTTGCCCATTGGCATTGAATCAAATTTCATTCAACCCCTTTCAATGTTTATACCTGAATGGTTCATTTTCTTTTCCATATTTGTAGCATTTCGGCTGTCTGCCCACTGGTAGTGTCCCTACAGCATTAGACTATTTCTTTTGTTCTCATTTTATCCTTAACAATTTCACAAGATTTGCATTATCCATCCACCCACTAATATCATCCCGTGGTGCTGAGAACAGCCACAGTTACTACCGGGAGGTCTCCAATTGAGGCAATCTTCTACAGCTATTCCTGGATTCCACAGCTGTTTTAGAGCTTGGGAGGGCCACATTCCACAAGCTGTTAGGAAACAACTAATGTGTTCTCGAATTACTTTTACTGAGATTTTATATGAAGAAGGTAAAGTGGGTTGGTTACTAAGGAACAGGTAAGTAGAAGAAACAGTACTTCAAATTGTGCTTTAGTTTGCACTCCCCTAGTTGGATGCAATAAGAATAAACATGGGTGGATTCCCCACTTTCTTCTCCTAGAATCCTATGATAGTCGAATTTTGCTGACTCTCTCAACTCCTTTAGAGAGAGTGTTTTTAATTGACATGAGAGATGTTGAGTCAATCTATAGCATATAGTGATGGAGTTGCAGAAGGGTGAAAAAACAATACTTATATGGGGGCTGGATGTATAGGGAAATATTTGTGAAGAGACTGTCTGAAGCATCTGGAGTTTAACAGAAATGGACAGGAAAACAAAGGGTATTGCTAAGGACTATGTATTTGGAGCCTTAACATTTTTTATGTAAGCAAATATTTTGAGTTTTTCTTAAAATTCTTATTTGCTGATGACAGTTCTTCAAACCAATGTCATTACTTTGAATCAAGACTACATAGATACCAATTTTTAAAAGCTACTCTTTTGGAGGTTATGGAACATAATTTTATATCTTAGGAATATAGCTCTCTAAGTCATCTCTCTAGACCTCGGCTGAGAGAGATTATTTACCCAAATCTTTAGAACAATTTTGGAAAGATGAATGAAGGGTATTGGTAGAAAGAGATATTGTACTTGAATTGATGGTTATTGGAAAAATTAAAATAATGATCACACTGATATTAATTACAAAATTTTGAAATAACCAAGCTTATGATAATTAATTAAATTAAGAGTACTGACTGGGCCTGGTGGCTCACACCTGTAATCTCAGCATTTTGGGAAGCCAAGGTGGGCAGATAGCTTCAGGCCAGAAGTTTGAGATCAGCCTAGGCAACATGATGAAAGCCTGTCTTAACAAGAGGATAAATTAGCCAGGGATGTATGGCGCGTGTATACACGCGCGCGCGCACACACACACACACACACACACACACACACACACATTGTGAAATGGCTAATTCGAGCTAATGTATACATTACCTTACATGTTTATTATCTTTTTGTGGTGAGAAGAGTTAAAATCTACTCTGTTAGCAATTTTTAAGAATACAATATGTACATTGTTATTAACTTTAGTCATAGTGTTTGTAAGGTAGATCCCTTGAACTTTTTTTTCCTGCCTAAATGAAACTGTATCCTTTGGACCAAGATCTCTTCATCCCATCCACCACTCCAGTTCTCTGCTTCTATGAGTTCTAAAAGTCCACATATAAGTGAGGTTATGTGGTCTTTGTGTTTCTGTTTCTAGCTTATTTTACTTAACGTAATGTCCTCCAGGTTTATCCATGCTGTCACAAATGACAGGATTTCCTTCTTTTATAAGGTTGAATAGTATTCCACTGTGTGTGTGTGTGTGTGTGTGTGTGTATGTGGTATATCATATTTTGTTTTTCTGTTAATTTGCTGATAAATGCTTAGGTTGATTCTATATCTTGGCTATTATGAATAAGACTTCAATGAACATGGAAGTACAGATATTTCCTTGACATATCAATTTCTCATTCTTTGGATATGAACCCAGTAATGGTATTCCTGGATCATATGGCAGTTATGTTATACTTTTAGTTTATTGAGCCATTTCTATACTGTTTTTCATAACAGTGGTACTAATTTACATTCCCACCAACAGTGTACAACAGCTCTCTTTTCTCCCCATCCTCATTAACATGTTATCTTTTGTCATTTTGATAATAACCATTCTAACAGGTGTGAGTTCACTGTGGTTTTAATTTGTATTTCCTTGTGATATTGAACATTTTTTCACATACTTATTAACCATTTGTGTGTCTTCTTTTGAGATATGTCTATACAGATTCTTTGTCTATTTTTAAATGAGGGTTTTGTTTTTGTTTTTTACTATTGTTTTGATTTCCTTGTATATTTTAGATATTAAGCCCTTATCAGATATATGGTTTGCAAATATTATTTTCACATTTCATAAGTTGTCTCTTCACTCTTTTGATTGGCTGTGCAGAAGCTTTTTAGTTTTATGTAATCCCATTTGTCTATTTTTGCTTTTGAGTTCATAGGCAGAAAAGTCATCATCCAGACTAACATAATGGAAATTTCCCCCTGTGTATTCTTATAGTAGTTTTACAACTTCACATCTTACAGCTGAGACTTTAATTCATTCTGAATTGTCTTTTTTAAATATATGGTATGAGATTATTCTGCTTCCTCTAAAGATATTCAGTTATTCCAACACCATTTATTGAAGAGCTTATCCTTTGTTAGATTTAAATGTGTGTTCTTGGTTCCTTTGCAGAAAGTCAACTGACTGTAAATGCATGAATTTCTGGGCTGTCTATTCTGTTTCATTGCTTTGTATGTCTTTTTAAAAATGCTGATACCATGTTTTTTGGTTACCATGGCTTTGTATTATATTTTGAAGTCAGGTAGTATGATGCCTCCAGTTTTGTTCTTGCTGAAGATTGCTTTGGTCATTTGGTGTCATTCATAGTTCCATAAAAATTTTATAATCGTTTTATCTATTTCTGAAAAATGTCATTGGAATTTTCATAGGGACTGCATTGAATCTGTAAACATTTTTGGGCAATATGGCCGTTTTTACAGTATTAATTCTGGCAATTCATAAACACTGGATATCTTTCCACTTACTTGCATTTTATTCCTTTTTTTTCATCAATGTCTTACATTTTTTAGTGTACAGGTCTTTCACCTCCTTGGTAAAATTTACTCACAAGTATATTATTATTATTTAGTTTAGCTATTATAAATGAGACAATTTCCCTTATTTCTTTTTTTTGGAAAGTTTATTGTTAGTGTAGAGAAACACTACTTATTTTTGTATGTTGATTTTGTATCCTGCCACTTTATTCAATGTGTTGAATATATTATAACAGTTTTTGGATGGAATATTTATGGTTTTCTATGTATGAGGTCATATTGTCTGCAGAGAGTTAAGTTATTTTGCAGTTTAAATGCCTTTTCTTTCTTTTTCTTGCCTATTTTCTGTGGCTAGAATTTCTTGTATTGTGTTGAATAGAAGTGGTAAGAGTAGGCATCCTTGCCTTGGTCCTGATCTTGGAGGAAAAAGCTTTTAATTTTTCACAGTTGATAATGATGTTGGCTATGGGTTTGTCATATATGGCCTTTATTGTGTTGAGGTACATTCTTTTTATACTTACTTTATGGAGAGGTTTTATCATGAAAAAATATTGAATTTTATCAAGATTTTTTTTGGCAAAGGTGGGGATAGATAGAGGAATTCATGGCCTCTTTCTAATACTCTTGAGACTAAATACTCCAAGCAATTTGCTGCTGTTGTAGGAATTGTGATCAAGACACTTTGGAAATTGCATGTATAGGCCAGAATCTTCAGACATTTGGGAGTAAATACAATGCTAGAAGCCTTTTCAGAAGCCACTATTTTCAGAAGAACCTACCAAATCCAACATGAATTTTGTGTGGATTCAAGTTGTAGATTGGGTGTCTCTGGGCATGCATTGGGGTGGTGGGGTAGTGGGGGTACTGTCCATATGATTGGTAAGGTAGACTGGACCATTACTCATAATCAGATGCCACCACTATTAGTAAATATCTGTGAGTAAGAGAACACGGTTCTGTTTTTGAGTCCAGAATAGAATTACTATGGTACACCATTTGCCAAAGGACAACAGAAAGGGAAGTAGATAGTCAAAAATACCTGTCAGATTCACATGAGGGCAATTTTTAGAAATTAGTAAGGATTAGATGCTGCTTCTCTGCTCAGCCTGCAAATTCCACCTGTAAATGAACTTAATTTGGTTGAAGCAAAAAAGAAATAAAATTGATTGACAAACAAGGAACAGGATAAAATTTAGGAATCACAGTTACAGTTTGGGAAAGCTATAATTTTGGGGGGGTAATTTAAATTTTTCCTTTGATTCAGACATTCAAAAATATATTTGTTAGGTAGTAGCTAGGAATAGTAGGGGAGTAAAGGCCAACCCAGAACTGGTTCTCAAGGAACCCAACTTGCAGGTGCTTTGTGTATTGTGATGTCTTGCGGTTTGCCAACTGTCCATCCTCATCAGTATTCTGTGACGGACCATATAGGTTCTGGCTTCATTGCAATTATGGTAGAAACAGAAATGGAAACAAAATTTGTCTTTGGTAACATGAGTCTCATTGTTCTACACAGGCCTCCTAGGTTCTGGGAGTATCTGTTGTCAAACCCCTTCAGGTTTACCCATTTACCCACCTCGTATTCTGCTCCCTTTTTCTCATCTTAAAATCTACACACTGTGCTATTGGAGGTGGTTTCATAGCTTCTCAGTATTTCCAAGTTTTTTTTTTGTAAAATAATGATACCAGTCTCTGAACTATAATTCATTGTGTTGCTAATAAAGATCAAATGAGATAATAAATGGGAAGATATTTTGGAAAGTGTACAAGGCTGTACAAATTCAACAGAAACAGAATGGTTTACAACTCTGGTTGTAAACCTTGACTAGACCTTACAGTTTGGAGAACTTTCCAAAGTACCACTCCCTGGGTCCCTCCTCCAGAGACTCTGATCCAGTTGATCTAGAATCAGAATATTTTACGTCCTAGAATCAGAATATTTTAGGAGTAATTCTGTTTTACAGGCAGTGTTGAGTGTCCGTTTACTCCTTAGAGAGTTCATTACTTCCCCATGACAGGTTTTATTTTTTTAATTTTACATGTTTGGTTTCATAATGAATTATAAAAGTAGGGATTCTATCTCCTTTTAAAGGAATTTTAGCCACCAGTAAAATGTTTGCTAAACCATCTTCATTGGACTTTTGATACTTCCCACAGCTTTTGCTGTGCTCTCCTACCCAGGAGGGCAAACACTGGAATGGTCACAGAGCTCATAACCAGAAAAGGAGCGGAGCACCCAGTCAGGCATGTGGCATGAAAGGCTGATGCTGGGTATTTTAAGCCTCAGGATTGTAAACAGGAGTTTAATCTGTTGACTGGGGATTTCTTCATGAACCACATGCCTTTAGAATATTCTGGTGACTCACTTCCCTCCAGAAGTCCCCTTCTCCGTGTTGCCCACTCTCCCCAGCAAATACTGCCAGGTTTGTTCCCTGCTTTCTTGTGTGCATGAAGATAGAAGCCTAAAAAAATGGGGGAGATTTTATCATTGCTGTCATGAACAGCTACATGTTGAAAAAAGGTGAACTAACTTCAGCTGATTTTTTTTTCTGTCAGAATGTATTTACTGTGAATTACTCATGTGCAATACAAAATTTGATAGGTTTATATATAGCCAGCCACATATAGATGAAAATTTAGAATTCAGTTTTAAATCATGTGACAACTGGCATTGAATTTCCAGTTATTTTTGCTAAACATCTGTGTAATTTATTTACTAGTATACATTCATATTTACAGTTTCCTTTCATAAAAACAATTCTAAAATGATTGGCTATCTGCTTGTTTACCCAATGCTAAAGGCAAGTCTGAAAATTTGCAACTGCATTTAAAGCATCATTCTAATCACTGACAGGCATTCCTATATCCTATATTGTGACTTTTGTGTTATTAAAAAAATCATAATATCATAATAATTCTTTTGAAAAGTAGAAATAGGAACCATTAAGCATTAGAGATCATGCTTTATTTTCTCTCTCTCTCTCTCTCTCTCTCTCTGTGTGTGTGTGTTTGTTTTCTTTTTGAGATGGAGTTTCACTCTCTTACCCAGGCTGGAATGCAGTGACATGATCTCCACCTCCTGGTTCAAGGGATTCTCCTGCCTCAGCCTCCCCAGTATCTGGGATTACAGGCATGCTCAGCTAATTTTTGTCTTTTTGGTAGAGATGGGGTTTTGCCGTGTTGGCCAGGCTTATCTTGAACCCCGGGCCAAAAGTGATCCACCCAACTCAGCCTCCTAAAGTGCTGTAATTACAGGCGTGAACCAACACACCCAGCTCATGCTTTATTCGCTTAGAAAGTCATAGAAGTGTATTTTTTTTTTATCCATGACATCGATTGTACCTTGGAGAACTTTCATTTTTCAGCATTCATGTATGTCTTTATTTAAGACAGTCTGAAATATAAAGCATCAGTTAATCTAATAAACCCAGAACAAGTATTTGCATTATGAAAATGGTTCATCACAGAGGTCTTTAAAAGTTAGTTGTGGAAGACAGTGTGGTGATTCCTCAAGGACCTAGAAATAGAACTTCCATTTGACCCAGCAATCCCATTGCTGGGTATATATCAAAAGGATTATAAATCGTTCTACTATAAGGACACGTGGACACGAATGTTCATTGCAGCACTGTTTACAATAGCAAAGGCCTGGAACCAACCCAAATGCCCATCGACGATAGACTGGACAGGGAAAATGTGGCAGGTATACACCATGGATTTTTTTCCCCCATTTATTTATTTTATTGCATTTTAGGTTTTGGGGTACATGTGAAGAACATGCAAAATTGTTGCATAGGTACACACTTGGCAGTGTGATTTGCTGCCTTCCTCCCCATCACCTGCATCTGGCATCTCTCCCCTCGCTATCTCTCCACAGCTCCCCACCCCCCACCGTCCCTCCCCTATTTTCCCCCAACTGACTCCAGTGTATAGTGCTACCCTCCCTGTGTCCATGTGTTCTCATTGTTCAACACCTGCCTATGAGTGAGAACATGCGGTGTTTGATCTTCTGCTCTTCTGTCAGCTTGCTGAGAATGATGGTTTCCAGGTTCATCCATGTCCCTACAAATGACCCAAACTCATCGTTTTTGATGGCTGCATAATATTCCATGGTGTATATGTGCCACATTTTCCCTATCCAGTCTATCATCTATGGGCATTTGGGTTGGTTCCAGGTCTTTACTATTGTAAACAGTGCTGCAATGAACATTTGTGTGCACGTGTCCTTATAGTAGAACGATTTGTAATCCTTTGGATATATACCCAGCAATGGGATTGCTAGGTCAAATGGAATTTCTATTTCTAGGTCATTGAGGAATCGCCACACTGTCTTCCACAATGGTTGAACTAATTTACACTCTCACCAACAGTGCAAAAGTGTTCCTATTTCTCCACATCCTCTCCAGCATCTGTTGTCTCTAGATTTTTCAATGATTGCCATTCTAACTGGCGTGAGATGGTATCTCACTGTTGTTTTGATTTGCATTTCTCTGATGACCAGTGATGATGAGCATTTTTTCATATGTTTGTTGGCCTCATGTACATCTTCTTTTGTAAAGTGTCTGTTCATATCCTTTGCCCACTTTTGAATGGGCTCGTTAGGTTTTTTCTTGTAAATCTGTTTTAGTTCTTTGTAAATTCTGGATATCAGCCCTTTGTCAGATGGGTAAACTGCAAAAATTTTTTCCCATTCTGTTGGTTGCCAATTCACTCTAATGATTGTTTCTTTTGCTGTGCAGAAGCTGTGGAGTTTGATTAGGTCCCATTTGTCTATTTTGGCTTTGTTGTCAATGCTTTTGGTGTTTTGGTCATGAAGTCCTTGCCTACACCTATGTCCTGAATGGTTTTGCCTAGATTTTCTTCTAGGGTTTTTATGGTGTTAGGTCTTATGTTTAAGTTTTTAATCCATCTGGAGTTAATTTTAGTGTAAGGTGTCAGGAAGGGGTACAGTTTCTGCTTCCTGCACATGGCTAGCCAGCTTTCCCAACACCATTTATTGAACAGGGAATCCTTTCCCCATTGCTTGTTTTTGTCTGGTTTGTCAAAGATCAGATGGTTGTAGATATGTTGCGTTGCCTCCAAGGCCTCTGTTCTGTTCCATTGGTCTATATCTCTGTTTTAGTACCAGTACCATGCTGTTTTGATTATGGTATCCTTGTAGTATAGTTTGAAGACTGGTAGTGTGATGCCCCCCACTTTGTTCTTTTTGCTTAGAATTGACTTGGCTATGTGGGCTCTCTTTTGGTTCCATATGAAGTTTAAGGTGGTTTTTTCCAGTTCTGCGAAGAAGGTCATGGGTAGCTTGATGGGGATAGCATTGAATCTGTAAATTACTTTGGGCAGTATGGCCATTTTCACGATATTGATTCTTCCTAACCATGAACATGGAATGTTTCTCCATCTGTTTGTGTACTCTCTTATTTCATTGAGCAGTGGCTTGTATTTCTCCTTGAAGAGGTCCTTTACGTTCCTTCTTAGTTGTATTCCTAGGTATTTTATTCTCTTTGTGGCAATTGTGAATGGAAGTTTGTTCTTGATTTGGCTCTCTTTAAGTCTGTTATTGGTGTATAGGAATGCATGTGATTTTTGCACATTGATTTTGTATCCTGAGACTTTGCTGAACTTGCTTATCAGTTTCAGGAGGTTTGGGCCTGAGACGATGAGGTCTTCTAGATATACAATCATGTCGTCTGCAAATAGAGACAATTTGACTTCCTCCTTTCCTATTTGAATGCCCTTTATTTCTTTTTCTTGCCTGATTGCTCTGGCTAGAACTTCTAATACAATATTGAATAGCAGTGGTGAGAGAGGGCATCCTTGTCTGGTGCCACATTTCAAGGGGAATGCTTCCAGTTTTTGCCCATTCAGTATGATATTGGCTGTTGGTTTGTCATAAATAGCTTTTATTATTTTGAGATACGTTCCATCAGTACCAAGCTTATTGAGGGTTTTTAGCATAAAGAGCTGTTGAATTTTGTCAAAGGCCTTCTCTGCATCAATTGAGATAATCATGTGGTTTTTGTCTTTGGTTCTGTTTATGTGGCGAATTACGTTTATAGACTTGTGTATGTTGAACCAGCCTTGCATCCCCGGGATGAAGCCTACTTGATCATGGTGGATAAGCTTTTTGATGTGCTGTTGCAATTGACTTGTCAGTATTTTATTGAAGATTTTTGCATCTATGTTCATCATGGATATTGGCCTGAAGATTTTTTTTCTTGTTGAGTCTCTGCCGGGTTTTGGAATCAGGATGATGTTGGTCTCATAAAATGATTTGGGAAGAATTCCCTCTTTTTGTATTGTTTGGAGTAGTTTCAGAAGGAATGGTACCAGCTCCTCTTTGTATGTCTGGTAGAATTCAGCTGTGAACCCATCTGGACCTGGGCTTTTTTTGGGTGGTAAGCTCTTAATTGCTGCCTCAAGTTCAGACCTTGCTATGTGTCTGTTCAGGGTTTCGGCTTCTTCCTGGTTTAGGCTTGGGAGGAGGCAAGTGTCCAGGAATTTATCCATTTCTTCCAGGTTTATTAGTTTGTGTGCATAGATTTGTTTGTAATAATCTCTGATGATGGTTTGAATTTCTGTGGAATCTGTGGTGATATCCCCTTTATTGCTTTTTATTGCATCAATTTGGTTATTCTCTCTTTTCCTTTTTATTAATCTGGCTAGTGCTCTGTCTATTTTGTTCATCTTTTCAAAATACCAGCTCCTGGATTTATTGATTTTTTGAAGGGTTTTTGTGTCTCTATCTCCTTCAGTTCTGCTCTGATCTTAGCTATTTCTTGTCTTCTGCTAGACTTTGAGGTTTTTTGATCTTGCTCCTCTAGCTCTTTCAGTTTTGATGATAGGGTGTCAATTTTGGATCTCTCCTTGCTTCTCATGTGGGCACTTATTGCTATATATTTTCCTCTAGAGACTGCTTTAAATGTATCCCAGAGATTCTGGTATGTTGTGTCTTCATTCTCGTTGGTTTCGAAGAACATCTTTATTTCTGTCTTCATTTCATTGTTTATCCAGTCAAATTCAAGAGCAAGTTGTTCAGTTTCCATGAAGCTGTGCGGTTCTGGGTTAGTTTTTGAATTCTGAGTTCTAACTTGATTGCACTGTGGTCTGAGAGACGGTTTGTTACGATTTCCGTTCTTTTGCATTTGCTGAGGAGTGATTTACTCCCAATTATGTGGTCAATTTTAGAGTAGGTGTGATGTGGTGCTGAGAAGAATGTATATTCTGTGGATTTGGGGTGGAGATTTCTGTAAATGTCTATTAGGTTTGCTTGGTCTAGGTCTGAGTTCAAGTCTTGGATATCCTTGTTAATTTTCTGTCTGGTTGATCTGTCTAATGTTGACAATGGGGTGTTAAAGTCTCCCACTATTATTTTGTGGGAGTCTAAGTCTCTTTGTAAGTCATTAAGAACTTGCCTTATGTATCTGGGTGCTCCTGTATTGGGTGCGTATATATTTAAGATCGTTAGCTCTTCTTGATGCATTGATCCTTTTACCATTATGTAATGTCCCTCTTTGTCTCTTATGACTTTGTTGCTTTAAAGTGTAATTTATCAGAGATGAGAATTGCAAGTCCTGCTTTTTTTTGCTCTCCATTTGCATGGTAAATCTTCCTCCATCCCTTTATTTTGAGCCTTTATGTATCCTTGCATGTGAGATGGGTTTCCTGGATACAGCACACCTATGGGTTTTGGCTTTTTATCCAGTTTGCCAGTCTGTGTCTTTTGATTGGGGCATTTAGTCCATTTACATTTAGGGTTAATATTGTTATGTGCAAATTTGATACTGCCATTTTGGTGCTAGCTGGGTGTTTTGCCCTTTAGTTGAGCTGGTACTTGTTGTTCCTTTATATGTGTAGAGCCTCTTTCAGGAGCTCTGGTAGAGCTGGCCTGGTGGTGATGAAATCTCTGAGTACTTGCATGTTCACAAAGGATGTTATTTTTCCTTCACTTATGAAGCTTAGTTTGGCTGGATAGGAGATTCTGGGTTGAAAGTTCTTTTCTTTAAGGATGTTGAATATTGGCCCCCACTCTCTTCTGGCTTGTAGGGTTTCTGCTGAGAGATCTGCTGTGAGTCTGATGGGCTTCCCTTTATGGGTAACCCGTCCTTTCTCTCTGGCTGCCCTTAGTATTTTCTCCTTCATTTCACCCCTGGTGAATCTGACGATTATGTGCCTTGGGGTTGCTCTTCTTGACGAATATCTTTGTGGTGTTCTCTGTATTTCCTGGACTTGAATGTTTGCCTGCCTTGCTAGGTTGGGGAAGTTTTCCTGGATAATATCCTGAAGAGTATTTTCCAGCTTGGATTCATTCTCTTTGTCGCATTCAGGTATGCCTATCAAACATAGATTAGGTCTTTTCACATAGTCCCACATTTCTTGGAGACTTTGTTCATTCCTTTTTACCCTTTTTTCTCCAGTCTTGCCTTCCCATTTTATTTCATTGAGTTGATATTCGACCTCTGATATCTTTTCTTCTGCTTGGTCAATTCAGCTGTTGATACTTGTGCATGCTTCACGAAGTTCTCGTGTTGCGTTTTTTAGCTCCCTCAATTCACTTATATCCCTTTCTAATTTGTCCTTTCTCGTTAGCGTTTCGTCAAATCTTTTTTCAACGTTCTTAGTTTCTTTGCATTTGGTTAAAACATGTTCTTTAAGTTCACAGAAGTTTCTTACTACCCACCTTCCGAAGTCTGATTCTGTCATTTCATCACATTCGTTCTCCCTCCAACCTTGTTCCCTTGCTAGTGAGGAGTTGTGATCCCTTGTAGGAGGAGAGGTGTTCTGGTTTCGGGTGTTTTCATCCTTTTTGTCCTGCTTTCTTCCCATCTTTAAGGATTTATCCACCTGTCGACTTTGTAGTTGCTGGCTTTCAGATTGGGTCTCAAATCTTTCAGATTGATGTTCTGTTTGTTGATGATGAGGTTATTTCTGTTTCTTGGTTTTCCTTCTGACAGTCTGGCCCCTCTGCTGTAGGTCTGCTGAGGTTCACTCCAGGCCTTGCTTGCCTGTGGTTCACCTGCAGCAGCTGCTGAACAGTAAGTGTTGTTACCAGTTTTCTTCTTCTGCTATCTTTGTCCCACAAAGATACCCGCCTAGTGTCAGTCTGATCTCTCCTTTATGAGGTGTATCTTTGGATATATAGTGGTCAGGGAGCTGCTTGAGACGGCGGTCTCTTTATAAGAGCTCAAATAGTGAGCTGTGAGCTCTGTTGTTGTTCATTCAGAGCTGCTGGGCAGGTACTTTTAGGTCTGCTGCAGCAGAACTCATAAATTGCTTTTTGTTCCCAGGTGCTCTGTCCCAGGGATTTAGGGCTTTATTTATGAGTTTCCGTTATGCTGCCGCCTTCTTTTTTTTTTTTCCTTCAGAGCTGCCCTGCCCAGCAAGGAGGCAGCCTAGTCACTGTCTGCCTATAGAGGCTTTGCTGAGCTGCTATGGGCTCTGCCCCACTGCCGAGTGAACTTCTCTGCAGTCCTGTTTATATGGGTGTAGTTAGAACTGCTTTGGCGATGGTGGCCTGCCTCTGTTGAGATGGAGTCTCTCTGCTGTGGTGGGTTGCCTTGGCAATGGCGGGCTGCCTTAGCATTGGCCGACTACCTCCGTCCTGGCGCGCTGCCTCGGTAATGGCGGATGCCCCTCCCCCAGAGAGCTGGACCGTCCCGGGTTCAGCTGCACTTGCTGTGAAAGTCTCAATCCAGAGTTTCTGGTTGCTGTTCTTTTGTGGGGGTGGGACCAGCCGAGCCTGATAGCCTGGCTCCCTGCCTCAGCTCCTTTTTTAAGTTGGTGTTCTAGTCGCCTGTTGAAGAGGCGCTGAGGTCTGTTTGTTTTCCCCTGCAGCCACTCACTGCACTGGCTTAAACAGCAGCACTGAGGTTTGCGGTGCTTTTTTTTTTTTTTTTTTTTTTTTGTCCTGGAATCTACTGTCCTGGTTCCCTGCTCAGTCCCCTTTTTAAACAGACGAATGGGCGACTTCCCATGGCTCCAATCACCAGCCAAAAGGGCACCTGGACCAGTGCATTTTGTACGGAGAACAGCTGCTCTGGGGCGCTGATAAAGCAGCCGTGCGGGGCAAAGCAACAGCGCCGGCCGGCACAGCCGCGCTGGCTGAAACAGCCGCACTGGCGACCGTGGAGCTCCTCTGTCTGGGAATTTCCTAGTCTGTGGGCAATAAAAATGCAGTGTCCACTCACCCTCTGCGCTTTCACGGGGAGCTGCAATCCTGAGCTGTTCCTAAACGGCCATCTTGGATCTGGAAAAGTACAGCATGGAATATTATGCAGCCATCAAAAACGATGAGTTTGGGTCCTTTGTAGGGACATGGATGAATCTGGAAACCATCATTCTCAGCAAACTGACAGAAGAGCAGAAGATCAAACACCGCATGTTCTCACTGATAGGAGGGTGTTGAACAATGAGAACACATGGACACAGGGAGGGGAGCACTACACACTGGAGTCAGTTGGGCGGAAATAGGGGAGGGACGGTGGGGGATGGGGATCTGGGGAGAGATAGCAAGGGGAGAGATGCCAGATGTAGGTGATGGGGAGGAAGGCAGCAAATCACACTGCCACGTGTGTACCTAGGCAACAAACTTGCATGTTCTTCACATGTACCCCCAAACCTAAAATGCAATAAAATAAATAAATGGGGGGAAAAAAAAGTTAGCTTTGAAATTGTTAAGCCCATAAATTGCCATTGACATGGCAAATTGAAATTAGTGATTCATTTGTGGGAAATTACCTTAAGTGATTTTGAAGAAAACATTACAAATATGTACACAAAGTTGCTCATCATCGTGTTATGTAGGCTTTGAAAAAAAAAAATGAAAATGGCCTAAATACCTAACAATCATGCAATAGTAAGTAAGTAGCATTAAATTTATTGGATGCACAATTATAAAGTTTTAAAAATGAATATTTAAAAATATTATAAATTTTACACTTTAAAATAAGAATTTAAATTTTGTGTTATGTGTATTTAATCACAATAAAATAATCTTATAAAATATGGAAGCAATATTTATTAGCATATATTGCAGTATAAATTGTGGCTATGCTACAATTTATATTGAAATTATAGGACATATGTACACAGATGGAAAAAGACAAAAGAAATAAAAAAATCAAAATTGTATTATTTAAAGTGGTGAGATCATAGATTTTTTTCTATTTAATATTTTTAACATTATTTTACATCAGAACAAGTTTTACCACTTTGAAAATGTAATTAAAGATATTGACTCTATATATAAAAAAATCAGGGACCATCTCAAATTGTTATCCATATCAGGCCTATCATCTATTCAGATATATACTCAGTAAATTACTTTACTTTTCATAGTGCATATTTCATGCAAGATGGTGCTGAACATAAGCAGATTTACAGGTATGGACAAGAAAAAACACTAGATATATTAGTATTTGTTTGGGCGAGAGACAGAGGTAGTTATTCAATATCCCATTTGAAAATAAGACAAAAATAATCAGAAAAAAATGCTGCTGATCAAACTGATGAAAACCTGGGGGCTATTGATATTTTCTGTGGACAGTAATGCCTCATTATAACAGTGGTGAGTACTGATGAGTTCTTAATAAAACCTAGACTTATCTTTTAAGCACTCAAGCTAAAAAGCAAATAAACACTAAAAAATATTTTGAAGGGAATCTTTCTGAAATGTATTATACACTTTCCTGCATTTCTAAACAGTTACCACAGAATTTGACCTTTTCCATTTGACTTACATTTATGGCCCTGCATTGCTGAGCTGGTAGCATGCTGCAGTTTGTGTGGTTCTTCTATCTCTTCCTTTGCTATAAAATGTCACTTTCTAAACAAATGACACAAGTCTGTATCGACAGAACCATCTTCTACTTCCATTTGAATTTCCTATGTCCAATTTTCTCAGATCAGGTAAACACTGTAACAAGCTTTCTTGAGCTTTGTGTGTTATATGATTAATAATGTAAATCATGTGGCTCCTCTGGGAAGTAAAGAGCTTGAGGTTTTTGGAAAGGTCTTTTGATAGCCTAGAGGTCTTGTTCTAAATTCTGAATGTACAACTGTATTCTGAAGGATCAAACTTGCAGATGCCTGGCTCTCAGATAAGTGGTGAGTCACAGAACTAATGTTATATTAGAAGCAGAGGGAAATGCTGGTGGACAAATTATATTTTGTTAATGTATGATATTTTTGCTCTTTATATTAGGAGAGAGGATGAAAGAATCATGAGTAGACTGCAATGGAAGAAATAATCCAAAAAGGACACCAGGAATTAGAACACATTTAAATAGGCAGAAAATGGTACATAGAAAACTGAAATGCAGAAGAGAAAGAGAAAAAAATCTTTTTTAGATTAGATTTTTATATTATTTAATATGTTTGAGGCTTTGTCCTTAGCAATTGAATGTGGGTTTTTCTGAATGTACAGCCATCCAACTTAAGGAAATAATTAGGAGATTACATAGTTTCCAAAGCATAAGAGGCAGAGGCTAGAAAATTATATTGTCTTTAAATAAAACTGACACTTTAAATGTTGGTATTCTGAAGCTAGTATGAGAGATAACATGGAAAACATGTGTAAACTCAAAATATAACAACCTCACTCCCTCTGGCAAAAATAAACCCCAAAACCAAAACCTCTCCTGCTTCTAAGTTTCTGACTAGGAAGTTGAACTAAGAGGCACACAAGTGTACCCTTTAGTGAAGAGACGTAAGGCAGCATTGATGTAAGACTTCAAAGTTCTAGGCTCCCAGATTACCTTTCCATGACATGAACAAGTCCTGTCCCACTCTCTAGACCTTTGTGAAATATCATCTGTAAAATGAATAATTGGAATAGAACATTGCTAGCCTCCTTTTAGAGCTCAAATAAAAAGTTGTTATCTTTCACAACTTCTCCCTAACTTTGGAAGAAGTTGATCAATATCTCCTTATTGCAGCACTTTTTTTTTTCACCTCCGTGATACATCACTCTCCTAGATTTCCAAAATTCCTTCTTTTTAGCTTTGTCAAGATTTTATTTTCTGCCAACCTTCAAATATTAATTAGAGTTCATAAGATTCATCTCCAAGACCTCTTTTCTTAGATACTCTAAAATCCTAGGTAAACTTATTCATTCTCATTTTTTGATTTTTTTAAAAGTTAAAATTTAGCATAATAATAATAAATTGCATATAGTATAATAAAGAAATTGTATATAGTATATTAAAATTAGAGAATAATTATAAAGCATACACCTAGGTAAATACCTAGGCAGTAAAACAGTTCTGTGACTCAACACTTATCTGAAAGCCAGATTTCTGAAAGCTCAACCCTTTAGAATATAGTTGTAAATTCAGAATTTAGAACATGGCCTCTAGGCTATCAAAAAAAACTTTCCAAAAGCCTCAGTAAAAACACTGGCAGTAAAAGACATGGTCTGTGCTCATAAGCCCTTGGGATTTTGGGGCTCATTTGTTATTGCAGCAAATCTAATACATCCCCCTCTAAAATTTTTACTTTAAAAACCTATTGGTAAGTTTTATGACTATCTTGATAATCACGTTCTTCTTGGCTTTAATGAAAACTATCTTATAATTTACCAGAAATTTGTTTTTCATGATTTTTGAATATTTGAAAAGAGTTTTTTTAAAAAATCATGCATGGATGTTAAATTTTATTACATAATGTTTGTCCATTTATTATCCTATTATCTGTTAATGTAGTAAATTACATTGATTTTTTTGAATGTTCAACCAACCATGCATATAAGCTTAACTTGGCCATGATAACTTATTCTTTTTTAATATTTCTGAATTCAGATTATTAATATAGTTGACCCTTAAACAATATGGGTATGAACTGCCTAGGTCCACTTACATGAAGACTTTTCCCCATATTTTACTACACCTGAGACAGCAAGACCAACCATTCTTCCTCCTCCTCCTGTTTGGCCTACTCAATGAGAAGAAGAAGACCTTTATAATATACTTCCACTTAATGAATAGTAAATATATTTTCTCTTCCTTATGATTTCCTTAATAACATTTTATTTTCTCTAGGTTACTTTATTGTAAGAATATAGAGTATAATACATTAACATACAAAATATGTGTTAATTGACTATTCATGTTCTCAATAAGGGTTCTAGTCAACAGTCGGCTATTAGTAATACAGCCTGCTGCTATATTGCCTCTCAGGTTAAGTTTTTTGGGAGTCAAAAGTTATAAATGGATTTTGAACTGCATGGAGGTACAGTTCTCCTAACTCCTTCATTGTCCACGGGTCAGCTATACTTAAGAATTTTGTGCTATAAAAAAATCCGCAATACAAGAATGGCTACATCTCTGTGGCAGCACTGATCCACTTAACATCTTATTCTGGCACCCAGGCAGAGGGGCAGTTCCTATCTGGGACATTACATTGTTTGGCAGAAGAGTGCTGGAAGAAACTTGTGATGCCTTTTAAAGCATTTGCTTAGATGTATTTAAATGTGTTCATTAAATTCATCCATATATCATTGGCCCAAACAAGCCCATATATAAGAAGCAAGACCATATTTTCAGGTAGTAAAACGTATGACGTAATACAAATTTTAAATAGTGTAATTTTAAGAGCAAATATAAAGAAAAGGATCATAAACAATACATATAATCTTAGAAGTTTATATACAGTGCAAATTTTGGCAATAAATAGGAACAATTTATATTTTAATTCAAAGAAGCAAAAACTCAAGATTTTAGTGTGTTGGAATCAAGATTTGGAGAAGTAGGATTCATACTTGGAAGGTGCAAATGGAAGAGTATATTTTAATCAAAACAAATACCCAAATATGAAGATATCCACATTAGAACTGCATGTTAAGAAAGTATATCAGATATCTATTGGTACATAACAAATTATTTGGAAATGTAACAGCTTAAAACAAGTGTTTTTTATCCTGATCAGACTCCAGGTCAGGAATATGGGAGCAGTTTAGCTTAGTGGATTTGGCTCAGGGTCCCTCCTAATGTAATAAAAGTGTTGGCAGAGTTGCAGCTATTTCACATTTGACTTGGGGAGGATCCATGACCATACCTCCCTCACTTGGCTGTTGGCTGGCCTCAGATGATCTGCTCGAGACTCACTCATAGCTCCTTCCACAGGGCCGCCTCATAGCCTGCAGCTGGTTCCCCCCAGAGCAAGTGGTCCAGGAGAGAATGAGACTGCACTCAAGAAGGAAGCTATGATCTTTTCACAATCTAATCTCAGAAGAGGCATCCCCAGCATTTCTGCCACACTCTATTCTTTAGAAGCAAGGTATTCAGTCCAGCCTGCAGGCAGGGGGAGAATGTGACTACCAGGAGATGAGGAGCATTGGTGGCTATTTCAGAAGCAGCCTGTTACAAGAAGTATATATGTTTTTATGAAGATCCATAACTCTGCAAGTTGATAAGGTAAGATGCTGAATACAATTACTTGATAAAAGATGACTCTCACTTTTTGTTTTATACATGTGTATCATTTAAATTTTTTAAAATAATGATATTCTTCTGTTACTAAAGAACAAAAGTAAATACAAATAACGTAAATTGCCAGAGTGATTTTTTAAGATCTTCTGCCATGGTGTCTTAATATTCAGGTTTATGTCATTATTAATCTGTCACTACAGGGCTTGATAAGAATGTGAAAGAGCTGGCCTTGGTCCAAGATCCTGTCTTTCTGTGTGACAGTCCTGATGAATTTGTCTTGAAGAGGGATTGTGATAATTCTGAGAATAATGTACACTGGGCTATAGGTTAGCTCTGTGAAGTTGAATTAAGGCTTCCATATCATGGGAGATGCTTCCATTAGGTGAAAACTTGCCAAAAAATTATCCTGATGATAGAGGTTTTTTTCAAACATAGAAACTTATAACGGTAGAAATTTGGGAGATTTTGGTTGAAAGTGAAAGAAAATCCAAATACAATTGGGTTTTACATAAGGGAAATATGTTGGCTCAAAAAAAAATTTCAGAGGCTGAACTAGACTCAGGAGCTGTTTGATTCATAGCTCCACAGTATCATCAGGGCTTTGATTCTGTATCTTAATAGGTTTTTCAACTGGGTACTCCTCTGTGTGTTGATTATTCCTCATGTTTGCAAAAGTGGCAGCATCAAAACTAAAAATTCCAAGATTCATGTCCTTACATCAGCAAATTCAACAAAAAGAAATAAAGTGTTTTCATACATTAACAGTAAAAAATATTGTTTGCTCTGACTGTCCTGGGCCATGTGTCTATTTCTGATTGGATCATTGCATTGAGGTGATGGTATGTTCAAACTGGCTTTAGCTCATCAGAGTTCAATCATAAAGCTGACTTGAGAGGTCAATTTAAAGGGGGTGAATTTTATCCCAAATCTAAGGCTGAGATGGGGTAAATGAATAATATTACAAAAGAAATTTAGAGTAATGTTACCAGAGAATATAGAATTTGATATTGGGCTTCAAATAAAAAACATTATTACTATACAGGAATACAGTAATTCTCCACACCAATCAGAATGGCTGTTATAAAAAAGTCAAAAAATAACAGGTGCTGGCCAGGTTGCAGAGAAAAAGGAGTGCTTATACACTGTTGGTGGAGTGTAAATTAGTGCATTCATTGTGGAAAACAGTGTAGCAATTCCTCGAAGACCTAAAATCAGAACTGCCATTCAACCCAGAAATTTCATTACTGGGTACATACTCAAAGGAATATAAATTATTCTATCATATATGATTATGATATGCAATGAACATTATGTTTATTGCAGTACTATTCACAATAGCAAAGACATGGAATCAACCTAAATGTCCATCAATGACAGCATGGATAAGGAAAATGTAGTACATACATACCATGGAATACTGTGCGGCCATAAAAAAGAATGAGACCACGTCCTTTGCAGGGATATGGATGAAGCTGGAGGCTACTATCCTTAGCAAACTAACACAGGAACAGAAAACCAATACCACATATTCTCACTTATAAAGGGGAACTAAATGATGAGAAAAATGAAAATATAAAAGGGAACAAGAGACACTGGGGTCTATCAGAGGGTGAGGAGCGGGAGAAGGGAGAAGATCAGGAAAAATAACTAATGGATACTAGGCCTAATACTTGGACAATGAAGTAATCTGTACAACAAACCCTTATGACACAAGCTGAACTATATAACAAATCTGCACATGTACCTCTGAACTTAAAAGTTAAAAATTTTTATTTTAAAAGATTGTTTTTGTATAATTTCATAACTTGATAGTCTAATTCAAGCAAAAGTAAATAGAAACATTAACACTTATGTAAAAATTACATAGGAATTTAGTATTTGAAAGATATAAACTTTGAGACTTAAAATGTTTGTTTCACTATTTCCAAGAATATTTTTATTTTTCCTTTTTTGACATTTCCTTAAGGGTTATGACTATTTCTTCAATTTTTCCAGTTATACCCTCTTCTGTATGTAGGCTCTCCTTAGCCTGGCTTCTCTTGTAGAGGCAAAACAATTATAAAAGTGGATAAAATAAAGAAAACAACTGATTGTCTCAGTGGGCACCTGACAAAACAGGGAAGTGAGTTTCATATTTGCACTGGATTTCTGACTAGGAACATTTTCCAAACTGCAGTACAGAGGAGCAGATCCTAAAAAGAAAACAGCATTATCACTAGAGGAAGGAAAGAAATAAAGTTTTGGAGGTATAATTTGTGAGCCAAAGTCTCAGAGGGGAGATGGTTACATAAAGAAGCAACTCCAGAAATATACATAGGGGTCCCCTTGAGTTTTTGTTTGGATATTCAACTCACGGATCCTCCATAGGTGTTTTCTTCCTGGCCCCTCACATTTTCTCTGGCAGTAAACAACTCTGGGGAAGTTGTGAGCCAAATGGAGTGTAAACAAATAGGCTAATCAAAGCTTGGGAAGAGAGAGTAGAAATAAGATGCTTTGTGAGTAACGCTTTGAAAATCTCCAATATACTGCTGAGAAACTAGAAGACCATGAGCAGGGCTCTGTGCAAGTTCAGGAAAGACCTGAGAAGTTTCTATACTTTCACCACTGCTTGAAATTCTGGATCTTCAGAAGCAGAAAGTGAAAGCTAAGACAGAGCTATAAACTACCTGGCTAAGTAGTGAAGGCATGTCCAACATATTCACAGAGCCCTTTTGCAAACACTGGGAGATATTTTGGTTCCAGGCACTTGGTCCCAGGAAATCTCTGTCCAAGCTTTATTTAACCACAAAGCTAACATGACAGAGACTTCAAAGACCACATCAACAAAGGATACATACTTATAAAATTCGTATAGAAAAGTCTCTAAGCAAAAATAACTACAACAAGCTGCCATAGCAAACTCTGGGGAGGGGAGAGAATCTGACTTCCTGAGTTGTCGTAATATTAAAAACGTCAAGGCTTTAACAAAAACTTATGAGGCATACAAAGAAACAAAAAGTATGGCCCATACACAGGAAAAAAAGCAATCAATTGAAACTGTCACTGAGGAAAAGCAAACATTGAACTTATTTGGAAGAGGCTTTAAATCAGTTATTTTAAACATTCTGAAAGGACTAAGTGGAACTGCTATGGTTTAAATGTGTGTCCCCTCTAAAATCCATGCTGAAACTTAATCTTCATTGCGGTGATCTTAAGAGGTAAGACCTTTGGGAAGTGATTAAGTCATGAGTGCTCCATCATCATGAGTTGGGATTACCACCTTCTAGAAGGGCTGGAGGTTGAAGGGAGTGCTCTCTTGCCCTTCCATCCATATTGCCATACGAGGGCACAGTTTTTAATCTCCTCCTAAGGATGCAACAACAAGGCACCATCTTGGAAGCGGAGAGCTGCCCTCACAAGACACAAATTCTTTTGGCAGTTTGATTTTAGATTTCTCAGCCTCCAGAATGATAAGAAGTAAATTTGTGTTTATAAATTACTCAGTGTCAGGTATTTGATTATAGCAATGCTATTGAACTAATGAAATATGAGAAGAATGTCTTACCAAATAGATAATATTAATAAAAATAAAGACATTATAAAAATAGAACTAAAAGGAAATCATAGTTCAAAAGTACACTAAAAAAAAACCTAATAATTTCACTAGAATATCTAAGCATATTTGAAGAGGCATAAAAAGAATCAGTGAACTGGAAGATAAATCTGTTGAGATTATCTAGTTGCAGGACAGGTTAAAAATGAAAACAAAAACAAAAACAAAAAAAAAACAGCATTTAAGAGACCTATAGCACACAATCAAACATACCATACTATGCATATGGAGAGTTCTAGAACAAGAGACAGTTAACGAGGCCATTTTCAATAATGGATAACAATTAGACATTAGATCAGAAAAGTAGGTGATTTGAACAACACTATAAAGGAAATAGACCGAAAAGACATCTATAGAACATTCCATCCAATAACAGTGGAATATACATTTTTCTCAGTTATATATAGAGCATTCTTCAAAAATACCACGTTAGGCCACAAAACAAGCTCAATAAATTAAAAAAATAATAATAATACAGTGTATATTTTCCAATAATAATGGAATAAAATTAGAAATCAAAACAGAAGAAAATTTAACATTTCAAAAATATGTGGAAATTAAACAATACACTGTTAACCAATGGGAAAAGAAGAAACCACAAGGGAAATAGATAATATTTTGAGGTAAACAAAATAAAAATACAACACACTCAAACCTATGAGAAGCAACAAAAGAAGTGCTCTGAGAGAAATATATCTGTAAATGTCTACATTGAAAAAGTCTTGTCAGTAACCTAAACTTCCACCTTAAGAAACCTGAAACAAAGGGAAAATGAATCCCAAAGCAAATGGAATGAAAATAACAGTAAAGAATAAGTAAATGAAATAGAGATGAGAAAAACAACAGAATCAATAACAAACTTGGTTAAAGTAATATGTTTCTTTTACTTAAAATATAAAGACACAGTTAATTAAAATTAAAATATATGCTTTGGAAGTATGAATCATAAGAAAAGTGGAGCAAATATATTAATATCAGGCAAATAGATTTCAAGAAAAGGATTATTAGAAAGGGGACATTTTCTGCTTATAAGTGGTTAATTTATTAAGAAAACATAACAACCTCTCTTTGTCATGCAGACTGTTATAAGAAAATATGATAGATGTGGTAGCTTATTTATTTCTCATCCTTCTGGAAGCTGAGACGTTATCCATGATCAAGGCACTGGTAGACTTGGTGCCTGGCAAGGACCTGCTTTCTGGTTCAGAGATGGTGACTTTTCACTGTGTTCACACATGGTAGAAGAGACAAGGCAGCTCTCTGGGGCTTCTTTTATAAAGACACTAATTACCTCCCAGAAGCCCCACTTTCTAAAACCATCACCTTGATGAGTAGGCTTAAAACATACAAATTTTGGGAAAACATAAACATTTAGACCATAGCACAGTCCTAAATAAGAAATGAACCAAATAACAATGTTCAAAATATATAAAGCAACAGTTTACGGAACTAAAAAGAGAAATAGGCAAATTTATACATATAAAGATTTTAGTCACCATTCCATTATTAATGCAATAAGTGGTTTGATGCCTCCATCCCCATCACCTATATCTGGCATTTCTCCACGTGTTATCCCTCCCCAAATCCCTACCCTCCACTGTCCCTCCCCTAGTCCCCCACAACAGACCTCAGTGTGTGATGTTCCCCTCCCTGTGTCCATGTGTTCTCACTGTTCAACACCCACCTATAAGTGAGAACATGGGGTATTTGCTTGCTATGTATGTACCTATGCAACAATCCTGCATGTTCTTCATATGTACCCCAGAACCTAAAGTGCAATAAAATATATATTTAAAAAAATATAAAAAATTTTAAAAAGTCAATTAAAAAAATACAATAAGTAAGCCAACCAAAAAGCAAAATCAAAGTCTAGAGAAGATGAACAACTATCAACTGGTTTGGTATGATGGACATTCATGGAACACTAAACCTCAACAGCAGAATATACATTCTCCTTAAGTGCACATTAAGTAGTCATAAGATTGGTCACAAAACAAGTCTCAACAAAACCAAATAATTAAAAATAGAGTTTATAAAAACTTTAAACTTCTTATTAATATTGAAATAAATAGGCAAGCTACATACTGGGAAGAAATAATTGCACTATTTATATCTTGCTAAGAACCTGTGTCTAGGCAATATAATGCACTCCTAAAATGCAGTAATAAGAAAAAGAAAAAAAGATTAAAAAACATTTTTTAAGTCAAAAAATTTGAATAGACCCTTCATAAAGGATGAACAGTAAGCACATGAAAAAGAGCTCACCATCATTAGTAATCAGGGATATACAAATGAGGTAGCCCATAGAGTGGTATAAAACTAAAAAGACTGACAATCCCAAGAGTTGATGAGGATGTGAAGTAATCAGAACTCTCATGCATTGCTAACAGGAATATAAAATGGTATAAACCACTTTTAAAAATCTCTGGAAATGTTTTATAAAATTAAACTCCCACCCCCCCACTCTGATCCAACCCTCCTACTCCCAGTTGTCCAATAGAAATGGAAAAATGTCTAAAAACACTTGTACAAAATGTTCACAGCAGTTCTATTCATAAAATCCCCAAGCTAGAAACAATCCAAATACCCACCAACAGAAGAATGAATAAACATGAGATCCTGCTCAGTGTGAAGAAGAGCAAAGTAATAATACTGAATGTGCCTGCACAGGTAGGGGTAAGGTCTAAGTGGCATGGTAGAGATTGACTTTGTTGGGGGTCAAGAAAACTTCTGGAGTGAATATTCTGTATCTTAATAGCTTTGTGGGTTACATGGGTATGTGTATTTGTCAAAATTAATTGAACTGCACTTTGAAAATCTCTACATATCACCATAAATAATAAAAAGAGAAATCCAGCCAGGTGCAGTGGCTCACACCTGTAATCCCAGCATTTTGGGAGGCCGAGATGGGCAGATCACAAGGTCAAGACTTTAAGACCAGCCTGACCAACATGGTGAAACCTCGTGTCTACTAAATACAAAAATTATCTGGACATGGTGGTGTGTACCTGTAATCCCAGCTATTCAGGGAAGCTGAGGCAAGAGAATTGCTTGAACTCAGGAGGGGGAGATTGCAGTGAGCAGAGATCTCACCACTGCACTCCAGCTTACGTGGCAGAGCTAGAATCCATCTCAAAAAAAAAAAAAAAAAACAAAACAAAACAAAACAAAAAAAAAACTTGGAACAAGGTAGGTACAAATAGACGGAAACTTTTCTTTTTTTTTTTTTTTTTTTGCCTCCCTAACTACAGTTTTATTTCTCTCACTTTTAAGGTTAAACCAGAGACAAAATGAAAAATTAAAAACTCTTGGTAAGAGAAAATAGTAATATTAAGCAAGTTGGAGAGAATACCTTAGAAATTCAACCATAACATGGTGGTGTTTTGAGTTCCTATAGTTTTATGCCGCAGTGATGGAAGTTAGTTAGAGTTTATTCAATACACTTCATGTTTCAAAAATACATGGTTATTGAAGAGACACTTTATCATTCCCTAACACCTGCAGAGGCTCATAACCCACTCCATTTGTATCTTTTTTTTTTTTGACAATTTTTTAATAGTAAAAATTCCATAGAAATTGGGCTGTTTTCTTCATTTCAATAAATCTTTTTTTTTCCTCTCCAGAAATTTTTATTGCTCTGTTGTTACATACAAGAAGAAGGCCAGACTCAGCAGCATTAATTGCACTGCCCTTCAAAACCCAGTCCCAGTCAACATTTTAGCCTCATCCTGTGCCTCTGCCAGTGTTTAAACCTAAATGTTAGCCATCTCAAACAGGGCAGAGCTTTGTTATACAATTGAATGGTTACTTACTGGTTTTTTCTCCTAGATTATTATAAACTTGGTTCTCTGCCCAACAAGCTCCTTCACATCCCAACCTCCTTTTATAACCCTATAAAAAGTTACTTCCTTTCTATCCCATTTACTGAGGTGCTTTATTTAGACTCATCTTAAACCATCCATCAGATTTTTTTCCCCATTTATTTATTTTATTGCATTTTAGGTTTTGGGGTACATGTGAAGAACATGCAAAATTGTTGCATAGGTACACACTTGGCAGGGTGATTTGCTGCCTTCCTCCCCATCACCTACATCTGGCATTTCTCCCCTTGCTATCTCTCCACAGCTCCCCACCCCCACCGTCCCTCCCCTATTTCCCCCGAACTGACCCCAGTGTGTAGTGCTCCCCTCCCTGTGTCCATGTGTTCTCATTGTTCAACACCAACCTATGAGTGAGAACATGCGGTGTTTGATCTTCTGCTCTTCTGTCAGTTTGCTGAGAATGATGGTTTCCAGGTTCATCCATATCCCTACAAAGGACACAAACTCATCGTTTTTGATGGCTGCATAATATTCCATGGTGTATATATGCCACATTTTCCCTATCCAGTCTATCGTCGATGGGCATTTGGGTTGGTTCCAGGTCTTTGCTATTGTAAACAGTGCTGCAATGAACATTTGTGTGCACGTGTCCTTATAGTAGAATGATTTGTAATCCTTTGGATATATACCCAGTAACGGGATTGCTGGGTCAAATGGAATTTCTATTTCTAGGTCATTGAGGAATTGCCACACTGTCTTCCACAATGGTTGAACTAATTTACACCCCCACCAACAGTGTAAACGTGTTCCTATTTCTCCACATCCTCTCCAGCATCTGTTGTCTCCAGTTTTTTTAATGATCGCCATTCTAACTGGCGTGAGATGGTATCTCACTGTTGTTTTGATTTGCATTTCTCTGATGACCAGTGATGATGAGCATTTTTTCATATGTTTGTTGGCCTCATGTACATCTTCTTTTGTAAAGTGTCTGTTCATATCCTTTGCCCACTTTTGAATGGGCTTGTTAGTTTTTTTCTTGTAAATCTGTTTTAGTTCTTTGTAAATTCTGGATATCAGCCCTTTGTCAGATGGGTAAACTGCAAAAATTTTTTCCCGTTCTGTTGGTTGCCAATTCACTCTAATGACTGTTTCTTTTTCTGTGCAGAAGCTGTGGAGTTTGATTAGGTCCCATTTGTCTATTTTGGCTTTTGTTGTCAATGCTTTTGGTGTTTTGGTCATGAAGTCCTTGCCTACACCTATGTCCTGAATGGTTTTGCCTAGATTTTCTTCTAGGGTTTTTATGGTGTTAGGTCTTATGTTTAAGTCTTTAATCCATCTGGAGTTAATTTTAGTGTAAGGTGTCAGGAAGGGGTCCAGTTTCTGCTTTCTGCACATGGCAAGCCAGCTTTCCCAACACCATTTATTGAACAGGGAATCCTTTCCCCATTGCTTGTTTTTGTCTGGTTTGTCAAAGATCAGATGGTTGTAGATATGTTGCGTTGCCTCCAAGGCCTCTGTTCTGTTCCATTGGTCTATATCTCTGTTTTAGTACCAGTACCATGCTGTTTTGATTATGGTATCCTTGTAGTATAGTTTGAAGACTGGTAGTGTGATGCCCCCCGATTTGTTCTTTTTGCTTAGAATTGACTTGGCTATGCGGGCTCTCTTTTGGTTCCGTATGAAGTTTAAGGTGGTTTTTTCCAGTTCTGTGAAGAAGGTCATGGGTAGCTTGATGGGGATAGCATTGAATCTGTAAATTACTTTGGGCAGTATGGCCATTTTCACGATATTGATTCTTCCTAACCATGAACATGGAATGTTTCTCCATCTGTTTGTGTCCTCTCTTATTTCATTGAGCAGGGGCTTGTAGTTCTCCTTGAAGAGGTCTTTTACGTTCCTTGTTAGTTGTATTCCTAGGTATTTTATTCTCTTTGTGGCAATTGTGAATGGAAGTTTATTCTTGATTTGGCTCCCTTTAAGTCTGTTATTGGTGTATAGGAATGCGTGTTATTTTTGCACATTGATTTTGTACCCTGAGACCTTGCTGAACTTGCTTATCAGTTTCAGGAGGTTTGGGGCTGAGACCATGGTGTCTTCTAGATATACAATCATGTCGTCTGCAAATAGAGACAATTTGACTTCCTCCTTTCCTATTTGAATGCCCTTTATTTCTTTTTCTTGCCTGATTGCTCTGGCTAGAACTTCTAATACAATATTGAATAGCAGTGGTGAGAGAGGGCATCCTTGTCTGGTGCCACATTTCAAAGGGAATGCTTCCAGTTTTTGCCCATTCAGTATGATATTGGCTGTTGGTTTGTCAGAAATAGCTTTTATTATTTTGAGATACGTTCCGTCAATACCTAGCTTATTGAGGGTTTTTAGCATAAAGGGCTGTTGAATTTTGTCAAAGGCCTTCTCTGCATCAATTGAGATAATCATGTGGTTTTTGTCTTTGGTTCTGTTTATGTGGCGAATTACGTTTATAGACTTGCGTATGTTGAACCAGCCTTGCATCCCCGGGATGAAGCCTACTTGATCATGGTGGATAAGCTTTTTGATGTGCTGTTGCAATCGATTTGCCAGTATTTTATTGAAGATTTTTGCATCTATGTTCATCATGGATATTGGCCTGAAGTTTTCTTTTCTTGTTGAGTCTCTGCCGAGTTTTGGAATCAGGATGATGTTGGTCTCATAAAATGATTTGTGAAGAATTCCCTCTTTTTGTATTGTTTGGTATAGTTTCAGAAGGAATGGTACTAGCTCCTCTTTGTATGTCTGGTAGAATCCGGCTGTGAACCCATCTGGACCTGGGCTTTTTTTGGGTGGTAAGCTCTTAATTGCTGCCTCAACTTCAGACCTTGTTATGGGTCTGTTCAGGGTTTCGGCTTCTTCCTGGTTTAGGCTTGGGAGGAGGTAAGTGTCCAGGAATTTATCCATTTCTTCCAGGTTTATTAGTTTATGTGCATAGAGTTGTTTGTAATAATCTCTGATGATGGTTTGAATTTCTGTGGAATCTGTGGTGACATCCTCTTGATCGTTTTTTATTGCATCAATTTGGTTATTCTCTCTTTTCTTTTTTATTAATCTGGCTAGTGGTCTGTCTATTTTGTTGATCTTTTCAAAAAACCAGCTCCTGGATTTATTGATTTTTTAAAGGGTTTTTTGTGTCTCTATCTCCTTCAGTTCTCCTCTGATCTTAGCTATTTCTTGTCTTCTGCTAGACTTTGAGGTTTTTTGATCTTGCTCCTCTAGCTCTTTCAGTTTTGATGATAGGGTGTCAATTTTTGATCTCTCCTTGCTTCTCATGTGGGTACTTATTGCTATATATTTTCCTCTAGAGACTGCTTTAAATGTGTCCCAAAGATTCTGGTATGTTGTGTCTTCATTCTCGTTGGTTTCGAAGAACATCTTCATTTCTGTCTTCATTTCATTGTTTATGCAGTCAACATTCAAGAGCAAGTTGTTCAGTTTCCATGAAGCTGTGCGGTTCAGGGTTAGTTTTTGAATTCTGAGTTCTAACTTGATTGCACTGTGGTCTGAGAGACTGTTTGTTACGATTTCCGTTCTTTTGCATTTGCTGAGGAGTGATTTACTCCCAATTATGTGGTCAATTTTAGAGTACGTGTGATGTGGTGCTGAGAAGAATGTATATTCTGTGGAATTGGGGTGTAGAGTTCTGTAAATGTCTGTTAGGTTTGCTTGGTCCAGGTCTGAGTTCAAGTCCTGGATATCCTTGTTAATTTTCTGTCTGGTTGATCTGTCTAATGTTGACAATGGTGTGTTAAAGTCTCCCACTATTATTGTGTGGGAGTCTAAGTCTCTTTGTAAGTCATTAAGAACTTGCCTTATGTATCTGGGTGCTCCTGTATTGGGTGCATATATATTTAAGATCGTTAGCTCTTCTTGATGCATTGATCCTTTTACCATTATGTAATGTCCCTCTTTGTCTCTTACAATCTTTGTTGCTTTAAAGTCTAATTTATCAGAGATGAGAATTGCAATTCCTGGGTTTTTTTGCTGTCTATTTGCTTGGTAAATCTTCCTCCATCCCTTTATTTTGTGCCTTTGTGTGTCCTTGCATGTGAGATGGGTTTCCTGGATACAGCACACCTATGGGTTTTGTCTTTTTATCCAATTTGCCAGTCTGTTTCTTTTGATTGGGGCATTTAGTCCATTTACATTTAGGGTTAATATTGTTATGTGTGAATTTGATACTGCCATTTTGGTGCTAGCTGGGTGTTTTGCCCTTTAGTTGAGCTGGCACTTGTTGTTCCTTTATATGTGTAGAGCCTCTTTCAGGAGCTCTTGTAGAGCTGGCCTGGTGGTGACAAAATCTCTGAGTACTTGCATGTTCACAAAGGATTTTATTTTTCCTTCACTTATGAAGCTTAGTTTGGCTGGATAGGAGATTCTGGGTTGAAAGTTCTTTTCTTTAAGGATGTTGAATATTGGCCCGCATTCTCTACTGGCTTGTAGGGTTTCTGCTGAGGGATCTGCTGTGAGTCTGATGGGCTTCTCTTTGTGGGTAACATGACCGTTCTCTCTGGCTGTCCTTAGTATTTTCTCCTTCATTTCAACCCTGGTGAATCTGATGATTATGTGCCTTGGGGTTGCTCTTTTTGACGAATATCTTTGTGGTGTTCTCTGTATTTCCTGGACTTGAATGTTTGCCTGCCTTGCTAGGTTGGGGAAGTTTTCCTGGATAATATAATGTAGAGTATTTTCCAGCTTGGATTCATTCTCTTTGTCGCATTCAGGCATGCCTATCAAACGTAGATTAGGTCTTTTCACATAGTCCCACATTTCTTGGAGATTTTGTTCATTCCTTTTTACCCTTTTTTCTCCAGTCTTGCCTTCCCGTTTTATTTCATTGAGTTGATCTTCAACCTCTGATATCCTTTCTTCTGCTTGGTCAATTCCGCTGTTGATACTTGTGCATGCTTCGCAAAGTTCTCGTGTTGCGTTTTTCAGCTCCATCAATTCACTTATATTCCTTTCTATTTTGTCCATTCTCGTTAGCATTTCATCAAATCTTTTTTCAAGGTTCTTAGTTTCTTTGCATTTGGTTAGAACATGTTCTTTTAGTTCACAGAAGTTTCTTACTACCCACCTTCTGAAGTCTGATTCTGTCATTTCATCACACTCGTTCTCCCTCCAACCTTGTTCCCTTGTTGGTGAGGGGTTGTGATCCCTTGTAGGAGGAGAGGTGTTCTGGTTTCAGGTTTTTTCATCCTTTTTGTCCCGGTTTCTTCCCATCTTTAAGGATTTATCCACCTGTCGACTTTGTAGTTGCTGGCTTTCAGATTTGGTCTCAAATCTTTCAGATTGACGTTCTGTTTGTTGATGATGAGGTTATTTCTGTTTCTTGGTTTTTCTTCTGACCGTCTGGCCCCTCTGCTGTAGGTCTGCTGAGGTTCACTCCAGGCCCTGCTTGACTGGGGTTCACCTGCAGCAGCTGCTGAACAGTAAGGGTTGTTACCAGTTTTCTTCTTCTGCTATCTTCGTCCCAGAAGGATACCCGCCTAGTGTCAATCTGATCTCTCTTTTATGAGGTGTCTCTTTGGATATATAGGGGTCAGGGAGCTGCTTGAGAAGATGGTCTCTTCTTTATAGGAGCTCAAATGGTGAGCTGTGAGCTCTGTTGTTGTTCATTCAGAGCTGCTGGGCAGGTACTTTTAGGTCTGCTGCAGCAGAACTCATAAACTGCTTTTTTTTTCCAGGTGCTCTGTCCCTGCGTTTAGGGCTTTATTTATGAGTTTCCGTTATGCTGCTGCCTTCTTTTTTTTTCCTTCAGACCTGCCCTGTCCAGCAAGGAGGCAGCCTAGTCACTGTTGGCCTGTAGAGGCTTTGCTGAGCTGCTATGGGCTCCGCCTAGCTGCCGAGTGAACTTCCCTGCAGTCCTGTTTATATAGGTGTAGTTAGAACTGCTTTGACGATGGTGGCCCGCCTCTGTTGAGGTGGAGTCTCTCTGCTGTGGCAGGTTGCCTTGGCAACGGTGGGCTGCCTCAGCAATGGCGGGTTCCCTTGGCAATGGCGGGCTGCCTCAGCAATGGCTGGTTGCCTTGGCAATGGCGGGCTGCCTAGGCATTGGCCAACTACCTCCGTCATGGCGGGCTGCCTTGGTAATGGCGGATGCCCCTCCCCGACAGAGCTGGACCGTCCAGGGTTCAGCTGCGCTTGCTGTGAAAGTCTCAATCCAGAGTTTCTGGTTGCTGTTCTTTTGTGGGGATGGGACCAGCCGAGCCTGATTGCCTGGCTCCCTGCCTCAGATTCTTTTTTAGGTTTGTGCTCCAGTGGGCGCCGGGGTCTGTTTGTTTTCCCCTGCGGCCACTCACTGCACTGGCTTAAACAGTGGCACTGAGGTTTGTGGCGCTTTTTTTTTTTTTTGCCCTGGAATCTACTGTCCTGGTTCTCTGCTCAGTCCCCTTTTTAAACAAACGAATGGGCAACTTCCCGTGGCTCCAATCGCCAGCCAAAAGGGCACCCGGACCAGTGTATTTTGTACGGAGAACCGCTGCTCTGGGTCGCTGACAAAGCAGTCGCGCGGGGCAAAGCAGCAGCGCCAGCCGGCACAGCCTCACTGGCCGAAATAGCCGCGCCGGTGACCTGTGGAGCTTCTCCGCCTGGGAATTTCCTAGTCTGTGGGCAATAAAAATGCGGCGTCCACTCACCCTCTGTGCTTTCACTGGAAGCTGCAATCCTGAGCTGTTCCTAAACGGCCATCTTGGAACCTCCCATTTGTATCTTTAAAGTTCTTGGTAGATAAGCAGAAATGAGGAATATTTAAAATTTCTTTGACTTCTCATCTGATGACTCTAAGTGGAAGGAGAATCTTTAATCAAATAAGTTGTAATTCTTTGGCAATAATATTTTATATATTTTTTGCTAATGTGGAGGTGGTTTTCTATTCTTTTAAATGAATGCTGACATTCTGAATTGATCTTCAATATTCCATGAGAAATTAATTATTGATAAAACATTTCTTATTAAAGTCTAAGCTTTCCGTTCTGGCAAGATAATTTCTTGGTGGAGACAGCCTGCTGCCTTTCCCAAACTGATACCAGGCAGTTATTCCCCTTTTAAAACTTTCAGTAAAGTGCGAATAAAGGCACTTTGATATTTTCAATACAACTGAGATAGCATATATTTTGCAAAAAGATTGTATTAATAGTTATCTAATATCAGAGAAAAAAATTAGAATACAAGATATGAAAATAGGCAATGAAATCCTATTATTACTAGTTTTTCCCTACATTTTGTCTTATGAGAAAGAGAATTTTTTTTTCACCAAATACCTTGCAGATTTTTTTCTAGCATTCTCTCTAAGTATGTACTTCTCAATCCCTGATTGTCAAATTTGTGATGATCAATGATGCAGTGAAATCAGAAAAATCTGCTGTGAATTATGGCTGTGCTATGCTATCATGAACCTAAAAATAAAAGCCAAAACTATAAGATTTCTAAAAGAAAATATGTGCTAATATCTTTGCAACCTGGGGTAGGCAAAGATGTATTAGGAAAGCTTTTTTTTTGTTTTTTTGTTTTTCCTTGTAAAACCTAGACTGGGAAGACATTTGCTTTCATCTTCCATTCTGGATATAAACATGCCTTCTGATACAAAGAATCACTGTTTTTGCTTGGAAATTCAGCTCCTCTCCACTTTTAGTGATGTGGCTGGCGTGGAGCCCTGCTTACAAGGACTGGTGGTGGACATGTGAAACAGATCTAAGTCAATCAAGGTGTCCCATTCCTCTGTCCATCTTGATTTGTTCAGGAATGGGGAGGTGACCTGAGCCAAGCCAATCAGAGTAGATCTCTCTTTAGTAGAAATTCCAGAACAAGAGGTATTATGTAAAGACACTAGCTCTTTTTAATTGAGTTTGACTGGGTTTGCAAGTCCTGACAGACATTTTGCAATCATGAGGAAAGAGCCCTTTCAATACAGATGCAGCATAGAGGAAGTGGAGCTAAGACACAGAATGAATGAAATTAGATATGGATGATGTTGTTTTAGCCTTTGTTTCCAGCTGGACCTGATGTCAGATGTACCCTAGGACTATTCAGTGGCTGGAAACAATATATTTTACCTTTTGCTTGAGGCTATATTGAATTGTATTTTCCTATGCAACTGAAAGTATCTGCACCAATATTATCTATGACACAAAATTAGTAAGAGGTACTCTTGTAAGAATATCTAGAAATCGTTTTGTGATATGGCTATGTAGTAAAATGGGGGAAAGTTAGTATTTTAATCCTCTATCACTTATTGGCTGCATCTTTTAATTTTATTTATCAAGAATTTACCCTCTCACAGGCACTGTGAAGGTAATTTTAGACATTTTATCAAATTTATTCCTTCCACCAATCCAATAAAGTTGTTATTTTTAACTCATTTCACAAATAAGGGACACAGGGTTCAGAGAAATTACACAATATTCTTCTCGTCACATAACAGGTATAACAGGGATTTGAATTGCTCCATTACTCCACTTAACATCTTTGAGCAGTTTTCATCTGTAAATTGCGAACAAGAATAATTCCCACTATTAATATATTACAGCCTTATTGTGGGGCTAAACCATGCAAGTACTTTATAAGCTACAAATGACTGTGTCATTTTCACTATTTTGTTGTTTTACTTCCTAAGACACAAGGTCTCACTCTGTCATCAAGGCTGGAGTGCAGTGCCATGATCATGGCTCATTGGAGCCTTAAACTCCTGGGCTCAAGCAATCTTCCCACCTCAGCCTTCTGAGTAGCTAGGACTACAGGTGCATGCCACCATGCTCAGCTAGTTATTTACGTTTTGTAAGATGAGGTCTTGCTATGTTCCCCAGGCTGTTCCTGAACTCCTGATCTCAAGCAATCCTCCTGCCTTAGCCTCTTAAAGTGTTGGAATTATAGGTGTGAGCCACTGTACCCAGCCAGGTTCACATTTATTAAACCAGATTTAAATGCAGTGGTTAACAAGATTGTTTCCATCCTATATGTGTAGTTCATTGTTACTTGAGCCCCAGGAAGATGTCTATAAAAGCCATTGTTAACAGAAATTTATAATTTTGGGCAACTGCTGCATTCACCTTTCCCTTTTGTCCGCTGTCCTGTGGATCCTCACCCTATGCCTTCGAAGTAAAAAGCACAAAAGTTTAACTAGCTTTTTAAAAACACATTGACTTTCATGGCTCCCATTTCTCAAGGAAGGAATCAGGGGAGAGGCAAGGTGGGAAAAGAGTGGGAAAAAGAGTAGGACTTGCAGAGAAAAATACAGGGCGTTTTAGTAAAAGAGACCAATCATAAAAGATGGAGAGCTGAAAAAAAATTGTGATTGAAGGAGTAGTCTAGCTGTTCTCAACTCTGACTAGACCATAAAATTATCTATGGATATTAAAAAAAAATACCTATAACTGGGTTGCACCCTTGATCAATGAAATCAGATTTCATGGCTGGGGCACATGGTATTTTCTTTAAAGCTCCACAGGTGATTTCAAGGTGCAGCTGTGGGCTTGAAGGCCCCTAGGATAAAGCAGTAAAAAGTGACACTTTTCTTTATGTAATTGTATCTATTTTTATGTGTTTCAATGATTAACTTACATATTAATTAACTTTCTAACGTGCATTTATTCACTCATTCATCCTTTTAAACAGTGAATCAGTTATCCACCTATTCACCCATTTTTTTAGCATCTCATTTATTTGTTCACTTATTCATCCACTTAGCTAGCCAGTGATCTAGTCAATCCATGGATATTTATTGAGTGCCTAAGCTATGTGCTTCTAGAGGTATAAAAGTGAACATGACAGGAGAGGTCACTGCTTATGAAACCAACAGTAGGTTATGGCATTTTTTCTCAGAGTGAGTGAAATAGTGCTAAGAAACATTACTTCTTTGGCTTATGAAAAGATATTTTGAGAAACATTTGCTTATGGACTAATTCTGAAGTTATGGAAATTTTTCCTTTAATATTATTTGCATGGAATGGTAATATATCTGTATCACTGGCACATTTAAGGATACTGGAAATTCTAATTTTAAATTTGCTGAAGTGAGACGATGACTGGTGGAAATAAATAATGCTTAATTACCACTTCCCTCCCACCTCATACCAAATAAAGTTCAGCTTAATATCTTCAGCTGAAAGATAACAGATAATTATTATAAGTAACTTTGGTTCAATGCTTAATTCCTGTTCTATTTGCAGATATTTCTAATCTTCATTAAAAGGCTCATTTATAAATCTTTTAACCCATTCAATTAAAACTCTCCAACCTCCCACCTTATTAAACTGAGCCAAATTCAGTGTTGATATGCTCTGTTTTAGTTGTGGCTCATTTGTTTGTACTGATTCACTGAGACTTACTATAGCTCATGTTAACAGAATCCATGGTTACTGATTTGAGTGAGAACAGGGTATAAGTACTACATGTTCTTAGGCTTCAACACCAGCTTGATCTTTCTCAATTGCTGAATCACAGGATTGTTAAAGATGTTTTACTCTAAGGGAATAGTATACATTTTTAAGTGGTTGTCTTTACTTTTTAAAAAAGGATTTGTCACGTGTCATCACAAGTGAACAATGTCCAGATTGTACCAATTTTATACATTCTTAAATTTTTATAACTCCCCACTTTCATGTGTAATTTCCTGGAACAGGGTCTTCTCAACTGAGTTGCTAGAAATGTCCATGATAGTTGCAATGGCCTTGACAGCTTAAGCTCTTTAGAATTATTTTTGGCTTTCCTTGTCTTCATGAAATCAGTAATTTTTAAATGTAAGTATTTATTAAATAATTTTTAGTGTAAGCATAATATAAGCACATATTAATTTTTTTCCAATGGCAAAGGATGCAAAAAAGTAAAAACATATCAACTTTGTTTTTCCACTACCAATTCCATTCCATACAAAGTTAACTAGTGTTGTTTCTTAAGAACATCTAGAAATTATACATGTAGATTACATTGCAGCATAGATTCCCCCAAAAAGATTAAGGAAGAAAGACAATTTATCTATCCAGTCTCTACCTCCAATTGATAAAAAGTTTACACAACAAGCTGTAACTCCCCTAAACTTCCAGGTTGAACATACATGGGTGCTGGGCAGCATCTGCTCAGGAAGCATTGGGACAGCATATGAAAGGTGTCTGGTAGGGATATGAAGTAAAATAATGTCAAATTAAGCCCCATCCTCCATGAAAGCTTTTGCATTTTCCACTGCTCAGTGACAAATGCAGAAAGTTTCATGGAGGAAAAAGAGTCAAATGAGGCTAAGTGTATGAAGTGGTACATAGAGATGTTTAACATATTTTTTATGTAAAATTGTGTGTGTGTGTGTGTGTGTGTGTGTGTGTGTGTGTGTG